>NW_008237353.1:4733827-4741406 GCF_000691975.1 Corvus brachyrhynchos
AATGCATTTCTGGAAGTTATGAAATGTTGTTGGAATATATATATGTATTTTCCCCTTTGAAAGTGAGGAGCAGGAGCAAGTAATGTTTTGGGATGCTGTACTAAAAACCTGAGGCTAGCCAGGTGTAATGAAGTTTATGATGTCTGCCTGAAGGTATTTACAGCCTACAGTGGCAGCTGTGAGGGGCAGATTACAGCTTTCATCTCACCTGCATGCAGATGAGTTCAGTGGGAGAGAGGTCCTGCAGCTGTGAATCACTTGAGCCCCCACACTTGCATTTTTCTCTCAGCCTGGCTCTATCTCTAACCTGAACTTTGCACTGAGCCCTAGACTAGGTCCCCCAGCTATGGCCCAGGAGAGGAGTTTCTTGCAGCCCTGTTTTCTTGGCACTTTGCCTGGGGCAGCCCCTACACAGGCACATCCTTGTGGGCCCTTGAGCTATCTCACTCATCCTGACCCCTGGTTTTATGCTGTGCTCTGAGCCAAGGGCATACCTAACAGGCCAGGGGAGTGGTCACAGCACCAAGCCTACCAGAGATCAAGAAGTGATTGGACAATGCTCTCAGGCACATGCTCTGACTCTTTGGGATGGTGCTGTGCAGGGTCTGGAGTTGGACTCAACGATGCTTGTGGGTCCCTTCCAACTCAGCATATTCTGTGTGTGATTCTGTGTACGATTCTTTGCTCTTATGGGAGATGGCAAAACAATGTTATCTTGATGCTACTTTTTCTCTGTAATGGGGGATGAAGGGATTCCTGACCTGCTGCTGCTGTTCCTCCCCCTGTTCCATACCAGTGGGGGATGATAGGGGTCACAGTATGAAATAGGGCACTGGGGGTGACTGTCATGGCATGTGTGGGCTTTGTATTGATGTGACCCAGTTGTAGGGTTTGCCTTCTACCCTACTGTGTTTCTTGATGGTGAGCTGGGACAGGGGATTCAGACTATCTTCTCTCCTGAGGTCCCTGTGGGTCACATTATTTATGGTCTTTATTAAGAAAGCAAGCCCCAAAACCTCCCTCCCTGCCCCCACAAAACGAAGCTGTGACTGCACTGGACAGTCTTGAAATAGGTATAAGTAAGTATTCATTATTTTTCTAAGGTTCTAAGGCTCAATTTTTCACTTCTCTGATAATATCCTTGGAATAAATGCAGCCAAACTCTAGGTCATATCAACATTGTGTTGACTAAGTGATATGATTTAATCGGTTAAAATAGCAGTCAAAAGATCGTTAGTGGTAGTGATGATTGGAAAAGTAATCTTTCGGGAAACCTTCTGGTTGTGGGGGCAGGCATAGCACTTTTTGGAGGAGGGAAGAACATCAAGATGGATTTTTTTAGAAGTATATTTACATTTCCAGGAAAACCTCACAATCAGTTGATCTGTAACTTACTCTAGTTCACAGTGTTTTAAAGCAGAGATGGTGCTCTGCACCTCCCCTTCCCCCCCCTTGTGTGTGTGTGTGTGTGTGTGTGTGTGTGTCCGTGTGTGCACGTGGGTGTTTCTGCAAGTGTTGTGTTAAAAAGCAATTGGCATTTGCTGACTTTCTGCATCTGAAGTTGCTTCTCTTGGGCATTTGAACTGATTTGGTGCACCCTGGCATGTGCCTGGCTCTGACTGACCCTTCGTGTGCAGCCCTGCATGCCCTGTCAAATGTGGTGCCAAGGCAGAGGGGCCATGGTGGAGGTTCCCCTGTGCAGGCACTCCCGTCTCCATCATGTGTGAAGCCATTCCACATAACCCTAACAGAAGGCTGCCTGTCAGCTGCAGGCCTGGGGTGGGCAGAATCCTTACTTTCTACGATTTCCTTGCATTAAAAACAGGGAAAAAGGGGAATTTCGCCATCTTGCCTGGCTAATGGTGTGATCGATGGCTGGGTCTGTTTAGGCAGGGCTGTATCCCATGCCTTCCCAGGTGCACACCCATGTGTGCGTACACACGGTCTCGGGTGAACATTTTCTAGGAAGATCCTGTGGAGGAAGATGTATGGACATATGTATTTAAGCGGCCCGATTTATTCCGTTGTGTTTTATTTGATTGGTTTGACTCCTCCTCTCTTCCCTCATGTTTTCCCAAATGCTACGAAGGCCCAGTGTTTTTCTTTGCTATATATGTTTGGCATATGTGTTTCAGATGACTTTGGCAGGCTTTTGAAAAGAAGGATTGAGCTTCTGTGAGTATTCTGAAGTTTTTTCCCCTTATGGATTAAAGTATTAAAAGATACATGCTATTGGTGGCTTGGAGAGTATAACTTACACAGAGAAAGCAATTTACTCTTCAGTATCTCAGCCATGTATCTTGATTTAATTATTCAGTTAGGTCCTCATGAAATACAGGCACATGGTTGCATAAAAAAAATAAAGCAATCATTCTATCTGGCCATCTTCAATCTTCAATAAAGATGGTATTGTTTTGAATATGTTAAAAATAACAAAATTCTTCTTTTGCAGAGATTATGATAAAGGGAATGTAATATGGTTGATTTGTGTGTGCATGTTCACTTGCAGAAAAATGAGGCAAATACCTGTAGTGTGCTGTCTCAATTAAGAGCCAGTTCAAGAAATCCAGATGCCCTTTGGTTTCAGTGCACCCAAGCTTGAGAAGGAACCTCAAGGTCTGCTCATTAAAGAACTCATCTCTGTTTTGAGGCCCATCTTTTTTTTTTTTTTTTTTTGTTAAACTCTTGAGCAACAAAGCATACATTTCAAGGGTTTTTTTCTAGAGCTGTCTGAAACTTCTGTCTTTCTTTGTTCACTCCAGCTGTCAGCAGATTTCAAGGTGTGTGTCTCTGTGTTTGAAGAAGTTATCATAGATAGTGGTGACAGCTGGGCTTTGAAATGTTCTTTGCAGTCAACACAAAGTACATGAGGAGTGAGTCATGAACATTTACAGACCATACTTTGCTTCATATGTAAGTCTTCAAATCACGAGCCTGCCTAATTGAGCTGGGGAAGCTCATGACTTCATCATGGTCCTCAAAAAATGATCCAGTTGCTAAAGTTAAGGATCTGAGCAATGTTTTTTTATGATGCTACATTCGATTAATCAATCAAATTAGGATTTTCATTTTTTCTGTCACTGCCAGAGGGGTCCAAACTAGTGCAATTTCCATCCGTCAGGGGCTTCCACAGGTATCTTTTGTTTTTGCAGTTTTAATTATTTAAGTTAGAAAACATGAGGCTGTGCATTTTGAAGGTAGGACTTTCCAGTTATGAAGTTCAGTGGTCTTTTCTCCATCACTAGTTTCATGCACTGTACATTCCTGAGCAAGGTAACTGAATGCAGCAAATTATGTTTAATCACATGGAATTAGAGAAGTTTGTAATTTGTGTTTGTAGATGCTGTGTCTGCTCCAGGTGTAAACAGAACCACCAGAAGTCTGCAAAGACAAAGCTCTCTGAGCCCTGTGCAGTTATTCTGGACTTGTTTCCAGCATGTGTGGAAGAAATACCATTAAAAAAAGTGAAGGTGCACTTAGCACTCTTAGATATAACAAAAGTTTATCACTGACAAAATGTCTTTTATCCTTCTCAGGACTTTCAGAATGTTTTGCAAAAGTCAGCTTTTGTTTGACTTTCTGAGCATTGGAAGAATCTCTAATGCTGTTCACAGGGTTGAATGCTTGGATGCCACAAATTTGCCAGGCCTTAGTGTCTTCAGTTCATGCTGCATGGTTCAGTGTTACGGACATGCACTTTAAAACTTTCTGATTTCAGACTGGAATGCCTGCTTAGGTTGATTTTTCTTTCAAGGTTATACACATGCACACACAAATGCACACGATGTAATTGAGAAAACTGTATAATGTATAATATTGCTGCATAAAAATGAATTATAAATGTAGGAATAAGAAATAAATGGCATGAAAACATATTTTCATGAGAATGTACTTGCATGAGTGATGTACAGATATGTAGGTTTTTGTACCTAATTTTAGCTACTGTGTTGAATCTTTTATTACCGTTTACTTAG
Organism: Corvus brachyrhynchos; assembly: GCF_000691975.1. NCBI lineage: Eukaryota > Metazoa > Chordata > Aves > Passeriformes > Corvidae > Corvus > Corvus brachyrhynchos. The sequence goes on from NW_008237353.1 coordinate 4,737,802, forward strand.
TAGAGTTTAAGTCTTGATCTTACCTTTTGGCTCTTGCAACTGCAGTCTCTATCCTGCTGTAGCCCATGTTTCCGAGATGAGCAGCAGTTCCTGTGTGTGCCTTGGGGATTAGGAGAGGGCACAATGTGAAGGTGTGCTGGCAGTGTTTCAGGGACATCATCCACTGCTGCTGCCCAGCACCTTTGTTCTGCATTTAGACATGGTTTGGGAAGATAAGTAGATGAACACTGGAAGCTAGTAAATGCAGAGAACAAGAAGATAGGTGTCTGAGAGTGGATTTGTCTTCTGCTGACACAATCCAGCTTCCTTTCTGTAGCATGAATGTTCAATAAATTTTATTTCTCAAGGCTGTGTTTTAAGACCACATTCCAGGCTATGTTCCTGTTCAAGAAAATTTTTAGTGAGGAAGCATCCTGACTGAAATTTTGAACTTCGTCCAGCGACTGAAGAGCTTGCAGTGCCTAAGTGGGATTTATTGTAACTGAACAGGAAAAGTCCTGAAATATAAGACTATGTAGTTGTGTAAAAGGATTGTGTTTTCTGTCATCTTACAGTTATTCGACCTTGAATTAGAGCAATGTCTTTGACTTGAGTATCTGTAAGACATAATATAGTGGGAACAAATTGTTTTAAAGCACCTATTATTATAATTTAATTTTTTATTAGTGCATAGCATAAAGTTACTAAGTGCTTGTGTCCTGTTTTTCTTTATTTCAGGCTGGAGTCACAGAGAAACGTGAGGATTTACACTTCTGAAGTAGGTGTGAATGGGATTGAAAGGCTTACTTGGAAAATTCTGAACTCCCCTTCTTCCTGCTCCGGGAAGGACGGGTGAGTGAATGATGAAATAGTTTATAATTAACTCAGTCCTTACTTTTTAGTCAAAACAGGAAGATACAATTCGGCTGGCTGTATGTAAGAATGGAAGAAATTTCAGATACTACAGATGCACCTCCTAATTGCAAACATCAGCCTTCAGAATGTGCTGTTTAGTAATAAGAGGGTTTCCATTAAAAAAATAGTGTGAGTTTTCTGTAAATCTCATCCCCCCTCCCGCCCCCACCAATTCTCTGACGTAAATGTTCTGTATTTGAAAGCTTTTAGTCCAATGTCAAAGAAATTTAAACTGACAAAATAAATTTAGCTTTTCTTGAACTGATTCTCAGTGAGGCTGTTACTGGAGAAAAGTGCAAGGTTGAACTTTATTAGACCCCTGCATGTATTTGTTAGTGAAACAGAGAGGTCTGTAACAGCAGCGGAAATGCCCATATCACACCTGGGCTGCTCCTGAAGCCTGTTAGAGTGCAGCTGGTATGTTAGTTCTGGTGGCTGCAAATGCAGCTTGTGTGTCTTCCTGCCTCCCTCCCTTGCTATATCTCTGCCCGTGGAGGGGAGGAAAGAAACTCCAAGGTGAAACCTTGTAGGAGGATAAATGGGACTTCACTTTGGGTTGTCTTTCTCTGGCTCTGCCTGTAGATATGTGGGGCCATCATTAGAAAAGGGCACATGACCTTTCTGTGGAATTTACATCCTGACATTCTAATTGCTTTCAACTTAGTGAGCACCTAGCATATGTCACCTTCACATAGTGACCAATGAATAAGAACTGTGTTTCTTAGTACAACCTGTTCAAAGTGAAAAGATCCAAGTCTTGTTAGAAAAGCACGGTGTTTAAGCCCTGGCTTTTGGCAGGAGGTTCTCACTTCTGCACCAATACACACAAGACCATTGGTCCTGTGAATGTACCAGTGCTGAGCAGTGCATAACAGGATGAGTTTTCCATTGCAAGTGTTGCTGACCAGGCAGCTCTTTCACCAATCTGTGATACAAGAAATATTTAAGAACTAGTAAAAATGAGCCCTAACACTTGCAGAGTGACAGCAGGATTATTGTATTAGTTTAAACATCATAATTCTGGAATCTAGCTTAGATTAATTTTGTCTAAATTTGTGTGCAGGGCTGAAAATGGAGGCTGCACCATCCAGAGCAGCTTTGGATGACCATCTGAGTCTTTTGTACATGGGAGCACGCAACACCTAAAAGCAATAGGTCTGTCTGGACAGCACTCAGCTTCAGAGGGCCAGAACCAAGATGATGCCATGCTGCCTACAGCCCTGAAGTCAAAGGACATGCCTTGGGTGGTGTAGGGAGAAAAGGCAGTGATATTATTGGGTTGAAGGTGTGAGGGACAGTGGCTGAGGCTTTGCCTGAAGTGGAAATCAGCAGCAGGTGCAAGTGTGTGCTGGAGAGGAGCAGGCTGCAGCAAGGTTCAGGAGTAGCCCAGCACTTGGAGGGGGTAAAAGGGTAGGCAGCAGAGCAAAGAGGTTGTCAGTGGTGCATCGAAAGCATCTGGAGCTCAGTGGATGAAGGAGGAAAACAAATGGAAGTAGTAACTTGTGTGGCCTCTCCAGAACAGAGAGTGGGGTGACAGGATGCAGTGGAGAGTGAAGTGGGTGGGAAAATCTCTGTTCAGCCATCTACGCCAAACACATTTTTTCCTCCAGAGATGTTTCTTGGTGGGCTGTATTTGAAACTGAGTATGAAGGAGTCTCCCCTGCAGCTGTTGAGAGAGAGAGGTGAAAAATTCAGGGAACCAGAAATCAGGCCTTTCTGAATAAAAGAAAAGACCAAAGGGGTGAGAAATGTGCGGGCAATAATGAGAAAACAAGTGTTTTGAAGCAAAGTTTTGGAAAGTAATGGGAGAGCAGGGATCTTAATCAGGAAATACACAGTGGTAAGATTCAATTTCCAGCTTTCTTGTTTTTCTTTTTTTTTTTTTTTAATGAGAAAACAAGTGTTTTGAAGCAAAGTTTTGGAAAGTAATGGGAGAGCAGGGATCTTAATCAGGAAATACACAGTGGTAAGATACAATTTCCAGCTTTCTTGTTTTTCTTTATTTTTTTTTTTTACCAGTATGATGTAAATGGCAGCTCTTATTGGAGGGAAAGAAAAATTACTTTTCTCATCAAGGAAGTGGAGAAATCTCACTGTATTTGCTTGTATGCACAAGGAATGCTTTAATGTAAGTGTGGGAGAGCAATAGAAACTTTTTGATACTACTTCTTGTATTTTCTATTTTTTGAAGAGGGGGCTGCATATGGTGACACAGCCTGGGGTAACCATCAGCCTACAGACCCACATCTGAGTGTCTTGGGGTGCTTTCTGAAAAGATGTTCTTTCTATCTTTCATATACTGACTTGCTTAGACAAAGCCAATGTTTTAAAACTTTATTTTGAAGTTTGTCCTAAGGAAGTCTAGCTATATGCTGGCCTGAATATTCACTGCTTGATGGTAAGATTAAAATGGTTGTGAATGTTTTAAAGATTTGGGCTTTGCATGAGTACCCTTTGTCCTGTAGTGGGTAGGGTGGCTGTCACTTGGCAAGATGTGACTCCTGCCTGAAACCAGAGCAGGTCTGAAGCTGACCTAATAGCTCATAAATTGGAATATTCTCTCAAAAAGGTGATAAGCTTGGCAAGGTAGGGGCTGGTCTGTGCTTGTGGTTGTATTAAATTCTACCTTGTGTTTGCTTTTTCTTAGCTACAATTGTGCTTGCAAGGTGTTTGTGGTATATTTGTTTTATCAGGAGGAGACTGGAGGTGAG
>NW_008237353.1:4741668-4751592 GCF_000691975.1 Corvus brachyrhynchos
ATATGGAGCTGGGAAACTCCTATTTTAGCAATCGTTAAAATATGTTGATAGCACTTGCTTCCAACAGGGCACTCTTCTCCTGGACATCCCATTGTCTTCCTCTTTCAACCTCTGGGTCAGTCTGAGGCTTTATGAGCTTGTCCTGGTTTCCCAGGCCGCTGGTAGTAGTAAAAGGGAGGTGGTGCTGACCAAGCTGTAGTACGGGCAGGCCTGGGATCCCCAGTGCCATGGAAAGCGGAGGGCAGAGCAGGTCCAGCTGTAGCAATCCTGACCTTTCTGGGAGCATCACACTTACCCTGTATGTACTGCCCCATGGCCGTTCCCACTGTTTGGCAGGGCTGGGGCTTGCTTGCGAGGCTGACACCAAAGCAACGTGGCTGTGTGTTTGCAGTTTTCCACTGCTGGAATAAAGTATTGGAAACTTCCATTTATGCCTGGGAGCTTTTTACTCCTGAACATGCTCACTAAGGAGCTTTTCCTCCATATGAATTGCCTGGCCTTGTTGCTCTGTTTCTAACAGTGTCTATTCATCAATTTTATTTTATTTTTTCAAAACAACTCAAAATATAGGTAAAGCAGACATTTTATTGTATCTGTATGCTGACCTAGCATCAAATGGAGGAGTATGATGAAGTGATAAATGTTTCAAGCCCCTGGTCTTTTATCTCTGAATTTTTTTTCTTTTTTTAATGTTTCTCAAACTTAAGTGATTGAAAAGTTTTCCAGATCTGATAACTGCAAAGATTTCAAGTGAAACTTTTGGCTTCTATCCCAGTATGAGATCATACAAAGTGATATTAGCTGAATTTGTACTGGAGTTTGAAAAGAAAATGAAAACACGTTACTGTTTCTCAGCTATTTTTCAGCTGTGCTGGACAAATGTTTTCTCATTGGTTAAGTTCTGTGTACCATTTGGAAGGTTTTCAAATACATGTGAGTATATATATGCACATTTTTCTTTGCTAATATTGTATTTAATTTAAACTCTTTGGATCTTTTATCCTTGCTAGAAGGACTCCTTGGATTCCATTTTAAATAGAAGTTTTTTAATCTAGTGTTACAGAGAAAGCTCACTGTAAGAGAGAGGATGTACTGAGTTCCTGTTGCTATTCCAGAATGACCTTAAAACAAAATTGAACTGGGGTATCTCTACTCTAACCTGTCTTTTTGTCTGGCATCCATGATAAGAGACAGTGAAAGCAATGGTCCTTGTAGGTGTGTGTGTACCTAATAAGGGTAAATGTGTGTCAGCCACACGTGTTTTGTGGGTTTTCTTCTATACAGAAATAAGATAAATAATGCCTTAAGTTAGGCGTTTAGATTACTGAACAGGGCTGAACTTCAAGGGCTGAACTTGCAAACCCAAGCAATTGGAGGCTAAAAAATTCTACAGTTAAAGCTCCTCATTCATCCCCTTGGTAAATATTCATTTTGATTGCCTTTAATTAGAGGATTGCGTGCTTCCCCCCCTCCACCACCCCCCAAGGCCTGCACATTGTTCAGCACACAGCATGGCTAATGCTTAATGAGTGGGTAGGTTGTTGATGTTTTGTTTCTCACCATTTCTTGTATGGCTTTATTTACTGCATGGTTGGCAGATGGTGCACTGAATACAGAACTACTCATTTCCTCACGGAGATTTTCATGGCATTAACACCATAAAGAGTTACTTTACTGCATATATTTCAGGGAATCTTAATCAGGAGTGCGAAATAAGACATACATGTATATTTAACCAACGTCTGAGCCTTGACAGTTAATTTTCTGGAAGGAGATGGTTACAGTACAGTTGCCTTGGTGGAAGATCTATCAGGTTGTACTGATTTCTTCCCCCACTCTTCTTTTTTGTAGCAGAAGGTAACAGTGGGTCAAAGCTCCTGCTGAGGCACAGGGTATCTCCATAACTCAAGGAATTTGGTGGAAATGTTGTAAACAGCTGAAACTTACCTCCTTCTCACCAATGTTTTCTTCTTGCCACTGTTTATTGTACAAGAGAGCATAGACTTTCACATATCAGAAATCTCTTCTGTAATCAAAGGAGTGGACATTTTGTCCAGCAAGCTGGCTCAGCAACCTGCTTCCAGCATTCACTGCACATTTGAGACCTGATGGAAATGAGCAAAGCTTCAAAACCTGCTGTAAGCTACAGGAAGAGAACACCCTTCATCTGGTTTCTGTCTTGGAGACTGTAAGCTCTTCAGGCTGGAGCCTGTGCCTTCCCATATGTCGATAGAGTATTTCAAGCACTATAGTAGTATAAACAGCAGTGGATGAGATCATCATATATCAAACAACATAATTAAATCAGTGTTTTATTCACTGTCTGTGTCTCATTATGGCTGCCTCCTAGGTCACTCTGCAGCCTTGGAGATCGTTTAAGAACTAGAATGTTGCAACAGCCCTTGCAGAAACATTAGCTTTGAAGTTGGTGCTATTCACTTAGAGACCAGTCTTCATAAAAATGTACTTTTGTAAAGTGTGGTGCTATTTTGAAAAAGCCATGTAAAAGGGAAACACTTATTATTGGGTTTTTTTTCATAAATTGTCATGCACAAATGTCAGCTGCTGATCACACGATTGTGATGGGATTTTTTGATTGATTAGAGGTCTGAAACCAATCAAGTAGATGATGTATTAGATAAAACAGGTTTCTCAGAGGGGAACATAAGCTTCTAAGTGCCTGCAAAGCAACCAGATTTCAGGCATTGGCATGAAACTGGCAGTTTTTAAAGTTAAGCGATGCTTTGTTTTGGCCGCTACTTTAAAGTGCATTCCCTGTAAAACAATACAGGGAAATATTTTAAGATGCTCCTTCCACTTTTCACAGTTCTGGTACCCACACTTTAAATCTTCTGTTATATCAACACCTGTAAGTGTTTTATGGCAATAGACCCTTATGTGTATTTTACAAGGAAGTAGGCTACCAATTTTGTTTGAGCAATAAGGTACTTTGAAGTCTGAAGTCATAATAAGATATGCACGTAAGCCTCGTGCCTCACCACATATGACGCCGTGGGCATGTGTTATTGCTTACCTGTGCCATAATTACTGTACACATGTAGCTACAGGAATATATCCATATGGTTTTCCTACTGCAAACTTTCAGGTGACTTGCTAATCTAGGCCAGTACTCAGAAACAAGGGCTGGTCTAAGATCTTGGTAATTACAAAGCCGGCATACAAACTAAGGCATTAAGGCTCTCCCAGATCCACTTGAAATCGGGTTACATTCATATTCTGTCTTGTTTTTTGAATAGCAGCCTGACAGCATGCAAAGTTGTTACGTTGTTGCTTGACCTGCCCTATCTCAGTCTTGCTGCCAAGGGAAAAAGAGGAAAAGGTATTCAGGACTTATGTTCTCTTGGCTTTGCCATAAGTTAAAGAGATTTTTTTCTCCTTTTTTTTTTTTTTTAAAAATCTGGGGTTTTCCTGAATTTATTAATATTACCTGATGAATTTACTGAAATAATACATGTTCTTCCTCTCTGAAGTTTATCTATTTGTCTCTGGTGCTTTTCCTCTCTACCAGTAATGATGGCTCGGAACCATGAGTTGGTGCCATGTATTAAGGGATAATATTTGCTAAACTTGAGCCTGAAAATAGGAAAGTGAAGAGAGATCAAAGGCAGTTCTCTAATGTTCTGCAGTACAGGTGGAGTCCAGAAATCAAATATAAAAGCAAAGTTGTGCTGCTCAACCAAATACCCTCATTGAGATTGGAGGGCATCTTCCAGCTGGGCTGCCTCTGGGACTAGTCTGCCTTCCAAAGCAGTTCCACAAACCTCCTGCTGCAAAGATGGGAGGTGGGGATGATGATGAGGAAGGACTTGCAGGATCGTGCTGGAGGTTCGAGTCAGTAGCTCCCACTAGGTAGCTCCCTTGCTGGGAAGACTAGCCTGGCAGGGTAGGAAAGCTGAGGGACGGGCAGAGAAGGCTACTTACCCCCAGGCTAGAGCTGGAAATCACCTGGCACCTGCTCAGCTAGTGAAACAACAGCAAGAAGAAAAGTCTGTCATCCTGCCTGGAGATGGGTGCCTTCTCGTGGTTCTGGGGTGCTAGGGAGAAGCCAGTTTTGCATAGTCCACTCTTAAGAAGAACCCTGCTGTTCCTAACCTTTTCTTTTTTGCAGTAACATCATCCGAACAGGAGTTACAAGAAGATCAGCGGCAGACAACAGAAGTACAGGCTGCTCAGTATTTAAAATTTCTAGTTTTCAAAAAATAACTTCAATTTTATTGTGTTGTCTTAGTGGCGTGATTGTTGACTGGTTAGGCACTTGGTAAACCTCCTAATAAAAAGAATAGATGCTTCTGCTGGTTTCTGCTATTCTTCTGTGATTCTTTTTTTAAAATAGCTGGAGTAAAACAGAAGTGGTAGACCATAATTTAGAGGTGTTAGCAAGAGGTGGCTCACCCTGATAAGGGTCATCCAGGCTTCACTGGTTCCTTATTATAATCCACTACCCTCTGTGGTTTATCCTCTCTGAATATTACTTGTGTTATATATGCTGTCATCTCTGTGCAGATGATAGCTTTATACTTGCAAATGACCTAAATATAATGAACGTCAAGTCGAGAAAACCCTCTAAAAGCATACACCTATGAGAAGACAAGGACAATACTGGCAAGTTTGTTAGGGCAAGTATGAACAAGTGTTGGGTGTAAAGAAAAAGTGTGGGTTTTGGTTTTTTTTTTTTTTTTATTCCTTTGCTACAGGGGCACAATTCTCATTTCTGTTAGCAGTCATCTAGGCAAGCTGAGGTGTGTTGAGTGCAGGGCCTAATTGCTTGTGCACTGCGTGCTGTGCCTACACAGCTTTCAACTGGGAGCCAGCTTGGAGCACAGGCAGAGCAAGCTCAGGTCTGTCCACACCTGCCTGCATACAGAGATCCTCGGAAGAAAGCAGAGACACCCATTTTCTCCTTATTGCTGCATTACACCAGAGGCAAATTCTCTAATTAAAATTTGCAGTTAGCATGGAGTGTTAAAACTGCTGTAAATTTTGGTCATGTCAAGACTTCCTGGTGGTGGGAGGAGAGGCACAGAGAAGCCAGTGGGTACAAACAAGGGCTCTCATGTAGATGGCTACAGCAGCCCAGCCCCTGTGTCCCATTCATGTTACGATGGCACCGCCTATGGTGCTTTGTACCAGGAAAATTACTAAATAGCTGAAGAGAAAATATCACTAATGCTATATATTGGAGGAATTAAGATCTGCCTTCTCCTGAGAGAGGTTCTAGTCATATCCTGCTATCCACTAGGCTCCCATGGGAAAAGGTGCTTGACAAGGCTCAAAACAGCCTTGCTGCTGCCTTTGCCCTGGTGCATTGCTTCCATTCATCTGACACAGTAGGGAAAAACTGTGAACTAGGATAACAAGGACGGCAAGATTAAGAAATATGCATTTTAATAAGGGCATTAGAGAATAGATTTGCATATCTTAAAACTAGAGAAATAGAAACTTGGAAAGTGAATAGTTTTCTGAACAGGTTCTGATTTTTACCTTCTCATTCACTGTGTTAATTTACTTTGGCTGTCATGGTATGCCAGGTTGCTGTCTTCTGCTTGCTTTTATAAGCTGGATGGCTGAAGATATTTATTTGCTGTCCTACACTGTGCTGTTTCCACCTCTGCCTCTAGACCGAGGAAGAATGTCTGGTTGCTTTCCTTTCTGGGATGGGAGGACTTGGTCATATGGGAGCTTGCAAAAGAAGTGCCATCTGGCATGTAATTATCTTTTCCTTCTAGGAGGATGCTTTTCTCTTGGGCAGGCTGGGCAGAAAGCTGTGGGTCTGGACGTCGAGCACAGTTTAGCAGTCTGTGTTTGGGAGGGAGGAGCAGAATGGCACTGAGTTGATGGGATAGTATTCATGTGGAGCCCCTGCTTCCTGTCGCACTGTATTTGACCTGACATAAGCAGCTGACATAACATCACCATGGGTGTTGCCAGCATTTTCTTTTAATATTAAATTTGGGAAAAAATACTTAATAACTGTTTTCTTCTTAAGAGGAAAGAGAAAGCCCCAAAGGATCTTGGCTGGCTCTGCATGCCCTATAGGTATGTCTGGTTGTTTTTGATGAACAAGGTGCTGTCCTCCTGTTTACCTCTCTCAAAGGAAGTGTCTGTTGACATAGTCTGCATTTCAATCATCTTTATTATACAGCTCTCTGGGAAGCCTCCGGGGCAAGTCAAGACAGCCCTGAAAGAAGCTTCTTGGTCACAAAGAGAGAAGAGTCAGAACAGACACCCATAGTTTGTATTTCTTTATTTGCAGAGATCTCTGCCCTGATAACCTCAGACCTCAGCTGACGCTGGCTCAGTTTGGAGTGGTGTGGGAGGCACAATGGGCAGGTCTCCCAGTGGCTGCTGTGGCCGCCCATGCACTGCAGCCAGGATGGACCTGGGTGTGCTGGCGGTGCTGTTGGAGAGCTGGCTTTGTTGTCCAGCCTAGTGGGTGCTGGGGTTTCCCTGAAGTGGGAGAGCTGGGTGGGTGCTGCCGGGCTCAGAGGCATCTTTCCCCCATCACTTCCCTCTGTGCCACAGGTTTTCTGTGCATGCTGTCACCATGCTTGGTGCCCTTAGTGTGGCTCAAACATTCACAAAGCTTCATGTGCCATTACCTGGGACAGGCTTATTCACGGAATGGCATCCAAAGTGTTGCATCTTTGTGTTCATGTCCAGAAGGTTGGTCCCTGACTTCAGTAGAGAACTGCTGTTGGATGTGCCATCAAAGCTGCCTGTTGTTAATATAAGCATGAGGAGAGAATTTTACTTCAGGTTGAAGCTTATGCATCAGAACTGAACCTTTGTGGGTAAGCGAACTGTGGATGATTTGCATGAATTTGTGGTAGTGTGTTGTATTGTTCCATGCTCATGTGTTTTGAATAGGTGAAGTTAGCTTTGGCTTGCACTGATGTGATGTTTTTCTCTAGTGCTCAGTGATGAGCTCTAGATAGATGCTTGTGAAAATGGTGCTACACAAAGAGCATCCATCTTCTTGCCAAAAGGTGAGGCCCTGACTGGCCTCAATGTGCCCTCGAGGCCTCTTTCTCCAAATCTGTGCAGCTGCTGACACCTCTGGGGGGCTAAACTCATCCATCTTTTGGAAGAAGAATGGCTTTCTACTGCACTAATAGAGAGTGAGTTATAAACCTTATTCTCTCAAGTTTTCTGCCATCTGGACATGGAACTTTATTTTATCTTTGATAGTTCCTACCTTAAGCCAGCTGCAATCTCTATCAAAAACTGTTACCCAGAAAAGCTACAGATGGTTAAGAAACAGTGTATGAGTGACCAGTTGTCAAGTGTAAGGTGGCACTTGTGGTGTATGGGGAACTGCCTAACATCTGAATGTTCAAATATCAATTAAAATAATCTGCAGCGTGATGCACTCATGATGAAAGCAGCTTGTGCCTTCATTGTAGCTGAAGATTTCAAGGGCCAAATTCGCTGGAAATAAAAAACAGTGGTGCAAATTATATATTAGAGCACAATTGTTTCCCTGCAGGCTATAAATAACTCCTATTTTAAGACACTGGGGGTTATTTGTCTCCTGTGGGAGAGACTGTATTCTGTGGTGTAGCTGACCAGAAAATGGTTGTTAGTGATAAAGTGGTGTAATTTGCATTGATTTATTATTCATTGGCTGTGCAGATCAAGTGCAGCTTACTCAGCAAGAGGGATTGGTACCAAATTCTTTTGTTGCTTAAACAAATATCCCTGCTGAGTATAAGTGAGAGATGCGATTGTAACAGAAGAGTGGTGTTATCAGACACCTTCTAGCTTGTAACTCTCTAAAATCTGAATCAAACTTACTGAGACTTTGACTCCAAACTTAATTTTGGCCTACCTGTGTAAACAGAGTTTGATAACTATTGGAAGTAGATGCATATAAAAAAAATTAAAAGGTAATTCCTTAACTTTGTCTAAATTTCCCACATCATGTAACATGCACATCCTGCTTTGGAAGTTCTAGTGCTTCTGTCTAGCAACCTGCACCCGTAATAATAGGCCTTTATTGGCTACTGTTTTTAGTGTGGGAAAAATTAAAGACAGGCCAAGATCACTCTTGTACGGTTTTCTTCTGAAAATGTTGGCTTCCAGGTATTTTGAGACATACTGTGATTGATGTGAGAGTGATATTCTCAATGCCTACTTTGGTGTTCCTCTGGAACATGTATCTCTTGGAAGAAAACTACTTAGAAGACTGTTAGATTTCTCTTCTGTTGTTCCTCACCTTTTAAATCAGTTTTCTATTTCCGGTGGTTGTGGAAGAAAACCTGGAAATATGAATCAAATGCTACCTCAAAAAAATGGAGGAATATATTTAAGTGTTATTTTTAAGTTTGTCTTGGGGGAAGGGAGGGTGTTTTATGTTCAGATTCATTATCTTCAGGTGTGCATGACCACTGCTGCAGGTGTTGAACCATCCCATCCTTCCCTGGACTATTATCGGCACTGATTTCACAGATTATTCTGCAATTCCACTGAGATTTTGGCTGAGAAAAAAAATAAAATTAGCTACAACATAGGAGGTAAAGCACTGCTGGAGGAAATTCTTAGAGACTTTCTGGTGTTTCATTTTTCTTTGTACATTGACTGAGCATCAGTCTCCCTCCACAAGTCCTCAGCAGCAACTGGCCTTGGAATAAACACTCCCTGTCCTGCCATGGGCCGTTGCTCTTTGCAACCTGGAATGAACTTGTGGAAAAGAGTGCTGTAACTGTAAATTATTCTTTTTGGGCCAAGTGTTCTGGGGAAATCTGAACAAAATAATAATCTTGGAACTTAACTCCTCCTAAAAGAGGCATGTCCTATTCATTTAAGGCTGAACCATTTTGCAGCATATTCCTTCACATTTTTGCTAAAGGTTAACAAAATTGTTTAGACAGCTCTAGTTGGTGCACATCAATCTACTTTACGACCAGCTGATTAATGTGACTGATTTCTGCAGCGAATTTCTCTAATCACTTCTTATTTACAAACTGGGGTGGTTTTGTTTAAAGCAGCTATGCTGTGAGTGTTCATCCATCTTAAAAGTTCATTCCTTGACTGAAGTAAGTTTAGGAAACACAAGTCTAATGAGCCTCTGTGACAAATGGTGCCCATAAAAGAAGAGGTCATATGCAACATCTCTGGTAGTGTTAATCCCTCTTGTCATCTCCTACAGATGTAGTAAAAAAACCCCAAATTCTTGAAGTAAAGAGAAAGGAAATCATAGCGAGTGTAGGCAAATGAGAGAAACAGTTACTCTGAAGCCTGCAAGGAGCTGTGCAGGAAGCCAGGAAACTGTGGATTTTCATTATCCAGGCTATTGGCTGACAGCTGGTGATGTGAAATAATCTACGGCCTTTTTTTGAGAACTTATTTAAACCCCATAGACTTACTCTACTGGGAATTACAGAGGTTTCATCTTTAGAAATAAGTTAAATTGTTCAGTCTTTCTTCAAGTGGAGTTAGTCACTGGGCCGATGTCTCTGCTGTGATACATTGTGCTTCATTACAGACTACAAGTGCTGAATCCCTCTGCATGTTTATACTGTTGGTAAATATCCCCCTAACTGGTATTACACAAACTTGTTCCAATGGTAAACATAAGAAATATTCAGCAGCTGTGTCCCTATAGGGAACTCAGTTGGACAGAGTCCACAGGTATTGGGATGCAGTGTAAGCAGAGACTATGCACTTTATATTGAAAAACCAGTGTAACTTCGTGGAATTGAAGCATGACAGAAACAAGCATTGAAGGTTTTGAATGGTCAGACCTGTTATGTAGAATGTCAGCATAAGTTGTGGCATGCTGCTGATTTGGAAACAAAAATTATGTAAGTGGATATGTGAATGCTTAATTCATTATTTAAGGACTACTGAGAATCTCTTAGTCACCTTCAGCAGTCACCATGCTTTTCATTCTTAAAGTGGGCT
>NW_008237353.1:4751624-4764411 GCF_000691975.1 Corvus brachyrhynchos
ATTCTACACACGGCTTTCAGTGTAGGAATAATTCTGCAGGTTTCCCTTTACTCTCTGTACCTTCTGTTCTGATGACTCAGATGTGTTTGTACGTGAGTCCTTTCTAAGAAAAAGATGTGGTGTTTCCTAGTGGTGATTTCACCATTTTTTTAATACTTAGGTTACAGATCAGAATTCTGACCAACACCACCTTCAGTTTGACTTTTCTTTTACCTTCTCTCACAAAAAAAGTTATCTGGTGTTTTTGGGTTCTTGTGGACTTAAGAAGAAACTGCTAAAGCTCTTGCCCCATCTCTCTTCACCTTATGATTCACTCTCTCTGCCTTATTTTTTTCTTTATTTTTTTTTCTGGTTTTAGCATGTACTCTTTCATCCTGTTACTGTCCCTTTAGACTGCTTCTACAAAAAGTCTTGCAGCCATATTGCCTTTATTATTTTTACTCTAGATTTCCCTATACTTTGCACTGTCTTAAACAAAAATGAACTTTATTTTAGAAGCGTCTAATATTCTGCCTCTATTCTCTCTGTAATTTGTACAATTTTTGGAGACTGACTCTTGCTCTCCATCAGCCCATGGTGCCTTCCTCCCTCAGTTTTTTGCTACAATTTAAAGTGGAACTTCAGTGGTTTTGCTCTTTATTAGGAAAAATGCATCAAGATATATAGATCCCTCCTCAGTTACACTTTTGCCGTGATTTCCACAGAAAATCTGCATTCTGGTGATCAGAATTCTCCCAGTTCCTAGAGAAGGCCTGTAAGTGAGATTGGCAGATGGGAGGAAAGCTTGGCCTGTGTTTCTTCTGGGTTGCATTCAAGAAATTAGAATATTTCTTAAGGGATGGTCTGTGTCACTGTGTGGAGTGACAGTATTTTTTGCTGAGGCTGTTACAGCAGTTGAATATGTCAAGAAATTATGGGACAGCGTCTGAAGATGGTCATATGATATTCGTGCTTGGCTTTAGTGTGCAGGAAGTGAAAAAGGGAGAAGATACACTAATGGATAATGGAAGAAGAGTATAAGAAAAAGTGATAGAAATAATAGTGATCTTAATTGGATCATCGGGTCACTTAATGAAAGGTTTGTGCTTAACTTGACAAGGTGATTGGTTGTGGTCAGTTAGAAACAAGGGAAAGGTTTGTACTTAAATACCAGGTCATTAGGGAAGGGGAGTCTAAACTACCTGTGAAGACAAATGTTGTAGAGAACAGTAGGTGCATAGAAGAATAATAATCTTGCTGGAAATATAGTACTTGCTGTGTTCAGGAAGAACAGAAAGAGAAGGTAGTAGACTGTCCATGAGTGTAACAGTGTGAAAGATCATTAAAAAAACCCAAAATCACCTTCTCCCCTCCCCACAAACATAACAAGAAAGGACATAGTGAATAAAGGAGTATCTGTTCTGGTTTTAGCAGCCAATAATGAGATCATAGAAGAGCTAGACTTGGGAAGTAACTTAAGATCGAGTGATCAGGAATCAATTTAATTAAAATGAAGGGAGGATTAAAAGTTTGTCCTTAATTAAAATTTGTCTTTGAGAGATAGCAAATGTGAGTTTGCTAAACTGCTAGAAATGCAGGTTGGCTGCACTGAGAACTCATGGACCTGAATAGTGCAAAAATTGGGAGCTTTTGCAAGTACTTCAGCAGTCTGAATTTTGTGTCCCAAGGAAGGAGAAGAAGTTGTCAGAAAAGGGTAAAAGTTAGAGTTGCCAGAACTCAGGCTGAATGGAAGCTAACAAGTGATATTTAGACACAAAGAAGAAGGACATTGAAGCATATAAATAACTTTCAAATAGGAAGAGGACTACTACGTAATGCTGCTGCCTATGCAGGGATTAAGCATGATTTAAGTGGCCTCTGTGTGAAAAAGCCAACTGCCACCTCATACCCCTCTGAAGAAAGCCAGATGGTGACCATCGGCAGAAAAACATCTGAATGTGATGGAAGCAAAGCTTGAACATGGCAGTGCTCCTGAATTGTGTAGAAATAGATCAACTTTGTAAGTGCACACTCAGAAATTAAAGGTGTGAGTGCAAGGATTTTTAGCAGATCCTTCAACACCTGCTATTCACCTGTGGGCTCTATGCCTTATGCTCAATTGTGCCAGCTGTCTGGAACAGGAGTAGTTTTGTGGTGTTGCACTGCTTGGCACTGTAGTTCCTGAGTATCATTTTGTCAATTCAGGAATGCTTAAAGTATGTAAACTTTAGGAACAAGTTGAAGAAGAGGGTGTGAAAAGAACATTAAATGTGACGCCATGTTAGGAAACTGAAGAGTTTACTTGAAGGTTTCCTGACTGAACAGAGATGGGAACATGACTTCAGCTGTTGTACCTTTTCTGCCCTGTCAGAAGGCAGTGGCATTTTTGGGACACTCAAGGGGAGAATGCTGTCAGACTGGTTAGAATAAACTACAGAGTGAGAGCTTTAAGCTGCTGAGACTGAAAGAAAGTGACTGAAAGGGTATGACTGAACTTGATACTCAGAAGAAGAGAATGAAATATCACAAGTGACGTTAAATTTGCTGTTGTAAGCAACTCCCTGAGGTGGCATCAGTTGTAGGGAGAGGAGGAAGTTTTATAGGGAAGGCATTTAGTGTTAGGGCAAGTTAATTTATGTTTGTGGCAAAATGTAGAGTTTGAAAATTTGGGAGGTAAAATGATGCATGTGTTTAAGTGCAAAGGAGGTGTCTTGGAAGGGGAAAAGGTGTGTCTGACAACAGGGTTTCCTAAGCTTCTCAATTTGATCTAAGACTTCTGGCCTATGCCCCTCTCCTATTCCTTCCAGACCACCTTAGGTTGCTTTGGGAATCTTTAAATGGAATCTGAACCATCGGTGCAGAGGTGAGTGCTAATGAGATCCCCAAACTGTGTTAAACTGGGAAGAGTATTGTGGCAGTGGCAGAGCTTTCAGAAGTGTCCATCAATGTAGCGGGCTGCCCAGAAAAGAGAAGTATCATTGACAGGAAAGATAGAGACTGAACTGAAACCTCAGTGAGGATGAGATGTCAGAGCAAGGATGATGATCAGCAATGTCAAAAGAACCAGAAGGGCCATGTAGGAGGGAGATCCTTGAGATTTGCCCAGGAAGAGATCATGAATTACTGTGGTGAAAGCACTTTCATTCAGAGGGAAACAGCGGAAACTGGGCTGGACATGATCCAGTAGAGAGTTGGAAGAGGAAGCGAGCGCAGTGGCTTTAGCCTGTGCTTGCAACAAGTTTACAGACAAGGGAAAGGAGGAAAAGAACTGCTGAAATAGGTAGGGCTGACTTCTTGTGGGTAGTGAGAAGGAGGAACAGAGTTAGAGAGAGAAATGTAAGTGGAAACTAAGCTTGGCTGAAACAGAAATGTGCAGTTGAAGACAAGTAGAAGAGGTTAAAGAATTTCAGATGAAGTTGAATAGTCTATAGGCTCTGTATGGTGGTATTTTAACAGACTGGATTTTTGGTAGGGATTGGCAAAAATGAGTGACTGAATTGGAAATATCAGCAGCTTCATGCTTAATGAGGAAGAAATTGGCTTTTTCTCCAGTTAGTGGTAACTGATTTGAAGCAGCAAGGTGCTACTGCTTTCCTTTCCCTCTTTCCCCCTGCACGGCCGCAGCAGACAGCCAGGCACGGTGCCGACGTGTGCCCTGCTGCGGAGCGCGCTTGGCTCTGGCAGGAGAGCCGTGCATCCAGACTTCAGGGGCTGCACAGCCTAATTGTCTGGCTCTGCTCCAGCTCGTGATTGACCCAATAAACTCTAATGAATCTGGATTCCTGCAGTCTGATTTGCTTCCTCTCCCAGTTATGTGCCTTTCTCAGGCCATGAAGAGCTGAAACCTGAGTGCTGGCTTTGACAAAGGGAGTGGGAGAGGGGGAAGCAGGGGAAGAAAAGGCAGATAACAGCCGAATGTAATCAGTGTTTTATTACCATCCTCAGGAAGTGGCAATGGCTTTAAAAAAAAAATAGTAGGTTGGAGCAAGGAAAGTTAGTTATGGTGAGGTTATTTGACAGGAAATTACAAAATACAAACAGACAGAAGAAACACATTTTAAAACAGGGTAGGAAATCTCAAGTTACTTCACTGTGTATATTCAAAACCCTCAAAGCAAAGGCTGAAAATAGCAGTTTAAACAAAAGCTATCTTATCTTATAAAGGCATTTCAAGCACAAAAGGAAATTTATATATTGGGTTGACAGTCTTAAAATAAACTGATTGTCTTGATAACACCATAGATTTAATTGTGGGAAAAAATTGGGTTCATTTGTATGACCTGCAGACACAGTAAATTCCCATGTAAATTCATTCCTTTTCTTTCTTTGTACATTTCTTGTCTCCTAAGCAGTGTTTATCAGTGTTTTCCAGAAATTGTAAAGGTAGATTTATGCATGTAGGACGAGACTGATAAATATGTGCATAATTTAAAGAATTCCATGCAGACCAGATACAATTCATTTCCTGTGCTACTGGATGGAAGCATATTAATGATACTTCAGAAAGTAGCATTCAGATTCAGAAAGATTTTGGCAGAAATACGTTGTTTTGGGATGAGTGTAGAATTTCCAGTACTAGTGATCAGAATTATTATTTTATTCATTTCATTTTTAGTAGACTTGAGATAAGCTTTTGAACTTGGTTGGGTCTTTTCACCTTCTGTGTAGAAAGGAAACTATTCTATTATCACATCACCTTTATCCTGTTGAGATTTTGAATAAACATGGCATCCGTATAGCTGTGTGTCCTTCTAGTGAGATAGGATATGTGTTATGGCGTTGAAACAATTTGATTGGCTGTGCGGGAAGGAGCAAGGAGAAGGGGAGGAAATAACTCAGTTGTGCAAATGATCTGTTAGATTATCGCTGTTCAGATCAAAGACTTAGAATGCTGTGGGACAAAATATCTCACTTGCTTTTGACTGAAGCGGTAAGAAGAAGCATTAAGAGGTTTATAGGTACACCTGCCTGGCTGCCATGGCTTGGAACTTTGTGCTGCCTCCAGCTTCTTGCTCAGCAGGCTGCATATCCAAGAGTGTATTACAGTGCAGCAGCTACATCTGCAACTCTGTACCTCGTCATACCTTCTCAGTCCTGGGAGACGTGTAAGTTTGGGATTTTTTCCCCAGTTCATTCATCTGCTGTGCCTGTAACTCCCTATTGCTAACACTGCTGAGCCTTCACAGTTGATGAACACAGCAAAATAAATTCTGGTGGGAGGCCACTCGCCTCTAGAGTGCTGTGTTGGGAGGTAGTGAGGTGCACCATGGCTTTGTTCTGGCTCGGTTAGGTACATGGATGCTTCCATCTGCACTCAAATCTTTCCTTTTTCTAGGTGATCCAGGTATGCCTGGAGATCTCTTAGGGACCAGAGTGCTCAAAATTATCTGACCTCATGGGGCTCAGAGAGTGTCACTGGAGTGTAGCACAAAGATGAGTTCACATCAGCTTGTGTTGAAGAACACAAGGCTGCGAGGCCTGGTAGTGTCTTATTGCTGGAAAATCTTGCTAGGAGTCCTGTAAAACTGTCAGGATCTGATGGAGGTTTTGCTCTGCTTAACAAAGAACTATCAGTTGACAATGGGCTATGAGGATTGGGTTGCAAAATAAATATTCTGAATTTGTGATCGCTGGGGTTTGCACTCAAAATAAATAGAAGTGACACTTGTTCAGGAAAGCTGACTTTTTTTCCTATTGATTTAGGTTTTATTTAAATGACCTCTTTAACAGGATTTCATAACTCAACCAGGTGACTTCATGAGGGAAAGCCGTGGGAGGAAAGTAGCTTCCTCCTTTAAAATGGGTGAGTGTTGATGCCAATATGAATTGCTAATCTAAAACAGTGAGCCTTAAAAAAGAAAAGAAAAGAAAGAAAATGAAGAAAGAAACAGCACTAAAATATCTTTCCAAAATGCATATATTGAGTGTGTGGAAAAATAGGGAATAGAACCATTCTTAACTGATTCTATTTTTGTTGTTTGGTTTTGGAGTATTATTCTTTCCTTTTTTTTGGTTCTGAAACCCTCTACAGTTACTCCTTGATACAATTCTGAAATGTAGATGTGGTATTGTAGTAAAAAGAGATCAATAAATTGTAGTGTCCTATAGTTAGCTCTCAGAATGCTGATCCGAGTACTGGGAACTTCTCTTTTTCCCATTTGTTTTTTCAGCAACTGTCAATACCAACCATAGCTGATACAAGATTTTCTTAGGGTTAAAGAGCTTGCATCAAAATTAGCACCTCTGAAGAATTCTAAGATAATTAAAAAAAAAAAAAAGTTGGCTGTTACTATGACGTATCTTTTACAATCACCTTTCATTTTTTGTTTGAAAGTTTAGACATGGATGAATGAGATTTAAGGAGATGCCAGGTGATCATGATGCTACAGTTTTCTTTGTCTTAGTGCCATTTTATAGCTATTATTTTACGTATGTAAAAAATGAAAAATCAGATTCTGCAGATGGAAAGGAGTGCCTTATAACAATCCCTATCACAGGTTAATATTGTGACTAGGTAGCAAGCATGTCCTCTGCTGAATATGTATTACTGTTAGCTTTAACTTCTTAGCTAAGATGAAAAATAGCTGCCAAAATTAGGATACAACCATTTCAATAGTTTGCTTAACTCAGTTTTGCTGTTTTCACATTGATAATGATGATAAAATAGATGGACCCATTTTTTTTAAAAAAAGAAAACAGTATTTTGCATTAAACTGCAAAGTGGGGAGACTACTTTGGGAAAATTCTGTTTGCTGGTTTTGAAAGGTGTGTACGTGAAACTCATTGTGACTACTAAGTGCAAATAAAACCTATGTCAAGAAACACAAGAGTTATCTTGTCTCCTGGCTTTGGTTATATGCATTACTTGAGCAAATCTGCGACATCAAGTGTCCTTTCCCTGTGACAGAACTATGTGTGGGTGACTGACTTGAAAACGGATGGGAACTGGGGTAAGGATCCAGCTTCCCTGACAGAGTTCTTCATGTCTAATCCACTAAGAAGTGTTCCAACCAAGAAAGATGTTTCTGCAAGGTTGAAAGACTTACCAGTTGGATTTTGGGACTTTTAGGACTGTTCACCATTCCAAAATATGTCTCGTTTATTTAACACGTGTCCCTGCATCTTTGAAACTCCACTGTGGGTAAAGTTTGAACTAATTAACCAGTAACAGATGTAAACCACATTCATATCCAACCATATGTTATCCTTGTAGTTTATCTGTACTTGTTTCCTTTGAAAACCATGAAGGCTGAACGTATATATTTACAAGTATAAGGTTTTAGTTTTGCAACTTTTTTATGGTTTCCAAATATAGACAGTAGTGCAGTTTGTTTCAAGGTGTTTTGAATAGAATACCTGGCATGTTTCCAGCATTTTCCTAATCAGTCACTGGCTGGCTTTTTAAAAAATTTAGTTTTAAATATGAAGTGAGTATTTTGCAGAGCAGTTAATCCAGCTTCAGTCTAGGACTGTAGCCTCTAGATATTGTTTTATATTTGTGATCTTTGCACCTGGAGAAGAACAATTCTGTGAAGTCTTGCTGCTCCTTTTTATAAAAAGCAACGTTTCTTTCAAGAACTTCTAGCTTTAGGGAGAGGGATGAAAAAAAATTGACAGAAAGACTGAATTTTATTATAAAGCTTCAGGAGACGGAAGAGAGAGAAAATGCATAAACATCTTCTAAAAAATGTGTGAAAAAAATTTTATTAAAAAAATGAAGATTTTTACACCAATCTTATCCTCTTTTGTTGGTGTGGTTTGAATGTTCTTGGATTAGTAGTGTTACTACATTCACAGTAACAAAAAACTTCTTCGTTCAGGGGCTTACTCAGTGGGGCCACAGCCTTGCAACCTGTGACAGCACAGGAAGGTGGTTTTCTCTACTGTGAGACTGGAAATCCATTTTATTTATTGTGTATAAGGCAGACAAAAGTCTCATTTTTATTCCCTTCACCCCTTCTTGTGAAAGCTCCGCAGTTTGGCCTGAGGGAAGTAGGCTACAAAAGAAGGTATCAAATTTTGTAGCCGTTCCTGTAGTGTTGCTGTTGCTCCTTGAACCCAGCCTGAGGGAACCATTAGAGTGATCTTCTAGCAGCTGATGAGGGGAAGAATAAAGTTTCTGTAGTGCTCAGTCTGTAACAGCCATGGGACCTGGGCTCCATGTTAAAACACAGTTGCAAAATTACTGTATTCAAACTTAGCAACACATAAGGTTTATATATTTACCTAATATCATCTAAGAGTTATCCAAGTAGTTTATTTCAAAAAAGGATTTTTAAATTAACTAGATACAAAGAAATGACCCTTTTTTTATTCCTATATCCTCTAGATATCCCCCTAAGCAGAAGGTGATTTGAATTACATGATGGTGTAACATAAACCATAACCTAAACAACACACTGAAGGGAATATATAAATATATATATATATATATATATATGTATGTAATATAGAATTTTTAAATGAGATGAATGCTATTGTCAGAGTAAGACTGCATTAGAAAATGATTATTTTATTACTGAATACCAGTGCATAGTGAAACTACTTACACAATTATGAATTAGCCTGGCATAGTGGGTGTTTGAATACTTTCAAGAAATTCTTTTGTTTACAAATGTTGTGATGAGCATAAAGTAACAGCAGATTCAGATTTCAGCACAAATACAAAGAGTTTTTATATGATTTATAACTATCAAATGTCTGTGCTGCAGATTTTTTTGTCTGAATGTACTAAAATAATTGGTGTTTCATGGACAGCTGAAGTGGAACTAGTATTTGCCAACATGCTTTTTGTCCATGCCCTTGTTCGTTCCAGTTAAAACTACCTACTGGTGACTCTTGTGTAACCAGCTTACACTCTTGAGTCTTGAACTACTTTACGTTTCTCTTCTCTCTCAAGCTTAAGCACAGGCTTTAGTCTTTGGGTTCTCAGTCTTACAGTAAAGCCCTCAATTCACTTTTTCTGCTTTAGCTTCTCCATTCTTCTGGGCGGGAAGTGCTCAGATCTGATTTCTTCCTGGGCTTGCTCACTGGTAACATGTCAACTTTGCTTTTGAAACAGTCAGACATAGGAAGGAAATGGTGTTTGAAAAAACTCCCCAGTCTCCTAACAAGCCTAAAGCTTGTAGAGGGGTTAGGAGTGTGTGTTGCATTAAAATTGGGCTGAGCTGAATTTTTGAGATAAGTTTATTTCCCAAAGCAAATTTTACTTTTTTGGTCTACTTAAGCCAGTGTCTTTTACTTTAGTGTAATATGCAATGAGACAAAAAAAAAGGGTAGAAAATTTTATATGAAGACACAGCTACCATGAGTGACATGAATTAGTAAGAGCTGGGCATTAGCTCAAGTCCTGAGCAGAAACGACCATGTAGATGTAGATTTTCCACGTGGTCTGCTCTCCAGCAGCTTTGGTGTCAGTGTAGTCTGATGGCTGGCCTGTGACTTCAACAGTGGTTAGCATTTTAAACTCAGCCTCTTTAAAACCATTGTCTGACAGAAATTGGAGCATTGGAGTCAAGCAAATGATAACACATAAATGCCAGGAGACGGACTTGTGCGCTTCCCTGCTGAATTCCTTACAACCTTTTCTCCTAGACATTCTGCCTTCCCACAGGGGAAGAAAACCCTCCCACTAGCCCTTGATTCAGTCTTAACTTGTACATCTGATGTCTGGTATGTGACAGTGATACTGTCAGCTGTATGATAGACATTCCAGGTAATTTCAAAAGTCTTTCACAGAGAGCCACAAGCCCAAAGCAGCCTGTTTCTGGTGTGGTAGCGCCACTACTTTTAATGTTGAACCCCGTTTTCCTGAATGATGAACGGGGACTTCTGCAAAGACTAGAGGAGCCGTTAGGGTTTGCGTCTAATTCATTGGGATTACTGAATTCAGAGGGAGTTTTCCCAGACTGTCTGGAAAACCATGAAAAAGACTGGCATCAAGGAATGAAAGACTCTGCAAGTGTGAGTAGAGGACGAACCCTCTTGCCCTTCCTCTGTAATTTGAATTGGATTATAGTAATTAAATCAGATTTTTGAAGGCATGGAGGAAGGCATTTTCCAATGACATGTTCACAGTCTGTAAAAGACCTTTTGCAGAAGGGAACAGATTCTGGGTCACTTCTGAAAAATTGGTGTTGGTCTATAACGAGCAGCCTGTTGGGTTGTGTTACAGCTGATCTGTAACACAAAATGTGTGCTGCCCTGCACGTCTGGCTGTGTTTCTCATGGAAATACTCTGGATATTGGAACTGAAGCAGAAACCCCTTTATTTTTGTAGTACATTAGTTGTGAAAGAATTTTTTCCACTACAGCAGCTTTGTCTTCGTGTCTGCCACTCAGAAAAGTTTAACACTATTTGGAGCTGTTTTCACTTGTAGAAAGGTAAACCCTGTGTAAGGATAGCCATTTATTGGAAGGCTAAGTAAAATGGCAGATGGTCTGGATGTATGATTTTGTCACGTTTAGACACTGGGAAAGGGATCAAACTGTGGAAAAAGTTGTCATAATAGAAACAATATATACAACTAGCATGTAGAGATTTTTGATTATATTTAAATGAGATCAGATGTGTTTGAGTGAATTACATCCAATGGGGAAAAATTAAAGATGATCCCTATTGTTTAAACACACAGTCTCAAGCCTTTTTTAACCTCTGATGGCTATCTTGGTGTGCTCCTGGCTGTGCAGTGAGTCTTTCTCCCTTGGGAGAAGGAACCAGCTCCACTTACCTACACCCTCCTTTCAGGCGGTTGTAGTGAGTAATAGAAGACTCCCTGAGCCTCCTTTTCTCCAGGCTAAACAACCCCAGTTCCCTCAGCTGCTCCTCACAGGACTTGTGCTCCAGACCCTTCTTCAGCTCCATTGCCCTTCTCTGGAGACTTCTCAGCACTTCAGTGTCTGTCTTGTAGTGAGGGACCCAAAACTGGTCACAGGACTCGAGGTGTGGCCTCACCAGTGCAAAGTACAGGGGGACAATCCCTGCCCATGTCCCGCTGGTCACACGATTGCTGACACAGGCCAGCATATCATTGGCCTTTTGGCCACCTGGGCACACACTGGCTCCTATTCAGCCACTCCTGTTCAACCAGCACTCCCAGGTTCTTTTCTGCTGGGTCGCTTTCCAGTCCCTCTGCCCCCAGCCTGTAGTGCTGCCTGGGGTTGTTGTGACTGAAGTGCAGGACTTGGGGTTTTGCCTTGTTGGACCTCATACAAGTGTCCTCTGCCCATTGTTCCAGCCTGTCCAGATCCCTCTGCAGAGCCTTCCTACCCTCCCTCAGATCGAGACTCCTGCCCAACAACTCCCGGTGTTGTCTGCAAACTGACTGAGGGTGCCCTGAGTCCCCTTGTCCAGGTCATCAATAAAGATACTAAACAGGACTGGCCTGTCACCACCACTCTCTGGGCCTGGCTATCCAGCCAGTGTTTTACTCAGTGAGCAGTGCACCCATCCAATCCATTAGCATCCAGTTTCTCCAAAAGAGTGCTGTGGGAAAGAGCGTCAAAAGCTCTATTAACATGCAGGTAGACAACATCGACAGGCTTTCCCTCATCCACCAAGCAGGTCACCCTGTCACAGCAGGAGGTAAGTTTGGCCAAGGAGGACCTGCCTGTCATAAACCTTGCTGGCTGAGGCTGATCCCTAGGTTGTCCTCTACAAGTTGCATGATGACACTCAAGCTGATCTGTTCCATGACCTTCCCCAGCATCAAGGTTAGGCTGACAGACCTGTAGTTCCCCAGATCTTCTGGCCCTTCTAGTAGATGGGCATGACATTTGCTAACGTCCAGTCAATGGGAACTCCCCAGTTAGCAAGGACTGCTGGTAAATGATGGAAAGTGGCTCAGTGAGCAGCTCCACCAGCTCCTTCAGTACTCTTGGGTGGATTCCGTCTGGCTCTATGAAATCATGTGTCCAAATGGCATAGCAGATCACTGACCATTTCCCCTTGGATTATGGGGGCTTCATTTTGCTCCCTGTCTTCAAGCTCAGGGGCTGGGCAGCCTGACATCAACTGGTCTGACTGTAAAAGAAAGGAAAAGAAGGCATTAAGCAGCTCAGCCTTCTCCTGATTGTTTGTCACTCTGTTTTCCCCCATGTCTAATAAGAAATAGATGCCCTCTGAAATATGATGGTCTCTGAAAAAGCAACACAGCACCAATTCTTATTGTGCATTGGTGCATCCGTTGTATCTGAGTTTTTGCTGTTTACCTTCTTTTATACCTGTGCAGTGTAACAGTTTCTTCTAAGAATTTCTTTCTTTCCACTGTCAACATTCTTGATTCATCACATCAAATGTACAGTATAAAAAAAATGTACAGTTTAAAACCAAAATGTTTTCATGTGATCAGGGAATTCTGATTGTCCTCCTCATTTTCTAGAGGCCTGCTCTAAGACCGCCTCTGGTTATGATCCACATGTGCTACTGAAGCTGGCTAGAATGGTGTGACAAATGTAAGTATTTTGAAGAAACTTGGCCGTGCAAGCCTCCATTTGTGTACTTGGAATTAAGAGATGCTTTACTATCCCTGTGTCATGCCCCTGCTTCTGTAATGGGCATACAATGATATCATTCATATCATCACACAAAGATGATGTGAAAATGAATCACTTAATGTTTGTAATGCATTCAGATGTTGTGATGAGCACTGTAGGAAAACCCACAAGCCAGTGAATAATTCATTGTTCAAATCAGGCTTTGAACAGTACATGGTAAACAAGACATGGGACTTCACACTGAATAGTAAGAGTAAGGCCAAATAATTAATGATCACTTGTTCAACTATCACTGTTCATTCAGAGCATTGAA
>NW_008237353.1:4764421-4777501 GCF_000691975.1 Corvus brachyrhynchos
AGTGTGGTCATGTCCTAAGGGACTGTGTGTAAGTATATGATGGGAAAGAATAATAAAGAAAAATAGTTTATGTTTTTTCTTTTATTTTGTTCTTTCAGTGAACTTTGGTATTAGTCATGATGTGTGTTTTGGAACAAAGATGAAGTGTGTTAGACTTCCAAAATTGCCTGATTTTAAGTCCATGTATCTCCCTTTGCAACGATATGATAGTATTGGAGAATCCTAATGTCTTCTTTTATTCTGTTTTCATAGTTTCCTGCTGCCCAGTGAATCCTTTTGGTCTTTGGTGTTTAAGCATCAAATGAAGGGTGCAACACCTTCTATGGACACTGTAGTACAGTCTCTGGATATATTTTTTTAGTTTGGATCTTATATCTTGATATGAAATGATCTTAAGATCAGCTTATGGAAAAGGAGATTTAAACTTTCTCCTGTGTACTGGCTGCAAGATAAAAGTTTAGTTTTGATGGAATCTCAGGTTCTGGAATAGCTTATTCCTGTGTTCAACCTTTTGACCATCCTTTCCATAAGAGCTCTGAATGTTTACATTTTGAGAGTGAAAAAGAAAACTGAGGGAGGTATTTGCAGCTACACTACACAAAAATATGTTAATAATTCAGGCTGACTAATAGCTCCTCTAGTAACCAAAGTCACCTGCAAGTTTTTATAGTCCTAGAGCATAAGCCATCCAGAACATATATTCAATTCCACTCTGCAGATGGAACAGATGTTTTTTTCCCCAGGCATCTCCTCCCTACTTCCCTAAGCTGAATCTTTAAAAATCAATTCTGTAATTTGATCAGTTTAATATCCTGACTATGCTGAGGTAATTATACCACACTTCTAGCATTTCACTGCTTCCAGTGACAAATCTATTGTCAGTGCAGCATTAAAAATAAACCAACATTTCCATGAAAACTGTTATAATTCACATATGCAATTTTTAAAGTATCGTAACTGTATTTTCTAATGTTTTAAATGCAAGGCCACTGAGCACAGACATGTTCAAGAGACAGCCACAGCCCACCATAATACAATGACATTACTCAGTGTGATAAATAGCAGTTATGTCACACCCACTTTATAAACAAAAGCAAATCACGTTTTAAAAGAAATTCTGTATGTCACACTTCTGGAACAATTTAACAAGGTGCTACTGCTTCATAATATTCAGGAAAATTTTGAGGGCAAAACCTGCATAGTAGCCAAGTGATTGGAATGAAACACAGGATCAAATATAAAGGGATAAATCTGGATTTTAGGACTGTAGAGAAATATGGACTTTAAGTACATTAGCAAGAAGAGAAATGTAATGAAAAGAGGAAGCATTCTTTCCTAGATTCCAAAGTTGGCAAAGAACAGCAAACATAATTTTAATGTTTTTTACTATAATGTATGAAAACAGGAAACTTGCAAAGGATGAACTTACCTTTTGCAAAGATGGGCCAAATTATTACAGCTGTAGGTTGATACATTCAGGGAGTTTTAAGTGTAGTTTCGCTGGCCTTTTAGGAGAAATGAGTTTTGGATGTTAACTGGTATTTGCTTCTGTCTTTATCAGCATTTTCTTAAGGTCCAGCATAATTTTTAATCTGAGTTCATAGTAAATCAAATACCTCATCAACCTCACAGCGGTGGATTTCTAAAGTTTGCAGGTATTGGAAACTTATAATGAGACCTGTAACTTGGAGACACAAGCTGGTGAATGTAGGTACCTGAAGCAGTGTGTGAGTTTGCTGATGCCAATCAGGCCCTGAGTTAGAAACTACTGAGTTAGTTCTTTCCATTTTTCACCCAGGGATCTCAAAGCCTGTTATACCTAATAAATTACTCTTGTCCACAATGTGAAAGATGTATGTAAGTTACTATGGGCTTATTTTAAGCCTGCACAAACGGAAACATAAATCAGTTTGGCTTAACACTGCATGCAGAAGTGGTATCAGGAACAGAAACCAAAGGTCTTCTTTCTCCTCTGGGTCAGGTGACCCAGGAGTGTGAGAAAGCTCATTCATGTGCACAGAATTCTGCCTGCTGTCAAAACTACTTCAGCCTTTAGCCTACTTCCCAAAGAAAACAAGACTTTTTCTTTTTTTTGTTTCTTTTTTTTTCCTCTCTCCCTTTTTTTTTTTTATTTCTCCCTCCACACCTCTTCTGCCTCATCCCTTCACCCAATAACCTTTGATTGTCTTGGCCATAGGAGGTTTGGGCAGAGTTGGAAGGGGAAAGCAATAAAAATGTTATGAAATATGGGACTGGCTAGAAGAGAAAGATAAATTAGTCCTTTCTGAGAGATGTGTGAGCCTACCAGGTCTCTGGTCCGTCTGGTCTGAGAGCTTGGCTGAAGCTCCTGAAGCATGGCTCAGTCTTTGCCATAGTGGGGCTACCCCTGTGCCCAGCTGGGAGTTAGCTGATGGGGGAGGGATGTGTGGAACCTTGTTGAAATGGTGCCACTGAAGTAGGGGTTGCTGGGAGTTGTAATTGGCCATAAATGAGAGAAGCTTAGGTTTTATTACTGGCACTGTTTGCAGAAGAACTTGGAGCTATTCTTTCTGCCTGTAAGAATACATTTAGCCTGCTTGGGAATGTATTGTTATAATTTTGATCAGTTTGGCAATTAAAAAAGGCATTTTATTTCCAATCAGAGTTGATAAAGCAGAAACTTATTTAAAATATTGAACTCTAAGCCCCTTCAAGGGAGTGTTTCTTTAAATAAATATGTAACAGCATCTCAAACTCCAAGAGGTTGTTTTTTGGGTTTTTTTTAATCTTCTAAGTAAGTGTTCTTTGCAGTTATGTCTTTCATCTCATGGGAACTGTCTGCTCCTTATTTTAATCCCAAAACATCATCAAAGTCAGTGAGAAAGAAGAGGAAAAAAATAGTATCTGCAAACTCCAAAATAAAAGCTCAGTGTATTGTGATTGATCTGGGCAAAATCCTATCCTGGTAGTTTTAGACTTTGTATTGAGGATTTTCAGAGCTGGAACTTTTAACTGCTTGGTATATGGACATAGAATTATTCTTTTCACCAAGAACCACACACATGAAATATGTGAGGAACATGTGGAGTGATGGTTAATTTTGTTCTCCTTTGGAGTACAACATTGTAGCTATTTATTGTAGAAGGAAATCAGAAATGCCTATCAGAAACATCTCCCTAGTCTGTTTGGAAGAGAAAAATTGAGACTGTTGCCCTTCCACTCCCCCTGGAAAATCTGCTAACTTGATGTTCTGTAGTCTGAGCGAGCTCTCAAGGTCATCAAAGTAATGTTTTGAAGCCTGTGGCCTTAGTATTCCTGTAGATAATAGCATCAGGCCCATTATCTCATACTCTTCAATTTTGTTTTGGCTTCCTGCAATTTGCATCCCATTGTCCACTGATATTTTCTGTGTTCTTTTAAAGTAAAATCAAATAACACTTCCTATGTTGGCTCTGGACTTAATAAAACTCAGACATGCAGCATTTGGGACTCTTAAAATAACACATTTTAATACAAAGATGTGAGGTATCTTTTGAAATCTGTGGTGGATGTTTATTTCCTGCTGGGCTTAATTTAGGAATCTAGTGCTAGCATTAAACCAAGGGGAAAAATGTTTGCTCTTTCATCTGTGTGCCACATCCCATCCAAAATCACAAACAGCTCCTTTAAATTTCTGATCTTTGTCCCCTGCTGGATGTGCATAATACACATGCCTGTCTGACATATGAGACAGCCAGAGCCTTAAGAAAAAAACCTGCTAATCGTATGCTTCTTGTCTTAGGCCTCATAATCATCTACATTTTGGGAGAATGACAGCTGTCCAAATCTGTTTTGATTTAATAACGATGCAGCTTTTTCTTTTTTTGAAGAAACCTCTTTCTTACCAAGTCAAAAGTCCTGATTTTATTGGTAAAACAAAACAGGGGTAAAAATGTTTGGGGAATAAATACCTTCCCGGTATCAGAAGACCATTTCCCTTTTTTTAATACTGCCTTTGAATACAGAAGTAAATACTTTCAGGAGTGTCACCTTAAAATTACAAAATTTACTAAGGTCAAACCCAAATGTGAATCTGTCTTTAACACCTAGCCATGTAGCTCTTACAAACACTCATTATGTAGGTGTACACCACAACGTGCAGAAGAACTTCTGGTATTGTGCAAGCTGGTATGAAACTGTGTGGCTTCAGACATTCAGCTGCTTGGATCACATCAAAGAACTGGGATCAGAGTTTAAAAGAGTTTGTACTTTCTGTTTGATAAAAGTCTTTCTTTGTTTGAAAAATTATCTTGGGCCCATTGTGCTATAATAGAGATTACACATGAAAAGCATATTTTAAAAGAAAGTTATTAAGTTGTAAAATGTAACATTGAAAAGTTTGATGCTAGAAATCAATATTGGTCCTGTAATCTCAGTGGGTACGTTGTATGTAGGCATTATGATACAGATTTTAATTATATGCTTGCATCTTTTTTCTCTGTAGTTTCTCTGCCTCATTTACATAAACATCCCTTCTCACCTCTCCCTCCCCTCAAAGAGAAAGCATTCTTTAAACTGACAAGCTATTTGATGTTTTGTTTTCCCTTTATGCAGTATAAGAGCAAATTGCACTAACTATATGCTGTTCCAGCCCTGATATGAGGGCAAAATAATTAATTCTTTCCTGCAATTCTCTGTGGTGCTTCACCAGTTGAGGAGCAGAGTGATCCTCTATAACCTAACAACAGCTTTTTAATTGCAACTGCAAGCCAGCACAAACTTAGAGAATTTATGTACTGAAATTTAAGTTATTTTTACAAAGTGTCTGTGCACAGATTTAGGTTTTCTACCAGGTAGAGAGATCTGAGAAGATTCTGAGTTAAAAAAACAAAAAGCCAGAAAGAAAAAGCAGGCATGTTCATAACTGACAGGCATGTTGCCAGTTCCTGATCCAAAGCAAGTGTCTTCTAAGGCTTCCCAAAGGAAAGGCCGCCAGGATTTCACAGTGTGTATTCTTCAATTCGTTTGTTTGTGAAAACTGAAGTTTATGTTTATAGAAAAGGAAAATTTCAGGCCAAACAGTTTAATTTGCTGGAAAATAGGTCTTTGAAACTAAAAATATCTGACCCACTTGGTAATTGAGGGTGCTGTTTAGCTAAAAGTATTAGTTTTGTAAAAGACTAAGAAAGTGTACTAAACTTTGATTTTCTTCAAAATGTCCTGTTGTTAGCATATTCAAAATATTCTGCACATAGTGAGCAACAATCAGCTGTGCTGTGCTGGTAAGAGTATGCTGGTCAGGTATGCTTTGGATCTGATCTGCCTTCTGTGTTTCAGATTCCTGCCTGGGCCTTATATAATCACGGTTTTTCTTTTTTTTATGATGTTCAGTAATAGAAATAAACTAGAACTTAATTCAAAGCAGTGTGAGTGTTCATTTTTAAAATGAGATTGTTAACTCAGTGGTCTTCAAAGCTGGCTTTGTCAAAAGAGGTAACATGATTTTTCAGGGTCTTTTCAAAGACCCTAAACTCTGGTAAACACTTCATATCAAAAGAAGAAATTAAGGAGTATTTCTTTGGAGTAGATATTTTGCTTTCTTGAGCTTTATCTATCTTCTGAAGCCTTGGTATTGACCTTAAGCAAAGTGATGAAGCTTGAAAGGAGCAGATATAGCTCAGGCTCAGTTGGAAGGGACTGTTCCCAAGCATCTCTCCACCTGGAACTCCTGATAAAAGTTGGTTTAACCATAGTGTACTCAAAAAAATCTACCCACTCAGTGTACTTACCTTTCTGGCACATACTATGTGACTCGGAGGTCAGAGTATGTCCCAAATGCAAGACAGTGATCTCTTTTTACAGTCTCTTTGATCCATTATTTTCTTTTAATTGACCAGAGAGAGCTCAGCTAAAAGCACACACTGAGGTACAGGAGAAGAAGTCCAGTGAAGATCTCAGACATGTGATATTGTACCTCCCACACCATTTTGCTGATCTTATTTTGGTATGCTACGTTCGTCATTAATGAAAGATGTGATTTCTCACGTTGATATTAAATCTCATGTAGGCAGCATTTCACTCATTTGAGGTAGAAAGGTAAGGTAAGCATCATCAAAGGTCTGTGTAAGGACCAGCTCTCTACCTTAACAGTAAGCTGTCACAAAATCAGATTGTCCTGATGATGAGATGCCATTAGTATATTACCTCCAACAAGGTCTTTATTTCATCAGGTGTGTCATCACTGGTACAAGAAAGAAAATTAATGCCAAGTTGGTACCCAGGCCAACTCAAAACATGAAATTAAACTTTTTACCTTCAAAAAACCCCAAACCAGTTGCTCATAAAACAAACCATCCCACCATACATTCTAGTATTTTCTTTTTGAAGTATTTGTTCAATAAAAAACCTGTCCTTTTGATTGTCTTTATAGGAAGATATACCGGAGGAAAAAGTTCTAGGCTGGTTGTAAAACTTTCAGAAATTACAAATGGATTGAAGACTTCTAAGGCCAATGTTTTATAAAAACTTTGGACATTGAATTCCAGTGAGACAATGTTTCTGAGCATGGTTCTGAAGAAGAGTCTTAAAAGCTAAAACGTTTTGGGAGTTTTTAAAATGCTACCTTCAATCTTTATCAGCTGTAATGGGGCCACATTTTAGGCAATGGAACAATGGAAGTCCTAGCTGGGTGCATTCCTATTCTTAATTGGAGGCTATAAAAAACGAATCAAAGTGTGGAGAAAGCACAAAGCTTGTATTAAAAACACAAAACCGATACAAGCATCTTTGCATAAAACAGTTTTATCTTCACTTTTTTTCTTTTATTTTGAGAATTGTCATAGCATATAATGTGAATTGTATATGGAATTATCTTGTAATTAAACTTCAACATCCCATGTGAAAATATGTGTGTCTGTGTTGCTGTAGTAGTTGCTGTGTTACTCTTACTCTGCAGCATTTCCTATACATAGAATGGGAAATATGCAGGCAAGTTAAGCTCCTGTAAATGAAAAATATTTGGTTTTTAATGAGTGCTCTCTAGAATCTTTTTTCATATTTTGTTCATTTGCGCATATCTGGGTTTATTGCACATTTTCTTAAACTAAACAAAACAAAACAAAACAAAAAACCCCCAAAAAACGCACAACCTCAAGAAACTCACCATGAATTTTTAGGTTCAGTTTCACAGATTTTTGTATTTTTGCCTTAGTAAGTTGATTTCTTGTGCACTGGTAGTTGTTATGACATATCTTCTCTGTTCCGGGACTTCACTTCTCATTTGTTGCATGTGTCTTATAAAACTCCAAAGAGAGCTGAGAACATACTTGACTCTGATGCAGTGAAATATACACAGCCAAATATGAGAAAAATGAAGCTTGCAATGCTTATGCTTCTGTATTTTACTGTGGTAGTTATGTAATGTTTCAGATTATCGTGCTAACATTTCAGATATTTCAGTTTCTCCTCATCACGGTTATCCTTAAAATTGTTTCTGTAGATAGTGGGCCAGAAGCAGGAGATGCAATGAAGCTTTTTATGTAATCCATACAGAGGGATCACCCAGATTAGGTCTCTACAGAGAAGGCATTTGCCTTTCAGACCTGTGCTTTCTTTAAACATGCAAGTGCAGCTCACGCTCACCTCTTGTCTGTAACAACATACTCGATTCAAGTTCTACTGTTCATGTGCGGAAACTGTTCGTGTAGGTTTCTCTGATACTTCATGGCTGGTTTGTAACCTGCTGGTTTAGGTGTATTGTTGTCCATTTGAAAATAACTTCTGATTTTTTTAAAAAGTCTTTTATCACTAAATATAATTTGCATGAAAATTTTTGAGAAATCTGAGTTTATGGCCAAATTTATGGGACTCCATGTTAAAGCTCCAGATGAATTAAATCTGTAGATTTTTGGGGCAACTTTCAATTCTGTGCATTGTTTGTCTGGTGCTTCTCAAACTTTTGCTTTGAATATTTTCAGAGGTTGCATATTTTGACTGAATATTTTATAGATTATGGATAAAACATTAAATATGGTTTACTGGATGCTTGTGTTTTATTGCTGTGAATTTACATTATCTTGATTTCTAAAGCATAACTTTTTTTGACTTATTTTTGCCTTTTCAATAGAAAAATAGGGTTTAATAAAGAGAAAAGTTTGATTGCCACAAAAGAAAAAGTCGATTGACACATTTTTTTGACCTAGCTATGTGAGAAGTATTTTAAAAAGTACGATACAAATATAAAATGAGTGAATCTGGCTGCAGCTTATTGTTTAATGGATATGAGAGAGACTTTAGGCTTGGTGTGATTAAGCAGTTTCCTTAAATGGGGATGTGGTTTGGAATGCTTGTTTATAAATATGCAGATGTACTTAAGCCCAATAACTGTCAAACATTTGCATGTTATTGAAGTGCTACTGCACTAAGCAGTGGACAGCCAGCTGGAACTGTGGAGATAGGAGTTATGCTGAGGATCTCAAGGAAACTGCCATGCCATGTAAACAGAAGGTATGGCTCCTATTGACTGGCAGAGATGTTGTTCACTCTTGACACTTATTTTCTTGTATTCTGTCAGATGCACAGTAAAACCAAGTTCTTGCTCTCTCCAACCCTTCTGCTTTTTCACCAAAGTAAATCAATTTTGAGGACAGAAATGAATACCCTTCTTTCTCAGATAGACAGTGGAACTCATAAGGGAATAATTACAAGTCTAATTCAGCTCTTCTAATGACATCAGCCCAATGATTCTTGGATTCAAAGTCCCGGATGAATTCCTAAGCTTTTTAACTCTAAGCTTCTAGGCTGAAATAGTATGACTTTTAAATTTTGTTTTCATTGGAAGATCAAAGAAATGACTACAGCATTAATTAACTGTGTGTATTTTGTTTGTGTAGCCCACTGCAAAAAGATTACGTATTTAATAGCACTCATTTGCTGGGTGAGATAAGGAAAGGAAAGAAGGCTGGTATGTTGGACCTATTGGAAGAATTGTCTGTAGGGCTGACAAAAGCTTCTAGAAGTTGGTCATCCATGTATGTATTCTCTTGAAGATTTTTCTGTCAGATCTAGTCTGATAATCCTGACATGAGCTTTTCTAATGGGCTGGATTCCAGGTGGATTGCTTGGTGTGACTGTTTTATCTTTTGCAGATTTTAAGCACATGAAGATTTTTTATTTTGTACAAAAGTTACAAACACCTAGTTGGGAATGTAGAGGGGAATTACACGTTTCTACATAGTTTTCTTTTTGGTAATGCAATTTCATCCATAACTTCCCCTTATGCAAAAATACAATGAGGGAGTGCTAGTGCTCTGTTTGTGTGATTAGAAGCTGTACTTCTTTGGTCAAGGCAGGCCAGCCATCCCTTCTACCTTAAAAGTTAAATATAACAAGCATCCAGGACTAATTTACTTCTTGCCTTAATCCTCCATCTGTACTGAGGCTGTATGTCCACTGCTCTGCCTCTTTCCTCAGATCCAGTCATTTCACCCCAGAGAGCAATTAGATTGGTTAAACATGATTTACCCTTGGTCAGTCCGTGCTGACTGTCCCCAGCTGTATTCAGAGATTGCTTCTTACAAAGCAGAATGAGGCTGACCAGCTGGCAACTCACTGTATTGTCCTTAGGCTTTTTCTGGAGGTGGGTGCAATGCTTGCCTTTCTCCAGGTGTGGGACATCTCTGCTGGTCTCTGTGATTTTTTAAAACCAAGAGAGAGCGGACACACTACAAGAGCAACCCCTTCTCTCAGCACCCCTGGGTGCAGCCCATCTCTGATGTCCTCACAGCTGCTGAGTTGCTGCTGTCCTGAAATGATGACTGCTTCTGCTAGACTGAGGTGTAGAGCACGACTGAATGCACACTATCAGAAAACGTCCTTGGCTTCCTTTTAGTTTTCTTTTCCTTGTCCTCTAAGGGAAGGGAACCTCTTTGCTGGTCACATACGAAGATGGTGCTTTTTGGTCTGGGTTGCTCAGAAATAGGACAAGGAGTCGTGCAAAGCAGCTGCTGCGTGCTGAGGAGAGAGAGCCGTGATATTTTGCCGAGGAGGATAAATGCTGGAGGAAACTGTGCCTCCTTCTACAAGATCTTTTTGTAATGTAAACGGATTATTCCCTAATTAAAAGAAGTCGTCGGTCTTTGCCTTCTGGTTGGAGGCAGCACACCTGTGTGCCGACTCCAGGGGGAGCTGGCTCTGGTTGCCTGCTGGCTGCCGCCGGCTGCTCTGATCCTGTTTCTGCGGGAACAAGTGTTGGATCAGCAAACGGGATGTATGTGAGAACAATAACACGCAAATATTGATTTACTGGCTACCCGAGCTATTTCTGTGGTTGCAAGCTGTCTGCCTTCGGCCGCGCGCCTGGCACCGCACGTAAGGCACAGCTCCCCTGCTCTGCCACCTTATCCTTAGTGCTTGCAGGGGACTAAGGAGTCTTTTGACACATGGCATGTGAGAAAGTGCATCCATGGAGTGCTTCTGTGGGAGATGCTGGTCAGCCAGAGCTTAGTCCAACCTATTTCTTCCACTACCATGGGTGCCGAGACCGTATGTTACATTTGTTAAGTCTTTGCAAACTCAGGACAAGGACTGCTGTGGTGCCTGACATCTCCCAGAGGAGTGAGGAGCAGACAACAGAACAGAACTGGGGAGGTGGTTAACTTGTAATTTTCCACCCCCTGTCCCTTTCTTTCTTTCTCCCTTAAGAAAACCCCTAACCCTATGCCTTCATAATTAGTGCTGTGCAAAAGGTTAAATTCAGCCTGTCTCAGTTTGAGCAAAAGGGGGTGAAAAACCCCACTATGATAATAAAATTATGTTCTGTGTAATTTTAGATGTCAGTCTGAAAATCTGCTGATTTGGGATTGTGTTCAAACATAAGTCCAGGCCTACAATAGGGTGGCAATTGTGCTTAAAAATTCTGGCTTTACTGTTCCATGAATGCAGATTTAACTCTTATTACTATCTAGATAACACCAGAATTGTTGGTTTTGATCTTACTACACAAGATGCTAATCGATAACCAGTTTCCTTGTAATTAACCCCTTACTAGATGGACTTTTTTTAAACCTAGACAGCTTTTTGTTTTGTATATCCATAGACACTTTCGCATTTTGTGGTTTAATTACATTTTGAATAGAAAGGAATTTTAACTTTCCTGGGCAAAGGGTTGAAACAGTTTGCACCTGAAAAAGGGAATTTAATACTATGCCCATCAAGCAGCAGTGGGATTAAAATCCCAGAATGCCAGACAACTGTCTGTCGGACAATGCCTGACTGTATCCTGTTGCCCTCACTGTCCAATTAGGAAACCTTTCCAGGGCTCAGTGAGTTCCTGAGACTTATGCTTGTTTGCAGAATCTTTCCTTCTGCCCTTCCTTCTCTTTCCTTTTTTATTACTAAATTACTTATTAATTACTCCCTGAATTCTAAGGCTGTTAAATACGGCTCATCAGACTTTGACTATATGCCAGAGAAGCTTTTGGCTTCTTCAATTTGTCCACCTTCAAATTGCTCCCATTGTCCAAACCTGCAGCTGGCTATTGATGTGGTGTGGGAAAGCCCCGACGGAGCAACCTCTCCTTGAGAGCACAACACAGGAACAGCAGGTGTCATGGAGACCTTTAGGCTGTTTCCAGAAGCTGGAAGGGTTGCTTCTGCAGTTTGGGATCCCTCTGTGGGCTAGGTACGTGATTGTGTTGCTCTCCAGCTTCTGCAACACTGTTTTATTGCATTGTGCTACTGAAATTACTCCTGCTGGCAGAACTTGTTGCCTGTGGGGTTTTTTTAAGGTTCCTGGGCACTACTAAGACAGCCGGCAAACACTTGTACTGAAAATCTCCTTGCAAATATTGGAGATCTTGTGATTGTTTCAGTTGTCTGCTTTACTTAAAAACCTCTGCTGTGTGTCAAAACTAAAGGAATCCTTTTTCTTCTCAATATGCTGATACTTCCCAGCAATTGTGAGCAGGACATAAACCCATTAAAAGCCCTGAATTAGTTCTTAAGCAACGTTTATACAATAGCTCAATACAAATTATGTTTAAACACAAAGCAAAACTGTGCTATTTCCATTTTGACAAATTTGTGTATGCTGTGGAAACCACAGGGTTTGTGGGGGGAGGAGAATGCCTTGGAGAAGAATCCAGCATTAACTAGCCATTGGTTACTGAGATGGTACACAAACCTCGGCGTCAGACTGGCTTTGTTTGTTGCTCCAGGAGTTCTGGGCTGCTGAATGTTTTTTTAAGGAACACTTTTCTCAGTTGCATGCTTGCCTAGAGGTGGTCTCCTCCACCACAAGCGCCTTATTCTTGCCAGTCATCCCTTCAGGCTCAGCGTGCTGGTGTAAGGTGAAGTGAGAAAACATATCCACAGACCACAGCATGCTGCATCTTATTGGCAGTGGCCAGAAAACAAGCTCAAATCAGCCCTAATTTCTAAAAAGCTTGCCAAGCTAGGACTACACTCCTCAGGAGACAAGTTGCCTCTTTCTCACCAGCTGAAATGATGAGATACACTGGGGGCTGCTGTCCTGGATCGATTGAATGTGCTGATGCCCTGACACCCTTTGCAGACTTCAGACGTATTTAGTACTTAGGGCATGCCTCCATACTGCTCTATTTATCCTGAGCCTCCTGGAAACCATATGTCTGTGATTCATGGGGCATTGAGCCTAGGCTAATCACCTATGTTGACAGGCAAGGTATATTTTATTGGGCTTAATGCAACCTTAATATTGTCCTGCAGTTTCCAGAATACTTTGTGTGGATATGCCTGTGATCAGAGGAGCTGAAAGTGAAGTGGAATTTGTCTCTGTCCGGTTCAGACTGCATGACCTTTAAAGCGACTGTGAAGCAATATCTCTTCCTTTTTCCTCTGTGGCCCAAAGGCCAATCCAGGACAAGGAGGTTTTGAACGGACACAAGAAAAACAGAGACAATGTAAACACCAGCAAGGAAAGAGACGAGAGGGGAGAGGAGAGGAGAGGAGAGGAGAGGAGAGGAAGAAACAGAAATAACAGTGGAAATCTGTCGGGTACAGAGAAGGCCCTTTTTGACATACTCTATTTCTTATAACACTTAGCATACGTTTAGTTAAACCAGTAAAAAAAGCCATTCTGTCTCT
>NW_008237353.1:4777569-4798211 GCF_000691975.1 Corvus brachyrhynchos
AACTGAAATTGTTTTGTAGGAACTGTGTATTTTAACAAAGGTGTTTTTAAAACTCTGGAACATCTTCCTGCTTATTCTCAACTAGGTTTATATATAAAAAAAAATAAAGGAAAAAGGCAGTGTGAGCATGCTGCGGGTATGCTATAGAGTTGCCTAGATGTCTGACCCTCCCTGTTTGGCTGGCTATTTTCTGAGAGCAAGTTGAACACATGCTCTGGTGCTGTTTGAAGGCCCCATGAGAGGAAGGAGCTGATTGAAACCTCTCAGTTATGCTGAAGTGGGTGGGCAAAGTGCTGGAATTGCAGAGCTGCTATGACTGAACTTTGTTGTTTATAAATTATTTTGCAAGCCATCTGGAACAAGAACGGTGACACAGTTTACAAAAGCTGTAGCTGAGGTTTTCAGGTTGAGCAGCAAGTGTGAAATATTATTAAGTGATTATCAGATTTTAAAGGCTTTTCTGAGTGGCTTAAAGAGAGATTCTTAGGTTAGAGAGGTTTAAACTGAAACACATTGCTGACTTTTCTTTCCTCACTGTGTTTATCTAAGTTACATCTGGGTCTCCCGTGAAGTCCTTAACAATACCCAAGGATCCTACTGCGATGGAGTCTAGGACAAGATACCCATTAGATAAGAGGTTCTTTTGCTTCATGAGTAGGAGGTTGTACTGCTGTCCCTGACAAGGTATTCCTCAGAAAACCTTCCTCATGTGCAGGGCTGATGTGAAATGTGAGATTATTTATGTTCAGGTGGAATGAAGCTGCTTAATACAGAAGCCCATTTCTCAAACCTTGCTGAAGCAACTCCTGTTGGTAGGACAAGGGCACGAGGACCATGCAACATGGCCAGGCTGTAACTGGCAGCCCCCTGCTGGCTTGGCTTGCTCTGTCTTTTACCGACTTTTCCCTTGGTAGCAAAACAGTGTCCATAGGTGCTACTGTAGCTGAACCAGTACAGGCTGGATGAGGAGACCAGGCTGCACTTGGGAAACCTGGAGAAATGTGATTTTACTGTCCCCAGCTATGGCCTCCCCTGGATCCATGAGACTGGGAATCTTTGAGCTTTCCAACTTTCTGCTATTAGAACAAGGGGGATTTTTCCTCTTAGTGAATTTCTCTTGGTAAGTCTTAGGGCAAATGTGCTGTGACAGTGACTCATACATTTACCCCGTGAGCAATGTACCTGAAATGGGTCAATGTGTGGGATGCTCAGCATGCGCTGGCTGGGCCTATAATGGGAAATGTCTCAGGAGAGAGGCTGTAACCCACAAATCTCTGCTATTTCTGTGCTTTGTACATGGGCCTGATGGCGTGCTGGCACACACCTTTTTAGTTAAGGTGCATTGCAGCTTAAGCTCTTTCTGGAAGGTTGCTAGTGAAGATGGGGGGAATCGAAAGTCTCATAGATATTGGTCAGGTATAAAGCATGAATTTTCAACTGGAACAGATACTAGAACAAAAACAGTGCAGTAAACTTACATGGTTGTTGTAGGAGCACCTTTCTCTTCTGTTGACCTAGGTAGAAAGCTTATGTGCTTGTTAATGTGAAGCAGGTGGCTATCACTGGAAAGCAGCAATAAAGAAGGTTTTCTGGTCAGTTGTTTTATAATGCTGAACAGGCAGTTTCCTGATATGACAGGTAGTTAATGTACAGGTAGTTAAACATAACTTCCCTTGCCTTGTGCTGACCACTTGAAATGCAGTCTCAAAATATGGTGCAGTTGCTTGTATTAATGGTATTTGTACTTTGTGTGCGTAAAAACTTCAATATGGTCTTATTGCAGCTTCAATATATTAACAGCCTATGAAAGGGTCGCTAACATATTATAGCTACTTTTCAGACTTGAGTTTCTACTTTCCTCTGAAAACTCACATTTGTGTGCAGGGTTTTCTGTTATGCATGAGGTGCTAAGGAGAAGATGGGAACCTTAAACCCAAAACTGTTAAAACCAATGAAACCTGGGTGTCTGAGCACAGACGCTGATGGACGCGTTGAATTCTGACTGCTACTTTGTTGCCTCATTTGGGGGCCTAGAGAACAGGGTGTGTGTGTGTGTGTGTATGTGTCTACTTTCTAGCCTCTTTGGCTGTGTCTGTTTCCCCAGATGGGTGTAATTTTCAAGTGTTCAGTGCTGCGGAGCTCATTCTGCAGACTCCTGCTCCATCGGGGCGCTAAGTAGGTCTCCCTTGCACATACCCTGCTGCTTATTTTCACAAAGTCTGTGGGAACTTACTAGCTTTGAGACTCTGGGTCCTTTGTTAAATGCGTCTGAATGTAGTCAACAGGTCCAAAAATTGCTGGGAGCATGTGTGGACAGACTACGTGCATCCATGTGTGCCCAAAGATAACAAACATATACTCTTTGTGTGTGGAGGAACATGTGTACCAACTACTGCATATGTTTTGTTTTTTGTTTTACTCTGTACAGGTAATGAAATTCCACCAGGTCTGAAAATTAAATCCCACTTTAAGAAATAATTGATTTGCCTTTTTTTTTCCCCAGGCTTGTTATTTGTTTATTTATTTTGCTTCTCTCTAATCCATCCCTATAAGTGGTATAAGAGAAATGCTGACACACTCTTGCCTCTGCTATCACCAGTGGGTGCTACTCTGAAAGTATCTAATGATTTTAATGAATTTTGTGGCTGAAAGTTGGACACTGAAGCTTATTTAAAAGCATTCAACAGTGAAAAAAGGATAGGCCTTTATTGATATCTAGTCAAAAGTGAAGACTTAGCTGTAATTATTTACAAATCAATTAATGGACCTTTCCTCTAACACCCTATCAGTCAAAGACTGGCTAAGAGCAGGGGAGAGCATTGATAAGAATACACCATGAAACAAAATCAATTAGTTTTTGTCATTCTGACAGAAGTGAGCTCTACACGTGGATTAACCCAGAATGCAACAGGAAAATGTCCACAGGCTGGAAGATAACCTAATTTTGTAAAATCAAGGTTGTCATAAGAATCTTTCATAATTGATGGTGAGATTAGAATTTATCTAGCAGCCTGGTGGTAAAAATCAAAACAGCTTCTGGTGCAGCATTGCAAACACTTTAAAGCTAGGTTGGCCTCCTCAGATCTGGAATCTCTCCTCAATGTCAGCTAATTTAAAGAAAGTAGATACAGGGCATGGGCTTTGAGATCATACTTTTATGAATGAGGTCATATGTTTATGATTGTAGTTGGCAGTTACATTATGCAGTCCTTAGGAAGTATTGGTGCATGTGTATTTCTGATGCTGTAGGACAGCTGCCAGTATTTTTTCTATTACCTTTTTGAAAGTTTTTTTTAATTAATATGTTCTTGTATACAAAATATTTTTGTTCATACTTTTTGTCTGACTATGAGGCTGTGATGGTATTTGGATCATAATCCTGGCTTTAGTATGATTCTGCAAAGCAACAACAAAAAAACTCTTAATATTTTCTCAAAATAGTCTTTGAAAAAAGTCTAAAACATTTTTGTAATTATCAGTAGAGCACTAAGATACTATTGGGATGATTTAATTAAATGACAGACTTTTATCAGTTTTAGCA
The DNA here is from genome assembly GCF_000691975.1 of Corvus brachyrhynchos. Lineage (NCBI taxonomy): Eukaryota > Metazoa > Chordata > Aves > Passeriformes > Corvidae > Corvus > Corvus brachyrhynchos. Next base: position 4,781,111 of record NW_008237353.1, read on the forward strand.
AATCTTAGTTCTTTGTGTGTTCACACAATGTGGAATTCTCCAGAAATTTTCAGTCTTGTATCTAGCTTTCTTCTCTTTGCACTTAGCTCAGTAACAGCAGTGCTCTGATTTCTGCCTCCAGCTGGGCAGTGCATATTTCACAGCCTTACAATTAGCATAACTTTATTCCACTCAAGCATTCCTCTTCAGTGTGCACCAGCTTCCTCTCCCCACAGTGGGACTTTCCCAAGCTGCTTTTGGGAAATCCTAATGAAAGACACCGCTATGCACATGCTGCTGCTTCTCTCCGTCCCTCCAACATGTTTATTGTTCCTAGCTGTAGAAATGCTTTTCTGCAATTCTGCAGGTTATTTTGATATCACCCAAGCAGTGGAGCAGTAGCACTTCTTGTTTGTTCAATTCAATTTTCAGCCTAATATAATTCTAAAGATTGCACCTCCTCTGAGATTCAATGCAACAGCTCTTCCCCGCCAGACAGTGCAGATAGGCACTGGTACAAGGGCAGGAGTACCTGAGAATAATTTAAATAAGCAGCAGGCCAAGCCTTAAAGAAAACCCAAACAAAATATATTAATCAAAATGGGGATTATCAGTAATGTTTTGTGACCAAGACCAAAGGTCAGCAGAGTAACCTTTCAGTAATGCATCGTGCAGACATGCAAAAGACCTGGTTTCTGTTCCCAGGCTTGGTCTGAACAAACCTGTGTGGTTTGTTTAATCTCTACAGGGAGAAAGCTTTGCATTGCTCATTGGTTTCAAGGGTGACCGTACGGATGGAAGTATGTGCCCTTTTGGTCCTGAAATGGGACTATGATTCTTGAGGGAACAAGTTTTTAGGGGCTTTCAAGTGCTAGAAATATGCAACGAATGTTAGAAAGAAAGATATGGAGCTCTAGCTTTTAAAACAGTTTAACATTGTGAACCCTTGAGAAGGTAAAAAGTGTGTGAAGTGAGTCTAACAACTCCATGCTGAACATAGAGGATTCCCAGAGAACCCTGCAGTGCTTGAAGGTGCTCTATACCAACAGAGATTCTTAAGTTTTCAAGCTACTAAAAAGAAAGTGAAAAAAGTAAATGTACTAAAAGAAGAAAAGTTAGGGAAGCTGCTGTTGCCCTGGTAACCATAACTTTGATATTAATTAACATGGCCGTTGCTTTTAGCTGCTGACTTCTTAATGTTTCTCTCTCATTATTTGCAGTAGTAATTTAAAAATTCTATAATCTTCATTTCTTCTTTATTTCGTATTTATATATCTCTGATAGTTTTGTCCCCAGCCTCTCTGTGTTGTTCAAAGACAATCTTTTTCCCTTCTTTTCCACGCATGTTCATCTCTCCTCAAGCAGGACAGAGTGAAAGGGGAAGAGGAGGAATCACTGAACTGAAGTCAACATCCTAACATCATCTCTGGAAGAAATTCTTTATAAAAAGTCATAAATAATTATCTTGTCTGCAAGAACCAGAACTCCTCATTTAAACTTATTATACTTCTTATATCTCAAAATCACACAACGATGCAGACAAGTAGTAACATGAGACAAATAAAATAACTGTTGTTCCCAGCTCGTTTGACACAAACTGGTTTTTTCAACATCAAAAGAACTCTATGTATGGTTTCTGATATATGTCATAACCTTGACATTGGTTCAGAAGCATGCTAACCTAGGTTGGGATTGTGAGATGCTTTCTGTTGTTTCTCCTTAAGATTTGGCTCATGGTCATGACATACCCATTTTACAGCTTTTTACAATATGTTTCCTGGGCGAGCACCAATTGTCTTACAGGAAAATTTGACTTTGGGTGAAAAGAAGGTGAATAGAGGAAAAGGAGATAAAAGTACAAAATTAGCTTCAAATCACTGCCTGCCACCATCTTGAACTTTTTTTTTTTTCCACTTACCTTTGAAAAAGGAACATTTGGAAATAGCACAGCAGCAGTAATCTGCAGTGGCTATCCTGTATAGTAGAATTTTCCTTGGAGGGTATACACGTTCTAGGTGATTTACTTCTCGCAGCCTAAAAACACGTTATTCCTCAAATACGTAATTCTCTTTTGCCTGTTGCTTCATGGTAAATATTGTGGAAAAAAAAACCCCTCATGCCTCTGTAAAAAAAGTTCTTTTGAAGTATGTTTTCAAGTCTTTCTACTTACATACTGCTCCTCTGTTTTCTGTGATTTCTAAAACACAAATTACAGGGAAGATGCTCTTACTGGCTACTTTAGATATTAGATGTAGCTCTTATTTCTTCCTGGGAAAGGAAGGTCAGATTATCTAGCACCCTGTCCTCTTGCATCTTGAAAACCTCCAGCAGTGTGGACTCTGCCATGTCCCTGGAGATGTCATGCCAGTGAATGATTATTCTTGCTGTAAAAAGCTTATTTCTTACATCTAGGAGCAATACACTGGTAGCTGATGTTGAAATTGTGTTTTGAGAAGAGGGGATTGTGAGAGCTTTGTGTGTGTAAGAGGGACAGAGAGGAATTACAGTGAAAGTAGTAGATCGATATATTTGAGCAAAGTTTTGTTAAGAGGGGTGGGGGTTTCTTTTGTTTTATTTTCTTTTGTTTGGGTTTTTTCGGTGAAAATAAAAGATCTGAATATCAATTCTAAATCACCTTTTCTGTTTCAAAAATTGTTGGACTGAGAAGGTTTTGTCTTGGCTTCATTCAATGTGAAATTAGTGAAATTAGTCCTTAAGCTCTCAACCCCCAAAGTAATACATAGTTGGACATCAAAAATATATGTATATGGGGCATGTTTTGATTTAGCTTAAATCTGTATCCTTCCCGTGCATCAAGCTAAGCAGTCTAATAATATCACAGCACATCATGACAACATCAAACCCAGATGACCAGATGGTTCCCTGTGACTCAAAGAAGTACAGTTGGCATCTGCAAGAGAACAGTCTTCTTTTGTAATCGTTATTTTCCCTGGCATTTCACCCAAATTGCTAAGACAGTGTAAAACTTCCAAAGAAACTGTAAAAAGCTTCCCTGCCAATAATCATATTATTCCATATTTGAGCACCTAATTAAAATATTTTGGTAACCAAATTTGCAGATGAAGTCAACATTTGCGGGGATCGGACAAGATGATCTCCAGAGGTCCCTTTCTACTCTAACAATTCTGTCGCTTTTTAATTTCTGTTTATTCCTGATGCAAAGGATATAGAATGGATACTGGGAGTCCAGACACTGTTACTGATCACTTTAATTTGCTGTTCATTCAGCAGGCCACCTTTTGACAGGCTTCTAGTTTTGTAGATTTAGGTCTGTGCTTTCTCAAACCCCTTGGTTCATCAAGACATTAAGCACTTTTGTAACTAATGGTAATTCACATTGCACTCTCTGGAGATCCAGCATCTTACTTTAACAGCCCAGGGAAAAGATATCACTGGCAGAAGGTCAGAAAATTGAAATAGAAACTTGCAGCTTAAATACCATACAAGTGCAGACTGGTATTGGGTGATGGTAACACCTTATCTTTTCTAGTAAATGAAGTAAGCAGGAAAAATACTAACTATTATACAGCTTAAAAATAAAAGTGACTCACATGATTAAGCATAGCTAGTATTTTATGAAATCTCTGTGAAATTATATTATGTTTAGCATCTCAATATTCACTTAAAAGCAGAGTCTAGTGTAAGGATAACTTCCACACAGATGGAACTCACTTTCTTTTCCCTATGAGCAAGTTCTCTAATTGTGTGTGCATTCTATACAATGTTGCTCTTAGTGGTAGAAGAATTGTTTTCTTTACCTGAAATCCATTTGGACAATGTTAGCTCTAGATTTTAGCTTCATCTTGACTGCTCAGCTCTGCTCAGTAAGAGACAATAATATAGATGTGGGAGATGGGAACAGAGCACAAGTTTCTGAAAAAAAGGACAAAAGTACCGTGTGAGGAGAAACAAAAGGAGTAGAAACTGAAGACAAAGTATAAAGTAACCGGGGAATATAGAAAAGTGAAGGAATAAAGGAAAGGTCAAAAATTAACTTTAAAAGTTCTGGTAAAGTATACCATAGGTTGCTGTCATTTGGGGTCAGAGTAATGTTTCAGTTGCTTATAGATTGGCTGGTAGGCAATCTTACGAATTTTGATAACTCAAAAAATGGAATTGAATGAAGAAACTTAGAACAGATGTTAATCTTTGAGTTCAGGAAAATGTTACAAGCTTAAAACAGCTTAAGGATTACAGATCCTCAAACTTGCTGAGGTATGTATAAACTTCACAAAGTTCGTATAGAAATCCTAGTTGTCAATATTACAGGTTTATTTATTGTTGGCTTAAACTTCAGGGAGTAGCCTCATCAAGCAAAGGCAGTGTGCTCTTACTGCTGCTCATCATAGCCTTGCATGGGGGAAAAGGAGGCTGGCAGACCTCTGTGAGGTTAAGTGCAGTGGTGGCATTTATTATGTAGGATAATTCCATTTTGTTGCACTGTCAAAGTATAAAAAGGCAAATGTGACAAAATTTACCTGCAACTGTGCAATGTGTTCTCACTCCACGGGACAGATGAGAACAGGTGGAAGGATATGAGTGTTAAAATAACAGGAGGAGAGGAGCTGGCTCAGCGCTAGTGCCCCTAACTGTGGCTGTGGCTATAAAAAAAATTAGTATGGGGTGAGTTCATTATAAATTCAGTGTTGTTTACTGCCTCAGTACATGTTTTTGACCTATGGTTAATCTGAAGTAGTGCAAGGTGGTTCCCATGCACCAGAAGTGCCTATCAGGGCAGTTCCCAAGAGCGCTTGCTGGCCTCTGAATTCATGAGCTCCTCTGCTTTGTGCATGTGCCCTTATCATGGCAGAGAGAAAAATCAGCCTGGCATTCAAATATTGTGCATGAATTGAATGGGCAGATATGTTTCAAATTATGTTTTACAACATAACTCTGCTGTGACTGCACTGTTTTATTTTTTAAAATTGTGAATCAACACTGTGCAAAATGCAAAATAGGCAATAAGGCTGGTTGGTGTATATTTGGCTGTCAAAAACTGGTTAAGCTAGCTTTGGTCTAGCCCTTATTTTGTGCCCAGAAGTAACTTTGTAGACATAAATTAAAGCATGCAAATACCTGTTTGATCTGAGACTGCAGTAGGCAATTAGGTATTTTCTCTGGAAAAAAAGTAGTCTGTAACTATTTCCTTGAGGAGAGGAATGAAAGAGAGAGGTTTAGAAAGTAAGCAGTTACTGCTTTATATTATACTAGGGCACCATGCCAGTGCGAGCCATTTTAGGCTCAATCCCTGCATTCAGAAAATTGATTCACATTCTAAACTGGACCTGCACAAGGGTCATGATCACAAGATCTCTTCTATTATCCCTGGACAAGTAGATCATGTTGCCTCATGACTTTCAGAGTTTTTTGTCCTTTCTGACAGTTTACCTGGGGGTTCCTAGGGATGAATAAAGATACCACTGGTAGTGTGATCTTGTTACCTAAAGCGAATTGAAAGGTCTTAAATGCAATCATTGTAAGTTTTTGACAAATGTCATTATTTAAATATAAAGTCACAAAGGAATAAATTTTCAAAGCACTGCCTGGAGGATTGGCTATATTTCTTTCTTTGTAGTGAGAAGAGTAGTACATTTTAGACTTTGTCCTGTATTTGAAAGAGCTCAGTAGATGAGATCTGAGGGCCTTTGAGTTTAGGAAACTTTGTTTTGGGAGGTCCAGGTTGAACTTTAAAAGCTGTGTATAGCCCTCAAAGCCTGGCCTGCATATTCAGTTTCCCTGTCATTTCAAGGTGAGAAGAACATTTTTTTGCTTGCAGGCTTTTCATTAATGTTGAAGAGAAATCACGAGAACAATCAGCTCTCATGATGGTTTGAATTTCTTTTGGTAACAATTCATGTAAATAGGTGTGCATATGCAAGCTAGACATAGCTTTAGGGCTGCTGTTAAACTGTCAGTGTATATGCCAGTTGCATTAAAATTGGACAGCTCTGACTTATGTGCAGCACTGTTAGTTGCAGGAGTAGCATTTAGAAATGCTACTTTTTCTGGAAGTAAGGGCTGGATGCCAGGTGGGCTGACTGTGAGTTTGAATTTGGGGTGGGGGGAGTTATGGAAGTATAGAAAGCCAAAACTATTCCCTATGGACTGTTTTCAGCTCAGGATTGCTCTTAGATTAATATGCAAACAACTAAGCAATGTTTTTTAGCAGCTGTGCTAGCCATTCTCTTTGCAGCAGGTGTGCCGTGCAAGCCTGTCAGATATCGCAGACTGGCTTGGTTTGGAAGGGACCTTAAAGATCTTCTAGTCCCAACTTTCCTGTCTTAGCAGGGACACATTCACTTGACCAGGTTGCTCGAAGTCCCATCCAATCTGTTCTTGAACACTTCCATGGATGGGGCATCCACATCTTCTCTGGGCAACCTGTTCCAGTGCCTCACCACTCTCTTAGTAAGAAGTTCTTCCAATATCAAATCTAAACCTACTCTCTGCATCAGTGAGCTCTCTTGGTGTGCCATTGACTGGTTAGGAGTGATGCTCGCTACTGCCTCTTTTCATCTGGTAAGAGCTACTGTAATGCAGGTCCTCTTTATTTGAGAAGACAGAAATACAAAATAAGCTGAGCCCCATTTACCTGGACATAGGGGACCACAGTGAAGTAGAGAATATTTCTTCACCCAACACACCAAGTGCAAGAGCTACTTGCAAACTGTTAAATGGATCAAGGGCTTTCCAGGTGAACACAGTGCACAGAGACCAGAGAGAAGGTGCTATTGGAATGAGGCAGTGAAAAACAATGTTGATTGCACAAAATACATGTGTTTAAGGAGCAGCCAGGGTCAGTTGTCCCTGTTTACCATGGTGATTTTGTGGTAAAGGTGTAAACTTCATAGAATTTTAAGAAAATTTTCTGCTCACATTTATGCATTTAAGCTATTTTAAGGTAGTGTGTGTGGAATGACATGGGCCAGTAAGAAGCACCTAAGACCTAATCTGGGGATGGGAAACAGACCCAATAAAGCAGGCTAGGCGGGAAGTGGAGAGTCAGTCTTGTTCCTTGACTGTTCTTAAAAGGAGTGGATAGGAGGACTTTAAGAAAATATGAATTTTAAAAGGTGCTTTAACAGTAGTTTCAAATCATAAGGTCTTTGTACTTACCTGCTGAAAATCTGTGGTACAGAGAATTCGGGTAAAAGAGATGTTGAAATCCTTGGGAATAAACAAATAAAAGACTGTCTAGGTGAATGTAGTCCTTTGTTTAAATCAGAGGTTGTTTATTGTGAGGTAGTATCCTTAAAGCAGCTGTTCACAATAGCTTGTTTTACCAGTTCTACAAGATTTTCGGAAAGAAAAATCAAGATACGAAGCTTGCTGTTTGCTTGCCAAGGTTTGTTTCACACACGAGTCCTGTATCTTTGCACCCTGTTCCAGGAGCCCTTTTGCTTTGAGGAGTTATCTTTTTCTCTCCTGATCAGAAAGAAATCCCATTCAAGCCCAAAATAAAGGAGAAAAATATCTTTCTTTCATTTTTCTTTTCCTTTCAGATGCTGGGAGTTAGAGGGAAGGGAGAAATGCTAGAAATTGAGAGATGTTAAGAGCAGGCTTTAGAGCACGTTTAGGTATAATCGTTCTTATACACTCATGCATCTCTATCCTTTTATTAGCAGTCCTCCATGTAACATGGAGATTAGCACTAGTCATGTGGAAGTGTTTAAAAATTCAAGCAGTGACAATAGGAAGTGTCAGACAGTAATGGAATAAGTATGACAAAATTACAAAGACAGCAGCTATTCATTAATAAATTAGAACCTCATAGGGTTTTTTTAAAAGTGAAGGTGTCTAACTTGGAAATGATATTCTTCTGGATGCAACTTTTTAATTTCCCTTTCACCCTGTTTGGTGGGAAAAATGTAATCCCTTTTTAATCATAGACCAAATCATGTGTTAACACTCCCCACTGCACATTCAGAAGTAAATTTAGTATGAAGGACTGGAGGCAGAGCCACCGCCAAGGGACAGGTGAGGACCTGTGATGAGTAACCCTGGATGTGGAGCTGTGAAGATGGGGTGAGGAAAAGGGTGCAGAGTAAGCCCAGCTCACAGCGCCTTTCTCATGCTCTCTGCTTACACAAAAACAGTAGTGTCACACTTTGGGTAGCCAAAACATGATGTATGAAAGGATGTGTCACAACTGGGTAATTTTGGTGGTGTTATCAGGAGGTTTGGGGTGGCGTTCCCTTGATGCTCAGGCCAGCACCTCAGTGCACTGGGCTCTGCATGGGATTCCCTGGCACAGGGCTATGACTCAGGGTTTGGCAGGGGATAGCCCCGCCTCCCCCTCCTTCTCAGGCCACTGCACATGGAACACCACCCAGATCTCTGAGTTCATGTTTTCCATTTAAAAGCATTCAGGGCCACCCAGTGCTTTGAGAGAGCAGCTGTAGTGGTGGGTCTCATATTGGCCAGAGTGGAGTGTGTTCTCAGTTACCCACATTAAATATGGGTGGCCAGGCGTCTCTCGGGAAAGTGCTTCCTCGCTATCTGGAGGTGGCACCTATTGTCTGCCCTTCCAGCTTTGCTGCTTGAAATGCTTTTCTTTTGCTTCCTCTGTCTGCAGATTTGCGTGTGTTCAATGGTCTCGAAAAAGCTCACATGGGAGAAAACCCTTTGAATCTGCTGCTCTGGTATAGAGGGACCAGTTTAATGAGAAGCACTTCTTTTTAAAAGGATTTTATTAAATAAGGTCCCTTGTTCCTTTCTCCATTCCCTGCCCCTTTTGCTCCCTCCTCTTTTGCAGCCGAGGACTATAGGTAACTCTTGGATGTAATACATATTTTCTGATCAGCCCTCTGAAGGCTAAGTCCCCTGTTTTTCCATACAAGAATGCCATTTCTTATTAATTTTTTTTTATGAACTGAGCTTATTAACCTGCCTTTCACTTTGTGTAAACTGTAATTAAAATGTATGAAGAATTTGACTTGTGGTGTGCCCTTCTGGCTCTGTTGTGGGGTCTGCCTTAGCAGCATGTATCAAGAGCGCTGAAACATTGATTTTTATTTTTTTAAAGAAAGACTCAGGTCGTTTCACAGGGGGCAATCAGAGCCTTCGTGCAGCCATGGCAGCTACCTCTGGTAGGAAATGCAAAGAATGAGCTCAGATCATAGTCAGCTCTAGCTAGCAAAGTCTTCACATTCCTGGTCTAGAAATAGCTGGTTTATAGTTTAAATTTTCTTCTCTTCCTTTATGGGAAAATTGGTGAAGAAGGTAGAGGGAAGTGACATCCTTTGTAACCCTAGATGAAACATTACTAGGGCAAAGGGAAAGTTGTTTTATGTAACCTAAGTAGACATATGTGGTGGGAACCCAGGAAGGCTGCTGGATTTTAGAAATCTGAGGTAGCCAACATGTAAATGGTAATTTGCCAACAGTGTTTGCAGGGGGCTTTACTTGTGTGGTGTGCTTGGTTTTGGTTTGGGTTTTTTGTGTGTTTGTTTTGTTGTTCTTTTGTTTGTTTGGGGTTATTTGCAGATGTTTTCCTAATTTATTTTTAAATTTCAAGCTATCTGTTATGATATGATCAGCTATGACTCAGCTTTTGTTTTCTTGTTACTAACTTTCTAGCCATTTTTTGTGAAGGAAAATACTGAAAGCAGAATCTTTGTGTGTTATATTGCTGAATACTCCTCCAGTGCAAATAAGGGGTTGAGAGAATTATTTTAACCACCCCAATTTTTAAGCAAGCTTGATTGTTGATAGCTGTGTCTGTGATACAGACAGATCAAAAGACCACAATTTTCACTCTTTTAATTCAGTTATTCAGAGGTGTGGTTGGGTTTTTTTCACCTTTTTTTTTGTTGACCTATCTGATTATCTCTGCTTCTTCCTTTTTACTTTACACTGCATTACCCAGAGCCTGCTTTTTGCAACCCAGAATTCCTATACTAAAAGGTCACGTTTGGTGTATTTGTCATTGTAATCTCCCTATTGCCCTACTTTTAATCTCCCCATCGCTGAGGTTTTAAAAGCAAGAACAATGTTTTGTTGATAAGAGAGTGGAAAAGGAGACATATATAACATATAGCCTCCAGAGTGGCCTGTCCAAAGATGCAAAGTGCTAATACATTCACTTTTGGGGGTCAGAGTTACAGGAGGGCTGGGTGGGTGCTGATTTCTTGTCAACATCCTTTGGTCTTTGATCCACTCTGTGGCTGAGGGTATCGTGGAGCATGCAAAGCTTAAAGGCAGAAGATGTCTGCCTTTTCTGTAGCAGACTGAACATGGCCTTTCCTGATGCCTGTGTCTTCCCAGATGCAGCCAAACCGAGTCTGGTGAGCAGCTTTGGACCAGCCTGTCATTTCAGTTGAGCTGTGTCTTTGCACTCAAACAGCTTCTGGTTATGTGCCTTAATTAATTAAATAGTATAATGTGTGCAAGGGAACCTCCTCCTCTTTCCTTGGATAGCAGCTTGCTCAGCTGATTTCTCATTTAAAAGTTCCAGAAAGGCTGTTTCTTTTGATGCTATTCTCTCTCTTTACTTTCCCTTGTGCAGGGTAAGCCAACTTCATTATAAAGGCAGCGTAGCCAGGCAATTTCTTAGCTGCGGGTAAATAGCGGGACCTTTGAGCCGAGCCATTCCAGATGACCTGGGATGAATTGGGCTGCATTCCTAGCGAGGGCACCCCTTTTGCTAAACAGAAGAAAAGCCGCCTCTTAAGCACTCCCACTTATAACTTGGGGGCAGATGTTTTGCAGTGTTGGTTTTTGCTGTGCTGAAAATATAGCATAAGGTTAGCAAAATATTTAAACTGTAGCAAAGTCACAGGCTGAGTGCACAGGGTTTACTTAAGGGAGGAGAGTAGTATTTATGGAAGGCATGTGGTTTACTTCCTCCCCCCGAAGTGGGAAGTTTGGCATGCTCTTCCATATAGTATGCAAAAGAAAGAGACCAAGGGTTTTGGGAACTCTCAATATATTCATGTCCACTTTCTCAAGTCAGCTGTGAGAATTTTCCGATTGTTTTGTGCATTCATATTTTACCTGCTAGGTTTTCAGCAGTATTTTTAATATTTTACAGTCAAACTGTGCAATTTTCTCCCATTTATAATAGTGGTACGTTGATAATCTGAATTAAGTGCAAATTATGGGAGCTGATTAGGACCAAAATGAGAAAAAGACATTACAGCTCTCACAAATGCTTCATTATACTAAACTGCCAGTTTTAAAATTAATTTCACTGAGTTTAAAATGAAATGTCTAAAGGAAGTATGCATAGCTGGAAAGGTTGCCACACTGCTTAAAAAAAGATTATATGATGATATGAGATACTTGGTTGTCATTGTGTCAGTTATGGCTCATCAGGCAACACTAGTCTTTGATGTCTGGCATTTGTGGAAGACAGTTATATGAGAGAGCTAAAAAGCCCTGAATAGTATGTTTGTTACTTGGCACAGTTGAGTAAGATATTCGGCTCTGGAAAAAGGTCTTCACAGTCCAATATTATCAAGGCAGGAAAATATTTTTATGACTTGAGAAAATGAATCAATTTCTTGCCTGATTCTGGGGAATGATTGATCCAGCAGTGGCCAGCCCAGACATGGGACTTGGAGAAGAGCAACTTGATGTGCAGTGTACAGTATTGTGGGCTCTTGCACAGAGTGCTGCATACCTGAATTTAGGAATTTATGTCTCCAAGGGATGTCTCAAGCCCCTTGGCAGGAGTGAGGCAGGAAGGTGGTGGAGCTGAGGGATGTCCTATGCACTGTGAGTTTTCTGCCCTTCCACAAGCTTAGGAAATGTTTAGCTATCAAATGCTACATCCATGCTGGAGGTTTGAAACCCTTAGATTTTTGTTCAAAACATTAAGCTCTTTCATCTAATGAAAATCACCTTCTTTTAAAATGGAAAACATTAAACCAAACAATAGCTATTTTTTTTCCTAATGACTTTTTTGATCCAAGAGCTTTCAGAGTGCTTAGCCTTGCAACTTCAGATTTATTTTTTTTTTTAAATTGCTTTACAAAATCACTGGATGTTTCTGGGTTGAACATACATCTGTGCTGGCTTTCGCTGAGCTTTGGAAATAGGTCAGGAATTAAAGCTCCGGCTTTGTGGTTCTGAGGAAAGCCCTTAAGAAACTCTCTCAGACATAAGAGGGCAAAGAGGGGTCACTGGAAATGCTGTTTGACCATATATAGATGGCATGGTCTCTCCCATCTGCAAGCATGTACGACTGTATACAGAAACATATATGTATGAGCTGCTGAAACTGGTGCTCTTCAATGCTTGCTTAGGACAGATTGCTGCAGGAAAAAAAAGAGGCAGTCATGGGAAAACATTAAGAGAAATGCCCTGTCTTCATGTGACGGTGGTGGCTCCTCCTTACATGCCTTAAGCTTAGCTCCATGTCCTAAGCTTAGTCTATTGTTTTGTGTACCTCTGTGCAAAAACTAGCCCTATGGGTGGCGTGCACTCAGTGTGAGGTGTCATTGCCATGGAAACTGGCACCAAACCTCATTCACACATTGAGCCTGGCTGGCGATGGATGGAGGTCAGGCCACTGACGGGCTACTGACGGATGGAGGTCGGGCTCTGGCATCTGCACTCTGCTGCCCTGGGGTCTTTTGCAAGCCCTCCTAAGAGGGAGGTAGTGGGAAGTGGGATGGTTTCTCGCAGAAGGGAAGGGCGAAAAAATGGTGCAGGAAGCAAAAATGGCCAATGAAGTGTGAAAAATCAACCATTTTGTCGTGCTCTCAGATAGCACTCTCTTGATGTAGTTTGTTAATTTTGGGTTTTATTTTGACTTCAGAATAGCAGTGGAAATGAGTAACTGCTGCAACATTAGTGGGAGGTGCTTGAGTCATTTCTTATTCCCTCACCCTGGGTCTCAGCAGGGTGGTGTGGAGGAGCTCTGGGTGAGTGAGGCGTGCACTGACTGAGCAGCATGTGAAGCACAGAGGAGGAGAACTTGGCATAGGGATTAAACCTGGACATGGTTTCTGTAGGGTTTCCTGCAACATTAAAGAAAAAAAAAGTTCAAAGCCTTAGGTTAAAAAAAAAAGGTAAAGTGAACTGAAATAAAACAAAATCCAACCTTTGGGGTAAATGGAATTCCCCTATATTTGTCTCTCCCTACCTGCTAGGAATGTTATGGCAGGATTACCAAATGTGAGGCTTTTTCTTTTCAACATTACAGAAGGGGAAAAAATGGGATGGGAGAAGAGATGTTCTGTTGATTTTTTTTTTCTTCAAGACATTTTTCCTTTCCTTTGGCCTAAGCAACTTCTTCCATCTCTCCCTAAGTCCACTATTTGTTAGACCTGCGGGTGGCCTTTAAACAACCTCATCACAGTGTAGCTTTTTGCCGTCCTCAAACATTACTTTGCCGGCATGCTGTGTAGGCTGCTTGCCTTCACAAAGTGCACAGTTTTTTATGGCTTCTGTGCCCAGGTTAGGGAGAGCAGCTTCCCCTCTTCCCCCCCTCTTCCCCTTCCCCGTGCCTCTGTGTGTGCTGAGGATGCAGCACAGCGAGGAGAGCGCCCCAGCCCCTTAATACTGCCTGCAGATGAAGGAGGCAAATCACATTTTCAGCTGCTGTAAAGAGGTCTGATTTCTTTGTTGTGGACACTGCTGAGTGTGTTTTACTGGCAAAAGGTTAGAGCATGGCTAAAGGATTAGAAGCCTGAGCATGATACAAACCTTGGGTACGTGCAGCTTTAAAGGTTCTTCTCCCTCTCTGTGCCTCCTGCTCTTTTTCCTGAGGTTGCTAATCAAGCCAAACTTGATTATAAACTTCCCTATACTAGCTGGTATAGGGAAGACGAACATATTAACAAAACCTTTGCTATTCGTCTCTTTCTACTCCTGCTTTCCGAGCAACCTGTGAGGCCTGTGGGCAACATGCCATTCTGTCAAAATATTTTAAGCATTAAGCCATTTCTTTGGGAGGTGGTATTTATCTGAAAATACATGCACCTAATCTCTAAGTGTGGTAAATTTGTTTTTATCTTTTATTACATAAAAATACTTTCAAATCTGAGAACCTGCCTTGCATAAATGTGCAATAACACACTTAGACTTGGTCCCTGAGGGGGGCTGACTGTAGTCAGGTGGTTGTTTAACAACTTGTCAAGGGGAAATTGAGTGCCAGTGCAAGGTGAAGCCTTGAGCTGGCTGGGGAGCTGCACTGCAGCTGCTGCTGCTTCCCTCCTGTGTGTTTCCTGCAGCAACTCTGCTCCATGCCTCTTCCTGTGGGGAACACGCCAAGGACGCAGACCGTGGAGGCAGAAAGGGGAGAAGTAAAGCTTGTGCTGCTAATGCTGTTCCTTGGCAAAGCAGTCTGGTATATTCAGGAGGCTTTGGGCTTGGTCAGTTTGAAATCAGGTATGATGTGTTTGTGCTCACAGATGGGATCCTTTGGTGGCTTCATTTCAGATCCTGCATTTCTTGAATAAACCAGATGCTCGTAACTCCTTTTTCTGAGCATTCTCTGATGGTGCTTGTAGAGGTGCAGCACATGCACATCTTGAGCTGTGGTCTCTTTCCTGTACCCCTTCATATCTCCTCTGTGAGGGTGACAACAGTTCTGCAGCATTCCTGGTTGTGCATGTGTACCAAAGCCTACCACAACTGCCCATCCCCTATGACCTCAGGCAGCAGGGAGATGAAACCATTGAGCTGCAATACCGCGTCAATCCAGCTCCAGCGTATTCAGGCTGTGTGTGCCTTATTGTCATGTATGTGTGTAATTGCTATCTGGGTCTTCATGTGGTGGTGCCTTGAAAAGGGGTTGCTGTCATTTTCTCTTTGGTTAGTCTCCTCTCTAATTTAAAAGAAGTCTTCCCTTGAGGGAGGTTTTTCTTCATTTATTTTGTTAGTGGATACTTTTTTTGAATTATAAACTTACTTCTCTATATAGAGCCTAGAAAAAGGATATGGACTGACAAAAGATTAAATATTCCTTCTAAACACGAGTCTGACAATTTTCAAGTTAAAAAAATAAAAAAAAGAAGTAAAAAAAAAATCTGAAAGTCAACTTTGTTTCTGGTCTTGCAGCTTTTAAAATGTTTCTGCCAAGAGAAATGACCACAGTAGTGTATGAAGCTATGGAAAAAACAGCTGAATCTTTTTATATGTTGATGTTGTTATAATATCTAGTCCCCTCTTTTACAACATAAGTCAGGGAAATGTGTGCATGGAATTTCAGAAATAAACACCTGGACTTCTTTTAACATTAAAGTATTCTGAATATATAAAGATTACCTCGATAGACATGCTTTGTTCTTTAAATGAATTGGTGAAATTTGGCATGCTTCTTGAGGAGGCCTTTTGCCAGTCTTTTCCCATATTCTTAGCTCATGCCTTTGCATAATGATGTGATCCATGGTGGGCAGGAATAATTCAGCCTAACGATGAATAATGGTAGCATTTGTGGTCAACTGGTCATGACATTCTCATTTGAGCATTTCTCTTTGGGAACTGCGTCTTCGAGTCATGAGACTTGCAGTAATGTCAAGAGAGAGAGCAGCACAGAATCAGGCTGGATGAGGGAGAAAGGGGACACTTGTTTTACAGGGTCCACTGTGGTGGAGGAGGGAATTAAATAAAAAAAAAAGCCTTGCTTGAAATACTGGTAGCTTTACAATCATGTCTTTGTAACAGTTTCTCCACTATCAAGTACTACTGTACTTCTGTGTTTAGATCAATGTATGTCTACAGTTCTGTGCACAAGACCCACTGAAATCTCTGTGAGGGAAAAACAACCTGTAGGAAAGGAGGTGGTGGGAGTAGAGAAGGACAGAGAAAGCATCACATTAGGAAGAATTTATTGGTAGCCTAAAATAAGCAAGTGCAGAAAAGAGCAGATGCTTTTTAAACATGCTGGAATAGGACATTAGGACATGCTACTCCAGATTTGGATCCTCCCGGGCAGAGGAAGAAGGGGAGCATACTGGTAAACCTGGGGATCAGGTTTAAATGGGGACATGCTGTAAAACACTGTCATGCCAGAATGACCTACTTGCATCATGCCTCATCTGTGTCTGTCACTTCTAAGTCCTGGGTATTAGGTGTATGTGAAGGTTAATTACACAGAGATATATTATTCACTGATAAGCAGAAAGGGATGTGTAAAAAATGCAGAGTTCCCCACTACAACTAAAAAAGACACTTGTGGTAGCTGTGTATAAAAATAGCCTGGACACTACAGCTTTGATTAAAGGGGGGTTTGAAGTACTGTGCTGCTTAGATGTGTAGGATGTATCTGCTTTCTGTTGAAGCAAAAAATATGTTTACAGGAAGATGGATAAATGGGAGTGGAGTATCTGTGATTCAAGGGAGAAATATTATTAATGTTCCGATGACTTTTGCAAACTGAAAGTCCTGGAAGTTGGTTGCGGACTAAGAAAACCACAAGTACTCAGGCTTGGTTTAAATTAAGTCTCTCAGAATTTGTTTGAATGTATGAGTAGGAACCCAAATATTGTGGTGATAGAAGAGCTGACACTGTTTCCATCCTTCAGATGTCATTTACAGGACTCTGGAGATGGTGGAAGAACCAGAAAGCTACGCTGCTCTTCCGTGGTGCAAACTACTGCTGAAAATCGTAAAGAAGAAAAGTAAACTTGATTTACAGTTTTGAATAGTGGCATTAAGAGAACATATTCTTTCTTGTCACATGTTAGTTAAGAGATTCTGGCAATGTAACCAAAGCAACTCCATCTTCAAAGTGGACAAAAGAAAATCATGTCAAATCTGAGAGTCTTCTGATGTGTTCCATTAGTTGTGGATTTTTTCAAGAATTCTTCAAACACGAAATTATTTATTATAAACAGCAATGGCCTTATTCAAGATGCCACAAATAAGGTAACAGAAGCATGTCAAAATGGTACAGTTTGTGCTGAAATCTAACTATTCTATAGCAGCTGAAAGCATTAAGATAACCTTCTTCATCAGAGATATATTATAAATTATTAGTAACAGCAACTCCACTATTTGGCCCATGGTTTTCAGAACAGTTTGAAAAAGTATTTTCATGCAGTATGCACCCAAAACTTTTTTTTTTTTAAACTATCCTCTGCATTTTATTTAAGTCATGTAAAAGTTTGTAACTAGAGACTACAGGCCAATTACCCATTCAAAGTAAGCA
>NW_008237353.1:4798260-4854098 GCF_000691975.1 Corvus brachyrhynchos
GAATGCTAGCTGGAGCAGAAGAAACAATAACCAGATTAAGCTGCTAAAATATTTTCTTTCATTTGTATGAAAGTTTTATAAAAAGCTTTATAAAAGTTCCAGCTGAAAGTGAGGGCCCATATTGCTTGACTCCATGCAAAAGCAGAGAGCAGTGTATGGAGAGAACAGAGGGTACACACAGTAAAAATGTGACCTAAGAAAGTTGTATAAAGAGTTGTGGGAAAAAGGAGAAGGAATAAAGGTGTTAAGTTGATCTGTTGCAATTCAAATAAAAGTATATGAAGTTTTGTTTAAATTCCTCTAATTTTGCTTTTTATTTGAGAAAGGTGTGAGAAGCTTGATTTAAATCTGGACTAGCCTAAAGGAGCTGCATTATTTCAAGATTGTTTTACTTTCAGGCTCTGTAATATGATAGTCTATGACAAGAGAAGAATTGCAGCCTAGAAACAGCAAACGTTCCCTTGAGGAACACCACCAAAGTTTTCACTGACACCATGGAGCACTTTTCTTAAGCAGGCAATTTAGCTTCTCAGAATAATATATGTAATGATAGATGGTAACACTTACATGCACAAAATGGGTAATTCTACACTTAGGATGAATTTAGAGCTGCTGTAGTGGGTTTAATTTCTTTGAATTCAAATGATTTGCGCATGCCTCTGTCGTGGCCGAGTGTGATCTCCTCAGCTTTTCAAAGTTAGGTTGCTGAAGATACTGAAGGAAATATTTTGGAAACATACTTCCTAATCATAGAATTCCTTTTTCACTAAGGATGTGGCTTTGATCAATTATTTACTTACCCATCCTCAAACATATTTACACTTTTCAAAACCTTTCTTTGTTCAGTTTGTGCCCAAACTGCATGTCCTTGGTACCAGCTTCTGCAGAAAGTCTGAGGGAAGTGGCTGCTGTAATTCTGTGCGGCTCCAAAAGATGAAACGTCATGAAGGAAACAAGCATGAGATTTGATTTTTTTATCTCCTTTTATTCTGTGAGTGTTCACTGCATTTGAATATCCTCACCAGCAACCCTCCTGCAGTTATCAAATGTCTCAGCTTTGTTTCAGTGCTTAACCAGCTGTAAAAGATGTTTTATTGCCTTATATATTCTTCCACCATTTAAGTAAATCACTTCAGTGTTGTATTATAGATGATTCTAAAAAGGAGATTTTTTTTTTTTTTTTTTTCAATTATAGTGATTAGTGGCCAGGTATGCACAGGAACCAGCATATTTGGAGCAAGCAGCAACCTGTCCTGCAGTTACTTGAGAGAGGGGTGTATGTACTCATTACCCCATGAGTAATGCAGCAATCCACGTGCCCTGCTGCTGAGGACCAGCTGGCTTCTGTGTGCTATCAGAGCTGCTTGCCGGCAGGCACGGCTCATTAAGAGCCTAGTTGTAGGATATAACATCTTTGCAGTCAATTAACAACGCTGCGCTTTACAAAGGTCCAGATCCTTCCTCGTTCAGCCCAGCACTCAATATATGTTCAAAGTTAAATGCTTGATTAAAGTTTTGTGTAATGAAGATGTGAGGTCTTGTGCTTGAGGTGAAACAGGTAGGTACATTCCCAAATCAGGGCCTGACACGTTATGGTTTTTAGAGGTTTCCAGGAATCTTGAATATCCTGAAATACTGACTATGCTGATTTCCAAGCTGAGTAAAACCTGCAACTGAAAAACAAAACCACACCATGTGCCTGTGAAGCATGCAGGAAAACCTTTTAAAATCTGTATCTGGTCATCACTGATGCTTGTCTTGTCAAGGAAATGCTAGCAGACTGTTTACATTTTTGTAACCTTAAAATAAATTAAAGAAATGACACAACCTTAGTCATCTGGAAATGATGAAAAAATATATATATTTGGTAAAATGAATTTTTTCTTTGAAAGGAGAAGCAATGAGAGTAATTTAATTGTTATGCACTTCCTGACTGTAATATTTCTCACTGGACAGAGTTGTGTTTTGTAGCCTGCTTCCTGTAGTCAAGTAAAGGAATGAGTATTAGGAGGACCGAAATTCAAGCTTTTGCCTTAGCATTTTATGTAACGATGTCTACCACTTTGCCGTGCTTTTTTTCCGTTGTATGACACCTGCTCACTTATTGTAATACTCTACTGATAAGTCATTGCTGTAATAGACAAATGTCTTTGCTCCAGTTCAATGGGTCAACAGCAGAATCAAAGAAAATCTCTCACTGATTGTGAGTTACTTACAAACATAACCACTCTGCTCCTTGTGGATTGGGTCTAAACACCTTACTATGAGATCTAGACTTGGTATTTTCTGTAATAGTACGTTGAATTGTCAGAGTTCACTGCTTCATCTTCTGCGATGTCTCATCTTCTTATATGCAAAGTTCCAGCTGACTGCAATGAGTGTAGATTTAAACCTCAAGTAACTTTTGAAGTAACTTTTGATTTCTGGTGAAGCATCCTATGAATGTGGATTGTTCTATACTTCCTCTTATTTACTTTGTCCTGTTAGAGAACAGGTTGACATAAGCCTTCTGGTGTGTGTGACACCTTACTCGTATGTTTTCAACTTTAGTTTTCAGTCTGATTTGAGTTGGAGTGGTATTTTTAATTTATTATTTGGACCTGAAACTTAAAATGAGTGATCAAAAACAAACACATCTCCTGTACAGAGACTGTCTAGTAGTAGCTGGAATTGGATCACAGCCTATAAGGCAGGCACAGCACCTCCCGTTGAGGCACTGGGATATCTGAGCTGATGCTAGCTGCCCTGGACACCTCTGGGCCTGGGGATAATGGCTTCTGGCAGCCCAAATGGTAAGGCAGGAGTCAGATCCTAGGGGATCTACCTCTGGTTTCCACTCTCAGATTCACTGGATCTGTTCATGGGTAAGACTTGAAGATTTCACAGATTATCGTGTTTCAGATATGTGGGGGAAATTTTGGGTTTGGTTGGTGCAGAGCTCAATCACCCCAGAGGTGCAGGCTATGGAATCAGTGAAATCCAGAGAGCTAAGGCAAACCCTGCTACAAGGCCAGCCCCCAAATTCCACATCCATCACAGCCCACCAGAAATATACATGAAAGTTCAGTGAGAGCCCTGCCTTTCTTTGCCTTGCCCCAAACTTCCATGTTATTTCAAATTGAGCATTTTGGGTTCAGTGATAGACACCTCTTTAGGTGAAAGCATTTGCAGCAAAATGTCCAGCCCCTTCCAGGCACAGGGGTGAGCCTGAGCTGGGAGGCTCCATGAGAAAACGGGCACACTTTGGAACAGTTCAGACTACATGTGAACTTTGCCACTGATTAAATGTAAATAATTCTGCCCAGACTCTAACAGCTGAGTTGAAGCAGAGCTTTTTAAAAGAAAGAACTTGGATCACAATTTTATGGCTATCTCTGTAATATTTTATTGCTAGTTTATGACACCAGAGTGTAAATTACGGGGCTTTAGAGAGTTGCATTGTGGAGGTTTTATCCTTTGCTTATGTACAAAACATAAATACTACTGTTTTGTTTGCAGGAAAATTAAATACATGTTTTTTAAAGTGCTGTTTAGGAAGCCAAGTGGGTTAGTAAGAAGAACACCTTACTTGTTTGCTTTTTTTTTTGTGTAGATACTGTATTTTTATGAGTTGGTACTGAGTAATTATTTTCAATCAACTGATGTAGGTCAAACAATTGAAAAGAAGGAGAGGGGAATAAATGTGTGATGTATGTTTGCAAATACCACTACAATGGAAGTAGTGTGTGTAACACCATGTGGATCAGAGAGGAAATGTCTTCTATTAGATGAACTAATGGAGAAAAATATCTTTTGGAAGCACAGGCCGTTTCTCAGGTCTGAAACAAACCTTATATAGTTTGTGTGTAGATAGAATCGGCTTATACTGTGTGCGTACATGTACATACGTGTCTACACAAATGCAGTTCTGTAGATGCAACACCAGCCACCATATTGTCTCATTTGTATTGAATGTGTGGCCATGTTATCCATTTTTACAAGAGGAATTTTAACAAATGGAAATGTTTCGTTTCCGACTACATTTTTAAAGCTAACTTAAAGCTATGTAATTCAAGAAATGTGTTGTGTTTTAGAGTTCAAAGATCAATTCCTTTTGGATGTGACTTCATCAAGATTCATCAGTATCTTACTCTGGCCTTTGTCTCTTGGGGTTTATATCCAGTATTCCTTCAGATTTTGCTCCATCCCATGTCAAGATTACTCCTTGTTGTTTCCTTCTGTTGTCTCGTGCTGAGTGACCATGGGCAGAAAAAATGTTTTCAGCTGCTCCTTTTAGTTAATGTTGTTGTTCCAGTAGACTCACTAAGCTAAATTTTTCAAGTTATGAAGCAGTTATGTCTGTGAACTCCATGTTATTCTCCTATGCCCAACCTTGGCACCAATTTCCTTTCCAAGCTCTGGGCTCTGGGAAAAATGCTGGTTTATATCTGTTGGGATGAAACTGAGGTGTGATTCTCCTGTTCTTGAAGAGTGGAAGGACTTGGAGGCGACATGAGTAGTCACAGTGGTGTGAAATACCTGTTTTTAATGGTTCTAAATTATTATTGTTCAAATCTCTTGTATGTAATGTCTCTGTTCTCTTAGGAGATTCAGATGGATCACTCTTTACCAGCTGCCAAGGCCAATACTGCTGTACAGTCCTTGCTCCCAGCAACATCCTCAGTGTCCTGGTGATGGGGTGTCTTGGAAGGACTGTGCAGATCAAGCTTCACACTACTGCACTTCAGGCTCTTTGTGCTGTGAGTACACTAAATAATGTTGTGGCTACCACTTGGCATGTCCAAGTCGGTTCACTAGGAGTGCTTTGACTTAACATCTGGAAAACTTACCATGATTTTGATGATTTTATGCTTTTTAGGTGGATGAAACTATGTACCTGCTTCAAATAAATATGAAAGGTGCTGTTATATTGATTTGTTAGTCCCTGTAATCACAATAACTTTCCTATGATTGTAGGGTGAATGAGTATTTTTCCTGCAGTGCATTACAAGCATGCTGGAAACAATACAAAGGCTATATTTTACAGGCAGCATCTGATAAAAGTAATTCAGTTGCTGCTCTTCCTAACAAGAAAGGCAGGGAGGAGATGCTTTTAGTTATTTTTTTCTCTAATATGGACAGTGGTAACTCTGGGTATACAGAGAGGGGTGTGGAAACAACGCTATGTATAGAGGTGTTCATTTTCCAGCTGTGAAAAAGATGTGTCTGCAACCTAACTGTACTTTCTTTAGCTGAAATAAACACTTTTGGGAAGAATTTGGCTGAATGGTTATTTTTGGTCTGGCAAAGGGGAAACCGACTGAGTGACTGTTATTACTCTGATGCCAATTACTGGAATCGACCAGCTTAGGGGCAATTTGCTGACTTTGTTTAAAAACAAAACTGGTCTTTCTGGGTCCAACTGTGATTTAGAATGGGAGGAGCTCTAAACCACTTCTTTGTTTTCTTTTTTATTTTGTTTAGTTTTGTTTTGTCTGGTTTTTGTTTTGATTTTTTTTTTTGTTTGTTTGGTTTGGTTTTTCCTTTTAAAAAAGAAATTGAAATTTTTTTTTTAAAGTTTCCTAGCTGAAAACATTATCTGAAATCCACATGGTGTGGGATTTAGGGAATTAACAGGATGACTCAGACATACAATCCTCACATTCATTCCCACTCCTGAGAACTTTCCTTAAGGAATAAAATTTCTTTCCTGCACTTGGTCGGAAACAAAACAAAATCAAACCCTTCTTTCCTTTTTTTTCTTTTTCTTTTTGACTGGAAAGTAGCACAACTAATAACCCAACATTAAGCTCCAGCACATACTGTAGGCCAGTATAGTCTCAGGATATGAGTGGTGTATTTTTTAGCAGGCATTTGCAGCATTCCTCCCTGTGAACTCTTGGCTGATACGTTGTCCCATCACTGCTTCCCTTTCCTCTCCCCTGCTCCACATGGAGACGTGCCAGCAGGGGCTAAAGGGTGGTTCGAAGTGTTGCCTTTTCATTTTTTGTCCATAGGGAGTGGGACAGAATGCGCTGAGAGTGGTGCCGTGTGTATTGGTTTGCATCTCTGTGAGACGACAGACCAAGGGCAATGCCTGAGCCCTGACCACGAGAAAATTGTGATCTTGTGTCCCCACTGTTCTCTTGATGTATCTCTGGTTTCCTTTTCCTATATGTGTGTTTGAGGGAAGGTCACATAAGCTGCAGTGAATCTCTGCAGAAGGAATTCAGAGTACTCAAATGGTGCAAAATTCCCAAGGTGTGAAACAAAAGATATCCTTTCATTTAAGCAGGAAATAAAGGAAGCTAGTGAAACTTGGTGCTTGTCCACGCTGCAGTTTAGTTTAAATGCCAACAGGCACCTGTATTTTCTTGCTTTCTCCTCCATAGTATTGCTTTCCTTGGTGCTCCTTGTGCAGATTTGTTTTAAAAATTCCTCTGCCATAAAATTTAGTATTTTTTAAATTTACAGTCAGAATTTTTTTCCACCTTGATAATTTTTCCTCTCTACCCAGAAACTTCTTTTTCCGAGCCCTTGGTCACTCTTTTGCTCTTTGAATCAGGAAAATTCTCTTAGCTTGCTCTTGTGTTTTCTGGACCACAGTTGAATCAAATAGTACCAAGCTTAACTGGTGATTTCTTGATTTTCTTTTATAATACATTTATATATTTTACTCCTAATATTTTTGTTTCATTATTTTTATTGCTGGCCTTCCCTGCCAAATTGAGGCCTTGTTGGTCAGACTCTCTGACCTGTGTCTTTGTTCATAGAGTCTCCATGGGCTTCTTCTGAAATTCACCTGAGTTCATTTGATTGTTTCAAGCTTCTCTGCACTTCCAATCCTATTTCACACCTGCTTTTCTTACTCTGTCTTCAGTTTGGGGGAAGAGAGGAAATTTACTAAATACCTTGCAGCCTTTTCCCTCTCACTGTCACAATCCTAGGCAACTAGATCAGCAGCTGCATTACTGCATTCTAAAGACAAATCCTGCCTGGGAGGAGGATCAGAGTGGCTGCCTGCAGTATATTGCCTTTCACCACATTGCTGATTCCCATTTTTCTATAACAGATGCTGCCAACACCCTTGTCTCTGAGGTGCTTCTGTAATGCTGTCTCTCTCCTACCTTTCCTCTAGCTGATGTTTTGCCAGTGTTTAAATCCACATCAACCTGTGTTTTTATTACACACAGAGATGGAAACTCTGCCTAATCATTCTTGTTCATTCTTCGGCTTCCTTTTGTTTTGTCTTAAATATATTCAAGGGGGAAACAGGAGGAGGGATGGAAAAGGAAGGGTTCGGTCTAGACTTCCAAAGCAAATTCCTTTTCCGTACAGAGCACAGCTCATTTCCTTCCAGAGCGATGTGGCTGGGAAGTTGCACATTTCTTCTCAGCACTGACTTTCCTGAAATTTGTTGAGTCAAAGCACAGCTACTAGGCAGGATCCAGAGGACCATAAACAGGAGTGTGTGAGTGTTTTTCTCACTGCCAAACAGGAGAATAAACAGAGATTAATATAGAAAGGAGAGGGCGGTCTAGATAAGCAGCCACAGGGTGGAAATGTTGAAAAAAAAATAGACAAATATCCATAGACACACCTGCACTTGGGCGTTTCTGCACTGTAGGGCCTCACAGGGCTTATTTTTGCCATAAATGTCTCAAGGACAGAAAATTGAGCAATGTGGAAGTTGATGATTTTCCTTGAGGGTTGATTACAAGGTCTTGCCTTTGGGGGGAAAAAAAAATGTAACGGTTTATTGTTGTAAATTTAACTCCTTATACATTGCATTTAGCTCAAGACAGGAGAGTTCTTTTTCTTTAAAATGCATTTATATTTGCTGGTTTTAATAGAAAGACATTTAGTACTGTGGCATCCACTCTTATCAGGTTTCTGTTTTTGCTTTAAATCAAACTAATAAATTGGTTTAAGTCAAATTAAAACCAGGCCTAAGGAGTAGCATAGTCATGACTGAGCAACTTGCCTCCTCCGGAGAGTTCAAGATACTCTGTGCTTATATTTTTTCAAATGAATTAAATTCAGTTTGGAAAGGAAATGCTATGGGAAAAAAAAAAGAAATGATGAGATCTGTCGACTCCATGGAGTTTCCAATTTAGTTGGTGCCTTTATGTGTTTGTTTACTTACTTAAAAGATGAGATTTCTTCTGTGTTGAGAGTGTGCAGAGGCATGAACAAGAATATGAGCTGGAAGCTGACTATGTGTTTGATGTAAGATAATTATTTGATCCATTCCATTTGGTTATTGCTTAGCAAGGCAATTCACATGGTGTTTATTGTCCTGCCACCAGTAATTGCAGATTAGTGTCTGAATAGCTGATACTTATTTCTGAGTGTGAAAAAGCTTGTAAATGATTTATTGTGCTAATTGTCAGAAAACGCACAATGAAGCTTTAGAGAAGTACTTCCAAAGTACTAGGTATTGCAGTTATGCAGGACCTTGAGTTGGTTGATTTTTTTTTTAGTAAATGAATAGATGAGGAAACTTTTACATTTTATCTCAAAAATGAAAGTTCAGCAAACTATAGGCAGAGGAGCTTTAAAAGATCTCCTGCTTCTCATACCCTTTGCTTTGAATTCCCAACTACAGGAAAACCTGCTATTAGCCACAAGGTGAAACACCACAGTGTTGCTACTCTCCAGCTTGATGATATTTTTCCATGAAAGGAAAACACCTGGCTTAGGAAGAGTTGTGTAGGGCTGGGCATGCTGGGGGCACTGGTTACTGCATCCACTCAGTCATCCTCCACTCTATTGTGCCAACATATTGGGGCCTCATAATTTGGAGTTGCTGTCGGGCATGGGAAATTTTGCAAGGGCACGAAAAAGACAATGCAATGTAAGCAAAGGCCTTGTGGAGTTCACACTGCAAATTATAGAACTTTTTTGTGGGATTAAAGGATGCTTTTTCTTGCTTGCTTCGCTCGAGTTGCAGGAGGCCAGACTTGTACAACTTTTCCATTTCCAGAGGTACCTCTGCAGTGAAAATATGTGTAGCTGGTAGCCGAAGGTCCTTTTATTAGTTATAATTCTTCCAGCTATGTTGGACTGATTGGCTCATGTTTTCAACAGCTGTAGCTGGCAGGGAAATTTCTGCTCTGTTAAAGGGAGTTCTGGCTGTCCCAGGTATTCAAGATGAAATGGAGCTGGGGGGAAAAAAGATGGTTATGACATTCTACTGATACCATCTGCCATTGAGGAATCACTGTGGGCTTTTTTATTATTCCTGAAATGTGTGACTCTTTGTGGCTGGGACTTTTTTTTTTTTTTTTTTTTTTTTTTTTTTTTTTTTTTTTGACATGTTTGCTGTCTTTTGTCAGTTCTAAGACTGCATTTATTAGATCATCTGAGGGTGAGAGGCAAAGGTGCTGCTGTCTTAGAGGGAGAATGGATACACGACAAATACAAATGATTTAGAATGCTACTTTTGTAGATACGATTTTGACATTATGCACTCTGACCAGGGGAAGAAATTGCAGTAGTAGGTAATGTTTTTACCCTGCCAGAAAAAAGACAGGGTATTATCTCAAATTTTTGAGTAACTTTTCATCTCATTTTTCCAAATATGCACTCTAGTCAGTGCAGGGGGGAGGATAACTCTTCAGGCACAAATTGAGGTTGACTGTGTTTGTACATGTAGATGTTCAGTGTTGCACAAAGCAGGGCAGTTCTAGAGAAAAAAGCAGTTGTGTTCCTGGACAGCCAGGATTTGAAGCAGTGCTATGTTAAGTGCTGAATGAGGCAGATCAAAATACACAGAGGCAGAGATGGAAATTAGAAGAAGGAAAAAAGCAGGGTGTCCAGCTTTTTTGCCTACCATCTGGAAGGATTGCAGAGCCTGTGCTGTGTCCCAGGGTCTGTCAGTGGCATGTTGTATGACGTTAATAAAGAAACTGCATCTCAAAGTTCCCGAGGTCTTACATTTGTAAAATGAGAACAATAAGTAAGGTGCCCTGGGTTCTGTGAATAAAAAGGTGCTGTATAAAAATTGGTTTAGTACTGCTGCTGATAATAATAATAATAATAATAATAATATATATGATAATAATTGATTTGTTCTCAACATAATTTTAATCCAGACAGAATTATGTCTATTTTTCTGTGAACAGTGCTAAGATACATAAAGGTACAAAAACATTGCAGTTCCTCTGAAGATATTGCATAGGCACAGCCTGTAAGGATTCTGGAGTTCTTTTCTTTTTCTCTTGTGTAACATAGCCCATAGCAGTAAAGTATTTTCAGATCAGTGCTTTTCAACAGAAGTGTTTAGCCCTTTCCCAGGAAATGATCAACAAATAAAACACACTGAGAAAGGAAGCTAGCTTTTACTTTGTTTTTGAAGGTGCCTTGTAATTTGCAAAACAAGATGGAAGGGGCTAGATCTCCCATAGCATTCGCATCTAAAGAACAGCATGTTTTACGCTGAAGTAACATTGGTGGAATATAATAGATAAGAAGAGTTACATTTCTTATTTGTACCTTTGCATCTCAATTGGTGTTGTAGCTGACTCTGAGGCAGAAGGGGCGGAAGAATGCATGGCCATCTCTTGGCATCAGAAATGACAGTGCTCAGGTTTTTTCTCTGTACTAATAATGCCTTTCCTGTCACTGTCTCCTTTTCAATTTCACTGGCCCAAATAAAATGAAGTGCATTCACATTGAAGAACTTGTGTTCTTAGAAGTCTCTAGATTTGGAAAAAAACATATCTGGCTTGTTTAATGAACAACCCTTGGTTCCAATCCCTAATTTCAGAACCCGCCTTCTTTCAGTGCTGTAGGTGAGCTCAGAGGGGCCACACTTGGGTGGATAACTGTGATGCTCAGTGGAACTGGAAATGTGCGCGTAAATTACACTTCTGGCTAGTGCCTTTTTTTCTCTTTCTTTGGTACAAATATGATGAATACTCAACATCACTAAGCTGGTTGGAAGCAAGCAAAATAACAAGGTTACACCACAGTCAGAGTTTTTTCAATGTGAAGGAGGTCTTGGTGTTTCCTAAACACTTGGAGGAGGAATATTTCCTTCCTGAAGCCTCAGGATGTAAATGAAGACTTACTGGGCTGTGTATCCCTTGACTCTTGCTAACTTTACCTAAGCATTTAAGAGGTGTTACAGAAATAAGTGTGACCAGACAACCACAATGCTTCTCAGAAAGTAGCTTTTTTGAGGTGTGACACTGTCCATTTTGTGTCACCCTGGGAGCCCTGCTAAAGCAGGGAGGAGCAAATCCCTCCATCACAAATGCATAAAATGGGCTGAGGATGGATTATAAAGGTATGTTTTCCACATCACTAAATTATTTTCCTCTTTCCTACCCGTTGCCTTTATATCAGAAACATTGCTGGAAATACATCTGGGAAATTAGCAGAATGTTTGTTTTACTTCTTTTCAAAGTGTTTTCATGGTTTTAGGCGAGTGTTTGACTTATGTTCATTGGCCCTTGCATGAGAGACTGAAACCTATTTCCTTTTCCCTTAATTAGAGCATGTGGCATATCAGGTTTCTGAGCAGAATTTCCTTTCAGGAGATAGGTGAGCATATGTGGTAGAAGTGGTTGTTTTTGTAAACTTGAGAAGTTGGTCCTTCTGTACTTTATAGATACTTTCTTAAGCCAAACTTGTACTTTTCATACAGACAGAAGTGCAATTTTTTTTCTTTTTTCTTCCCCACCTCCCCTTTTTTATTTTTGGAATTAAATAGAGAAGTGGGAAGTTAGAAATATCTGAGGGAATTTCTAGGAGGGTGGCCATAGGAGTGTGGTAGCAAATGTGGTGAAGGCAACAGGCCAACCCCGTTTGTGTGTGTAACTTGATTTTGAGTCTGCAGAGCTGGTGCTGGTGAGAAAGGGGAAAAAAAATTAAAATGGAGAGATTGTGCGCTGTTTTTTAAGGTCATGTATTTTTATATCTGCTGGCTTGTCTGTGTGGGTGGGCAGGTATGAGTCTTGGTCTGTCTCCTTGTGCAATGTCAGAGGGAAGTTCAGGTCCGTGTGGTGCCAGGGCCAGCCCACATCCTCCACCCACACAGCCCCGTGAGCAGTTGCACACATCAATCAGGGAGAGCCCTCAGCCCCTGGCACTGTTGGGGCAGGTGTGTGAGCTCATGGTGACATCAGATGACTGTCACATTGCCATGGGGCAACCTCCAGTGCCTGGCCTGTGTTCTGTGTACATCAGGTCTACCTCCTGAAATAAATTGTGGTGCAAAACATACAGCTCCAACACTCAGACCACCTATAGCCATCCTTTTCTCTCACAGGTGCTTTGGGGTAGAACAGATGGAAAAAATGAGGAGAATGATTTTAGAAGATGTTGCAGATCCCCATGTAACACCCCCTGCAAAATGCCATGCTCTTTAAGGTGTCAACCAGTTATAAACAGAGGGAGAGAGGGAAAACCAAGGCTGTGTTCAGCCAAAAGAAGAGTTGGCTAGATCAGTCATGACCAAAACTTTGGATGGTTTTTGAAGGACAGACAGATGCTGTGGGGAAAAGTTCTTGCAAAGCTACTGCTTTCATGTCTATTTAATACTGGGTTTTTTTAAGCACCAATAGTTCCCCTTGTTTTAGTTTTCTAAAAGGTGAACCCAGAATAAATGCAGACTCACCCTACCCAGCCTTTTTATTTTGGTATCTCAGTGTTTTGTAGTATACCAACACCTACCTGTAAATAAATTGACTGTATATAGTGAAAATAGTCTGCACTTCGGTTTGTGCCCAGGTAAGTGTGGAAGGGCATCACTGGCTTAATTTGCCCCTGGGAATTCGGTACAGTGTCTCTGGGTTGTATGAGCACATATGAGAGAGGAATTCAGTGTCAGCTTCTGGTGATTTCTATAGGATATCTGTATTAGCCCTTATTTTGCTAAGCAGATGTAGTATATTGGATCAAATTATTGTAACATATGCCAGTGGGCAGAGGAGGACATCCAAGAACTGTGGAGATGGTAGGTGCCTCCAGACCTGGGCATGCTCTTAAGACTGTTGGCAGAATGATGTCTCCATTATTTGTGGGAGGGATCTCAAAACTTAAATATCTCCACAAATTAAGTTTAAGGTGTGTTTCAACCTGCCTGTAGCAGGCTGCCCTCTCAGAGCCTGGAGGACAGGATGCATGCGTACCATCCTTCCAGCTGCAGTCTAAACCTTGCTTATGAACAAGTGTATGAAGAAACTCAGAGAATTTAAATTAAAGAGCTTATTCAATTATTTTATCTTTACATGTAAGCAAGAGATAGCAGGATTTTCAGGAGTGGTGTTAATCACTATAGCAATCCTTTCTAAAGAAAAAAAAAAGCATTTTTTCATCCATTAGAATACTGTCGCCTTCCTGATTAAGTGTATTCACAGACGTATTAAAATTACAGGGTAAGGGCCTACTTGGGAACAAATTCCCCCTATATTGCCATGCCAACAGTGTTCATGCTGTTCCATTTCACCAACAGATAATAATAGGCATAGATGCCTAGACCCATGAAAGGAGGTGGCTTCAGTTCTGCGGTGCAGAGTTGTTAGATGCAGTAGAGCAATTCTGACTTCTACAAGGTATTTCCAGCTTTGAAACACTGTTTTATTTAGTGATGAAATGTAATGACTTTGGAAGTGTATAAGTGAGTATTGCCACGAGTGTAGCTTACATAGATAACGAGACTATCTTCAGCTATGTTACATAAGTTTTGGTTGGCGTGACATCTGTGAAAGAGGTCTGAGTCTTTCTGGCTTAGGATGTGAACTCAATGACCACTAAACTGTTGAGAAGAATCTCCCTGTAGGGAGAAGTCTCTCTTTCCCCACTGCTTTATTTTTCTTTTCTGCCAATAACCTCTCTTGAAAACAAACTCCTAGACCAGCTGCTTCAGTGTCAATGTTTTTTTGCTTTTCCTATAAAAGCTGTTCTCTGCTTGTTTCGCACTCAGGAGCCACATGGGTGGTGGTGGCTGTGCTTTAAGGTACAGGAATTGCTTTCTATGCAATCAAATAACATTGCATGGATGTTGACTGACAGGTTGAAGCACAGGAGAGCGACCATGAGATGGTAATAAAACCGATGCAGCGTGCTTGGCTTTACCAGCCCTGGTTTGCTATTTTACCATACAAATGAGCTCACTCTCTTATCAAATTTTCACAGGGTAAGGGTAGAATAGGCTGGTACAGATGGTGGAAGAAATCAAGGGGGACAGGGAGAGAGGGAGAAGAAAACGGAAAAAGAAGGAAAATATTTGTCAGGCTTGATAGTGTTAATGAAAACATAAAGAAAGAAAGGAGGAAAGCAATGTTTGGAGAGCAAAGAGTGACCTGACAAATGTGACCTCTGTTTTTCCCAAGGGCTTCTGACTTTGAAACCAAAGCTGCCTTTAATATTCACCAGGTGCCATCAGGGTGTTTTGATTGCTTTTATGGAAGGGAATTGGCCTCATAGCTTCAGCATCTGCACTTCAGTGAACTTCAGGGACAGGGTGTATTCTTGTTCAGATCATAACCCTTAAGGTTCAAAGGCCATGAGCAGCTCAATAATTAATCCTGTTACTTCCACAGGAGGCAATGAACACAGACCTATACTTCACACCAGTTTTATCACAGCAGTCTTTCCAGTCCCTCCTCAAACACGTTCTGCCTAAGCATCTCTGAACAGCTGACCAGAGCAACTGGAAAGCGAGGCAGACAGAACACAGAAGCAAAGTTGGCAGTAAGATTATTCCTCATGCTGAAATAATACTCTGAAGTTTGTATTTTGTCAGCTGAGATTATAGTTCAATTTCTTGGAAGAAGTAAGATGCTATTTTGCTCAAGATATATGGCTCTCTGTCCCCTGTTGTTATATAAGCAAATTGTTGGTACTTATCATCCTCTTTCTGGCTGCTTCCTCTCTGTAGGTAATTGTGCCTCTGATATTACCTAGATATCTCAGCCTTGCTCGTGACCTGAGA
Organism: Corvus brachyrhynchos; assembly: GCF_000691975.1. Taxonomy (NCBI): domain Eukaryota; kingdom Metazoa; phylum Chordata; class Aves; order Passeriformes; family Corvidae; genus Corvus; species Corvus brachyrhynchos. The sequence continues at coordinate 4,813,184 of NW_008237353.1, forward strand.
GTACATTTTAGCTCTTCAGGTAATTGTCTTGTCCTGCAGATGACGGATTTATAGGAATATTGCATACTGTCAGTAAGAAGAAACAACTGACTCATTGGTGGGGTTTTTAATCCCCCTCCCCCTTTCCTCTGAGAGACCCAAGAGCCAACCATTTCTGGCCAGCTCCTCCTCCCCTTGTGAAGCTCAGGGAATTCAAGCAGCTCATCTAATCCCCTGGCACAGAGGCTGTGTTGCAGCGGGGAGGAAAGTACGATAGGCAACATATCCTCAACAGAAGAGTTTTTCTGGGAGGAGGACCTAGGGCTACCCAAGAGCCAACTCAGGATCACTGAATTGTGGGTCACTGGAGTAGTGGGGTAAGATTGCCTTGAGAGGTTCTGTCCGACAATGACTCTTCGATATCTTTGGTTTTCTCAGCCTTAGTACTGTGGCAAATACATGCTTTAGAAAGAGAATATAATAGTATCTCTAAAATGTCTAGTTGTACTGCAGGACCTCGTGGGTCCCAATGTGCAACAGGTTGAACACTGCTTCAGCTCATCAGTCACCTTCTGCACCCAGTATCTGTTCATTCTACCATCACCTCCCATACCCAACTATCTGTTTTACAGTCCATTAATTTCAAAGTATAGGACCAGAGTAACTTCAACGAGAGATAGGGAAGGGGTTTAAAAGGGCCTGAAAAAATTGCAAATTTGCAAACAAATGATTGCAAATGGTCATCGTATTTGAAGAGCCATACCAGTACAGTGAACTTGTCACTGACTGGAAAAGGGGAAACAGAAGGGAAAAAAGGAAGACCTGAGCATGAGGAACTTCAGGACAGTCAGTCTTACTTTGGTGCCTGGCAAGATTGTGGGAAAGATCCTCCTGGAAAATGTGCTAGGTCATGTGGAAAATAAAGAGGTGATTGGTGACAGCCAACATGGCTTGACTAAGGGCAAATCATGCCAGACAAACTTGGTGGCCTTTTGTGACAGGGTTACCATATTGGTGGGTAAGGGAAGAGCAACTGATGTCATCTACCTAGACTTGTGCAAAGCATTGCACAATAACACATAACATCATCATCTCTAAATTGGAAAGGCACAGATCTGATGGATGGATCACGTGGTGAATAAGGAATTGGCTGGATGGTTCCACTCAAAGTGTTGCAATCAATGCCTCGATGTCCAAGTGGAGGACAGTGATGAGTGGTGTTCCTCAGGAGTTGGCATTGGGGCCAGCACTGTTTAACATCTTTGTCAGTGACATGGACAGTGGAATTGGAGCACCATCAGCAAGTTTGCTGACAACACCAAACTGTACAGTGCAGTCAACATGCTGGAGGGAAGGGGTGCCATCCAGAGGGGCCTTGACCAGCTTAAGAGGTGGGCCTTGCTAACCTCAACGTTCAACAAGGCCAAATGTAAGGTCCCGCACCTGGACCGGGGCAATACCAGACACAAATACAGGCTAAGTGGTTGGAGAATGGATTGAAAGCAGCCCTGAGGAACAGTACTTGGGAGCGTTCAGTGACAGGAAGCTCAACATGAGCCGGCAATGTGTGCATGCAGCCCAGAAAGGCAACCGTATTCTGGTTGCATCTACAGAAGTGTGGACAGCAGATTAAAGGCGGTGATTCAGCCCCTCTACTCCGCTCTGGTGAGACCCCACCTGGAGTGCTGCATCCAGCTCTGGGACCCCCAGCATAAGAAGGATGCAGACCTGTTTGAGCAAGTGCAGAGGGAGACACACATATGCTCAGAGGGTTGGAACACCTATGAAGACAGACAGAGAGAGTTGGGGTTGTTCCGTCTGGAGAAGGCTCTAGGGTGACCTTAGAGCAGACTCCCAGTACCGAACGGGAATCTGCAAGAGAGCTGGAGAGGGACCTTGTACAAGGGCCTGTAGTGGTTGGACAAGAGTAAATGGCTTCAAACTGAAGGAGAGTGGATTTAGATCAGGTATTAGGGAAGAAATTTTTTTATGAGAATGATGAGACAGTGGAACAAGTTGGCCAGAGAAGTGGTAGATGCTTCATCTCTGACAACATTCATGTTGAATGGGTCTTTGAGCAACCTGGTCTAGTGGAAAGTGTCCTTGCCCATGGTGGGGTGTTGGAACTAGATGATCTTTAGGGGCTCTTACAAGCACAACTGTTTTAGGATTCTGTGATTTGGAATGCTGATGTGCACCAAAGATCCAGAGTGCTAGCATTTGCTGAACTGTACATGATGATGTTGTTAGGAGTTGCATTTCATATTGTCGGACAAATTGCATCTTGTCTTTACCTTTGTGTAAAAGTGCTGAATTTATATTGTAGTAGTGCTTCTTATTTAAAGTGAAAAATGACTGCATAAAGTTGTATTTGAATCGAGAGGGAGCATTTTATTAATTACTAAATAATGATATGATGAAATTGAATCATACTGCCTTTTCCAATTTTTCTTTGCGGAGTGCATGCCATGAAAGTGTGTGCATAAATAAATAGTTTCTTTGTGTCTTGAAAAACATATTGTAAATGTTTAATTTAATTTTAATGACAATGACAGTTTAGAAAGGAAACACTATTCAAAGACAAGAAGTATAGCAGTAAGAATTTAATTGTATGAGTTTTAAATAGAATATTAGAAACATATTCTAGAGTCACAATATTAACATGCTTATATATATTTTTGTCTTGTTAACATCAAACTATGTTTGGAAATTTTCTTGAAAATTTCCAACCCATGTGCAAAATATAGGTACCTGTTCTTTAGACCTCAGGATAAAAAGCTTGCAGTTGGTGAGTGGGATTTAGCAATGCTACGAGCATAGCTGTGTGCCTTGGGGCCGATTATAATCACCAGGGAGATTGAAGTGTATTGAAAACCAGAAAATCTCGACAAGCCTTTTAAATGAATTGTTGAAGTCTTCTAAGAGGATTTCAGAATAAAGGTATCTGAATGCATTCACATGTGTGGGGAAACCTGAGTGCATATGTGCATTCCTGGGCCCTGGAGTAATTTCATGTAATACTAGCAGGAACTAAGCCTGTGTTACTGTAAAGTGCATGTCGGCTTGGATAGTGCCTTGCAAATCCATTCAGAGCCCTTATTAGTGTAAGAACACTTCTGATGGAGAACATGGACCTTCTTCAATTGCACCAAGTGATTTTTAAGGATGCTTCAACATGGGGAACAAAATAATTGAGCCTGGAGGAGAGTGTTTCAAAGTAGATTTAAAAGAAAAAGAGCAACTGGTCCATCTTGGAAGTAATACTGACATGGTTTTTTGTATTTGTTTCTCACATGGTTAAAAATAATATTTTAGTATTGATGAAGTCATCTCTAGTTTGTGTTCAAGAGGAAGCTGCATCAATATTTGCAGCTGAAACATTCTCCTGCTGCATTCCTAAATTTAACCTTCAGCTTCATTTCCCCGTAGCATAGTTCTGGTTGCATTGTGAAATGAACAACAACTGATACAATCTTTACTACTAGCTTTATTTCTTTCTGCACAAAGAATTTTTTTCTGTGGTAGAAGAAAAAACAATGTTTTGAAGTGTTTCCACCAAGGTACAGCTGGGAAAAAAAAATAGAAGGCAGAAAAAAATTCTCATTATTTTCATTAACAAAATGTCAAATAATTCAACACACATGGCAAAAAAAATTCTGAACTTTTGACCATGCTTTTAAATGTCAGTCTTAGCAGTTATTTGTGGTGAACCTCTATGTATGAGTGAACAGAGAAAAGGTTACACTCAGATGTCCTGAAGTTAGTGTTCTGGATGTATTTTGAGTGCTTGTTTTTTTGCATTTTACTGCTCTTGCAAATTAGCCCACAAGGTTATGAAAGCATAAGTAAGCCAATGAGTTTGTGAGTTTGAGATGCTACACCTATAGATGTGTACACAATTTTTTCATGTTGTAAAGTGGATATGAAATGGAAGCATAGAATGGTTAGGGTTGGAAAGGACCTTAAAGATCATCTCGTCCCAACCCACCTGCCATGGGTAGGGACACCTTTCACTAAACCAGGTTGCTCAGGGCCCCATCCAACCTGGCCCTGAACACTTTGATGGATGGGGCATCAACAGCTTCTCTGGGCAACCTGTGCCAGTGCCTCACCACCCTCACAGCAAATAATTTCTTCCTAATACCTAATTAAACCTGCCCTCTTTCAGCTTGAAATCATTGTGCCTTATCCTGTCACTATCTGCTTGTATAAGAAGTCCCTCTCCCTTCCTTTTATAAGCCCCCATAAGGTATTGGAAGGCTGCAAAAAGATCTCTTCTCTGGGCTGAACAACCCCAACTCTCAGCCTTTCCTCATAGGAGAGATGTTCCAGCCCTCTGATCATCTGGCAGTTCATCAATATGAATTGCCAACAAGTGTTAGAGTAGACCAAGTTTGCACCATCAATTATTTTGTGAGATATTGTGCATTTAATATATTTAACATATGTAAAACGTTGCATTTGAAGAAATCCGTGGTGATTTTCTGTGCACATATCTGTTACGAAAACTTTTTTTATGAACAACAGCTCTTTTTTCTTTTTGTTCAGATATCCACAAACAAAAAACAAAATGAGAGAGGGTATTGATAATTATTATTTATGTTTGCTCTATGTACCTAGTTTGTTCAAGTAGCCAGTTTACTGCTAGTGACAACCTGCTGCCTGACTAGTAATTCCACCTACAGTCTTAAGTGTGAAAAAGAAGACACAGGGATAGATGTAATTAAACTTTTGGAAGAGTTGTTCATTTTAGTAGCTGCTTCCTTTGAAAATTCCTTTAAGACTAGTGGGACATTAGAACCCATAGAAGTGAAAATGCATTTGATGATATGGATGAAGAGAACAGAGGCATGGTACTGCAGTGCTTACAGCAAAGATGGCTGATGTGGGAGATGACAGAACTCTTGGGGAGACATCTATGCCATAACTGCTGCATTCCAGGTGCAGCAGCTCCAGAAAATAAATCTCTGGATCATCCCTTTAAAAAAGAAAAAAATTGTGGTGTTGAAGCACAGTGTGATTTTTTTAAACTCGACTATTTACCTTGGAGTTCTTAAGGGAGGGAGAATAAAAAAAGGTTGGATTGTGAAATACTGGCACACCTTTGGCTACAGTGTGCAGATGGGTGTAAATGTAATAATGTTGTGGCCGTATGAAGAAGGGGCAGAGTAGATGGGTACATCTGCTGACAATCTTTCTTTTTAATTTGGAGCCACCTGAAGGCAATAAGTAGCTGGATAATAACTCAATCGCCATACGGCTTCCGGTCTTTCAGATTAGTGTGCAGCAGGGGAAGGGAAAAAGGAGTCTACTTTTAACTCTGGCTTCTGTTTGCCTTTTTGTGAGCCTGAGAACATTTCCTGTCTGCTTGGTGATGGGAAATATAACCAAAACAGTCATTGATGAGTGACATTTCTCATGGCCGGCTTTCAACACTAGGTTTTCTGTGCCACCTCAGAGATGCTGCAACATGCATGAAGGGGAAAGTAGGCCAAATCTTTACCATGCTTTGCAGTTAACCCACTTTAATATTTTCCCTTTTTGGCTTCTGAATATATATTGCATCGTATCTAAAATACATTTCCCAGTTATAATTCCTTAGAGTCCAGTATTGCAAAGAGCAGGTGAATATTGTCCAATAAAATACATGTACTTCTGTGAGAGTTGTATTTTGAAATAAGGAGTTTTACTTCGGTCTAGAATTTATATATAGACTCTGTACTTATAGTTTACACATTTTTGCCTTTGTAGCTTCCCATACTTTCCTTCCTGTCTGTGTTCTCATATTTCCTTTCTAAATTATGGATATGAGGGAACAACCATTTTCCTTAAAAAGAACTTCACTTTTGGGGATAATCTATGGAACACAGGATTATATGAAATGGGGCTTTAGGAAAAACAAACCAAAATCAGCAGCCCTCAGAACCCCGTTGAGATGGATAGTACTAGGAAAAAATGCCCATCCTGCTTGTTTTTCTAGGAGGGTTTTGTGCTCTAGATTACAGCTCTTGGCCTGTCTCTGTCAGAATAAGCTTTGCAATGCACATTCACCTGCCATGTGAAGGGTGAGGCGAGGAAAGGGGGATGACTGAGTGAAGAATGGAGCAACAGTGAGACAATTTGTACTTTGGCTGTGTTTTGTATTGATGCTACGCTAAGTCTTTGTAAACACAGGTTAGGAGTGTAGACCAGCATGTAATATCAATATTGGCAACTTTACTAGAATCTGTTGCCCTATTGAATTGTTTAATTACTTTAATGAGAGAATGTGAAGATATGCAGCTCTTTAGGAAGAATTTGTGAAGGAGGCAGTCAAGTCACCTCTTTTTTTGAACTGTACAGAAAGCTGTCCTTTTATTTGTTGGAGATGAGAAGTCAAAGTTTCAGTTTTGAAGGGACACAGGCATGGACAAGTGAAAGCTGGGTTTCTGTGAGAAATTGTACTGGGGATTTTTTGACTTGGAAAAATGTGAAATACTGAGACATACATTGCTCTCCATTTTTCACTCCTTTTTCTTGAATCTAGAATATAAAGACTAGGTGGCTCTTTGTTGACTTTCTGTAGTTTTTGTCACCAGATTACTGTGCCTTCTAGTTCAGCAGTGCATGGTAGATACTGTTGCAGAGTAAAACTCTGGCTTCTTCTCATGGGTGTTAGAGAGAATGTGCAGCATGGGTGAACAGGTTTCAGAAATCCCAGTGGAAGCAGCTGGGAACTCCATCCTCTGGACTTTGCTTTAGGACCTTATTAATTATCTTCCTTTCCCTTAGGGGGATTTTAGGCCCTGCAGAAGTACATTACCTGTCCCTACATAGGCAGTGTGCTCATAACATCCAACAGCTCAGAAATTTCTATGATGTTGTGAATTGCATGTATGTGTATGTTTGCATGTGCATGTTTGTCTATCCATAATTATTTTTAAAAGGTAAGGCTTGGTATTTTAGTTTTGACAGCTTTCTATTCCTTTAGATGTTATTTCCAGGGTCAGTTTTGCTGTTACTACTTCATCTTTGGAGAATGCTGGGTAAGGATAATATTTGATGTGGCAAATTCTTGCTGTTCTACATATTGTCCTGTTAAATGTTCTTCACAGGGCTGTATGATGGAGCTCAGACATAGTTTGTTTCACCAGATAGGGAAAGTAATGAAATTTTAGTCTGAAATAACGATGCTGTGATGTTTTTCCACGTTTGAGAGAGATTTGGTACCTGTATTTAACCAAGGCTCTGCTTTGACAGTGGACAGACAGACTGTGTCTGAACTAAGAAGTTAAACTTGCCTGGGAGTATCCTCTGGCACTAAGGATACGGACAGCCCATGATGAAATCATACAGCTCTTACTCTCCAAAAGAAGGTGACCACATCCAATCTTACAGGATTTATCTCTGGGCAGTGTTTTTCCCCTGTGGTGCTGGGGAGTCTGCCAAACCTGTGCCAAGAACTTGTCTAATAACTGAACTGCAGAGACAATTAAAGTGTACTGTCTGGGTTTACTTCTTGGCGCTGCTTAATTTGCTTATGTAGAAGAGGCCAAAGAGGAGTGTTTGACTATTTATCTCTGGTTATGCTTATTGAGGATCAGCATGCCAATTGATGCGTCTCATGTGTTTGGAAACTCATTTTGTCTTATCACTGCTGAAGACTTTGTTATGGTTTTGTGTTAAAATGACACACATGCTACTTCTGCATATCTCTTAGAGGGAAAAACAACTTAAAAATTGAAAAAGAAGCCTTATATCACTGGCAGTTGTATATGAGGCTCTGGGATGATAGAACTGAAAGAACTTGCCTTTTCCATGAGGTACTTTTTGCCCTTCCTGTGAGATAGTGATTTCTTTTCAGTATAAGATATAGTAAGCTCTTCTGTGTGCTTTGAGTGCGTGCCTGGTGTGTGTGTCTCTGCATATTCACACACATACATGCATTGCCCATGTATAGAGGAGGTCTGTAGTTTCTGTGTATGATTTTCAGTAGCCACATTAAGTGACAGTGACAGGTCACGTGCGTGCTGGGGCTTGGGCCCAGCAGGAGGTGGTGCTTATGCACCTTCAGCATCAACACAATCGACATCCGCTCAAGAGAAGGGTGGCCGGGCCTTTCCTTAGGAAACATATGCCAAAACTATTATCAGGGTCTACGTCATGGCCTGCAGCAAACTGGACAGGATGTTAATGAGGAGGGAATTGTGGAAGGAATCTGAACGCATCCCATATTATCAAAACAGAATGCTGAATAAACAGGTTATTTCCATTATGGTGCCCTGTCAGCAATCTCAGTATTTTGATCTTTATCAGGTTTATGGTGATAAAGGTTTATTTTTCATTACTTAGTTGATACAGGTTGGGGAGCGTTTTAAATAAAAATAAATAAATAAATAAATAAATGCAAACATCTGGGAAGCTATAAAAGACTGTAGAGCCAGGACAGCTCATTATTTCTCCTTGACAAAGAAATCTCTGGTGCATCCTGTGATGTCTATGACAGTGTGTAATGAGGTACTCCACTGTGTTAAACCCAGAGTCATAATTCTGTCTTATCTGCTGCAATAATGAGACTTTTTGAACTACTGAACTCAGCAGAAGTTATAGGTATAAAGAAGATGGTGTGTGTTTTGCAACTGTTTACAACAGGTGGAGGCCAAGGAATTCAAATTGGTTTTTTTTTTCATTCAGGGACCTTGCTTCAGAACCTAGCTTGGAATTTGAGTTGATGGTTCAAACAGCGCCTGGCACTAATTTAATTTCATATTTGGCAATTTTCTGTAGTAGTCCTTGTTCAATATTTTATTGCTTACTTTGCTTCTATTTGTTCTTCTTTTATCTTTTTCTTCCTGGCCCTCTCCCCCTCCCTGAAGGTTTGCCTGAGTAGCAAGAGTGAGATAGCTAAAATAAATACCATTGGTGATAATGACTGTCCATTTAAAGCAATTTTTTAGATGTGTTTTACAAAGCAAAATACCAAAGGAATATAAAAACACTTTTTTTTTTCCAAGATGCCAGCTGTTAAGCGTCTGCATTCTTATGGATTGATCCTAAGTTCAACATTAACATTAGTTTGATGTCCCTTGAAATGTTAGGCTGTTTATTCATAAAATTAATTAAATATGGCCAATGTCCTAGCAAGTTCATTTTGTCATTAATTTTCAGCTTCCTTGTCTTCCCTGGACAATGGATGTATTTTTGCCTACATCTTAGCTAACGTGCAGTAACTAACATGAGGTGAGCTGTAGTTGTAATATGAGTTAGCCGGGTGACATGGCTCTTGGCCTCTTGGCAAAGTATTCACATACTCCCTTGTCTTTATTATGGTTTTACCAAATGTCAGCTCATGTGTGCTAAGAATAGGTCTTGCTGCTCTCCGCCTCAACAGGAGTGACCTCAGCTCTGACCTGGAGCTTTCCTGTCTTGGGTAGAGATGGTTCATGTGTGAGAGCCATTCCAGCTGCAGCTCCTTAGCCCCCTGAGGTGGAAATCTGTGTCCTGGTCTGCTAGAAATGAGAGCTTTGGTGATGCAAACCTATCGAACAGCCCTTGACTGGCAGTCACTGTCACTCATTGTCAACCTGAGCTTGATTTGAGGAACCAGCTGCTGGTAAAGGGCTATTGAAAGCATTTTTTTTTTTTTTTTGTTCTTAAATTTTCCTTTTCAGGGGAGATACCTGTAAATATCAGGTACTTAAGAAAGGGAAAAGTTGGATCTGATCTATTTGTTTATGTGTCACACCATCATTCCGGGTGACCTAGTTTGGTATTGTGATGAGATCTGAAGAGCAGAGTATTGAAAATGTTGTTTGTGAGTGCCTGTGTGCCAGAACAGTATGGGATAAAATCATCTTAATGAGATGCTAGATCATCTATGGAATGCATCTCTCAGTAAATACAGTGGATTTATTTTCCTTAAGAGGAACACAATGAGCCTCTCATAGGATGCACTTTTGTAAGGCTGAAAAAGAATAAATAGATGCTTTAGTTCTTTTAAGGGTTAAACAGAAGCAATTTTCTGCAGTACCCTACAGTTGCAGCTGTCATGGCAGTTGTTATTTTCAGCCTGCTCTAGATTCACATCTAATGATGGAACATTGGACAAACTTCTGTGAAAATTTCTTCAGAAATAAAATAAAACACCTTTTTTTGTTTGTTTGAAAAAAATAATCACGGAGATGTTGTTTTATTATTGTAAATCAAGATCCAGAACCAGATAGTCCAAAATACTACTGTAGCTTCCATCAGAAAATCAAGGCCTGACAGGTGATATCACATCCACTCCCCTTCCAGCTTTGTTTGACCCAAGAGGAAATTCATTGAAATGCTTGCTAACCTTTACTGAGCAAGAGGAGTGACTTAATAAACATGATTTTCCCCTTGGGAGTTTTACTGCCTGGCCTAGGTTTAGGATTCCCTCTTGACATTTTTCTACCCATGTTCTGCTTCTCCCAGAGAACACAGAAAAGAGACTAGTTGCATTGATGTTCCCCTGGAAGAAACACAGTATTTGTTGATCAGAGCCTTTGCCAGATAATTACACTACGCATAAGCCAATAAGAAGGGCAGACTTTACTGTTCTGAATTTGTAAGGGGAATGTCATAAACTGTATGAGTTTTCATTATCTCATTCTTTATAGGGAAAAGGTGAAGTATGGGCAGTGGCGAGGAAACAGAATGTTTTTTGCTTTTCCTTAATGCATACTGCTAGTAAATTTGTACTGACTGCAGGTCGTGTTATAAAATGAATGAATAAAAGATGATTAAGGGTTCTTTACAGAAGGGAAGTTGCACTGCTTTTTGCTTCCCCATCCTGATTCTGGTTGATGGTATCCTCTAGTTAATTAGTTAATTTTCATGAGTAAAACTCAATCTGCTACTGTTTTTCAAACTATTTTAAAAAAATTAAAATCTGTTTCCCACTTTTCTGTCCTTCCTTAGAGTAGAGTCCACATCTCTCAAATGGAATACATTCATGATTCTATTGATTTTTCTTCTCTTAGTCTAATCCATTAACCACAATAAATTCCATACTGAAATAATAAATGTGTCTTCCCACCAGGTGAATGGCATTGCTTTCTTTTTCACTTCCAGACCCGAGGAATTATTTGTGCTTGTTTGTTTGCTGTGTTAGCATTTCTTTGCAACTCATGTGTCACTAAAAAACCTCCCTTGACATAAGTCCTCCACTTTTTAATTGTCCCACTCCTGCCTGAGTCACTGTAAGTGAACGTTTCAGTCCAAGGGTGTACACTAGAAATAGAGCTGATAGCCTATTTAATAGACTTGCAGGCTGAAGTAAATAACACAACTCCATCAATAGGAGGTGAAAATTCAGCCACAGTTTTATAGATGGATTGGTCTGCCTGCTGCTAACATTTTTCATGTTTTTGAAGCCTGTGTTTTGAGACAGGTATTGATACATGTACATAGGCATATGCATGGATATGTGTGTTTAAGAAAACAAATTTTTTTTTAACTTTTTGGATGCCTAATTCTCTACAGAAAATAATGCTAATGAACATGAAGCCATAATTTGTCAAATCATTCTAGTTCAGTTTTGCATTGTGCCCTCATTTATCTCTGCTTTGCCTTCTGATGTGTATACTACATTATGTTGCACATTACTTCTTAACAGTCATGCAAACAGTACCCATCCTTGTACCAGTGTTGGACAGGAAATTTATAGATCCTGGGTCATTGTTATCCAAATAACCTCATTGTTGTGATTTTGGTAAAGAAAAGTGAAATGTGGTTAATATGGGATGTTTTGGTATTTTTAAATTATTCATCTGGCTTTCAAAGAGCATAGTTCAGTTTTCTGAGCCAAAGGACTTACTTCATTCCTAATGCTTCATACTTCATTTTTTTAAATGTTATCAAACTTGGAAAGAGTTTTTTTGGTTTTCTTGATTTAATATGCTTTAACCACATATATGATTTTTTCTCCTATTATTCTATCTTGGTAGGGTTACTTTACAGATAATTGGGAGCATTGCAGCTGAAGTTAACACAGTATGGGGTGATGCCTTACTGCTTTAACTTTGATGTAAACAAAATTGGGGATTTTAGCTGATCATTTGCATAAACAGTACTTAACTTTCTCCTCCATAGCTTTTTCTAGTCAATCACTTGGAGGTGGAGACAGAAAAAGTCAGCTATCAAGTTCTGACTTAAGCATTTTAGAATTCTGGTTTGCATACCCTAGTGTACATCTTTTTCCCTTGATTAAGATTCATTTCCTGTCATGCTACATTTTGATCAGCTTAAGGTGCATCAAAGTATAGATATACAATAATAAAAGACTTTTAACATATGTTTTAGCTAAGACATGTTAACAGCTCACTTTTAAAACTTTGTGTAGATAAAGCCTATGGCACCGTTCCTCATTGACTTGTTTATAAATAAGGGAAGACCTTTAACTCTATCCTTGGATGCTCAGCCAGGCATCTGTCATTTGTAGTGATTCACAGTCCACTGAATAATTTTGTGTCCTATGTGTTAACCAGAAGAACTGAGTCTTTTCTTTTAGAGCTGCATGAGTAAATGGAAAGTCACAAAACTGAGACTTTTTCAGGTGAATTACTGCTGATAAACTAAGGTTTAAATCAAAATATGAATTTGCTTGCTTGCAAAAGATACAGTTACAACATTTTTCTGGCAAGTTGTTCTGTGCTTATCATGTGTCTTGCTTCCTGTACTGTTCATAACGTACATTCTGTTTTCATTAATTATACATACCCAGTATGCATGTGAATTTTACTGTGGAACAGCATACATGCTACACACAGATTTTGTATTTCCAAAATTGACATGGCAACGGTGTATTCTTCAGTATTTTGTGGCAATTTTATATCAGTACAAAATAATCCTACTGCAACCTGGAATTCATTTCTTGCAAAGGATATTTCTGTCCCCCTCCCTGTTCATTTGAATGATGTTTAAGGGCCTCTGTAATTATCTGAAGATACAAAACACATTAGAAGAGAAAATGAAGCAAGAGATGACACTGGCTCTTACCAAGGGCTGATTACACTTCTGAGAGATGGGTCTTGGCAGTAAAGTACCTTAAGCCCTGAGGAAAATTTCATAACTGTTGTTGATTTGTAATATTTGATACACTGAAAGAAGGAATTCTGCCTTATATAGTGTAACTCATGCCAATAACCCTTTACAAATCAAAATATAATGTATGTTAAAATCTGAGAATTGGGATATTTTGATCAAAGCCAATGCAAATGCATTGTTATTGAATAGCAGTAATAATGAACAAAATAAGCCCAAGAACAGCTAAAGAAAAAATATGTCTCCTTTTTTCCCCCAAAGGACCATATTTGAATACACTTGCTGCTCATAGAGCATTATTGACATGACTTTTATTAACAGTGATAGTCACTTCCTGCTCTGTTCTAAAAGACCATGCTTTTAAAAGCCATCTCCCCTTCCAGATTCCTGAAGTAGGAAGGGATTCATTGATGGAACGTGACACTAGAAATGTTATTACTTATAGGGCCAAAGAAGATCTCTTTTACTCTTGGATAACGTCTTACACTGGATAAGAGATTTTGGTCAGTTAAATTGCTTTTGGCTTTTCCATCATGCTGTTAGTTAGTTAACATTATGAGAGAAAAGAGATGAGATACAATGGTGACAAGCAGCAAGTGAAAACTTTACTTAGTCTGCTATAATTGGAGAATATTACAGAAATTGTGAAAGGGAAGTATACAGGGATTTTCCATTGAACAACGTACTTAAAGTCTTATAGGAGCAAACCCAAAGGATATATGAGTCAATGATGCACTGTATGGTTGCCCACGTCTGAGATACTGTCCTGTCCTTTGAGGAGATCCAGTAATTTGAGCTGAGCCCAAATACCTAATAACAATATATTTTTAAGTGACTCATCAGTGCTCTCAGAAAACACAGGATATATGTGTCACAGTAAGAGAAAATAAGGCAGTAAACTTATATAATATTCTTAAACCTTCAGATAAGTTTTGAATCAAATACTCCATTCTATCACATTCTGTTCTTTACCGCCAGACTTACTTTATTTCTTCTTTTATTAAGGATTAAGGAATAAATTTCTACTTGTTTTTGCATGCATTTTGAAATAATTGTGACTATAAAAAATCTTTAAATAAAATGCTGAGAAAACATTCTGTATGTGCTTAAGAAAAGACACAAAACAGAGTTTATGACTCCTGTCATGCAATTGAACATATCTTGCTATTATTTAGTCTTTTGTTGTTGAGACTTGTCCTAAAAACCTTGAACAGTGCAACCTGTGGAAATCCAACAATGCTGGAATTAAGGCTGGACCAACATACCTTACTGTAAAAAGAAAGTAAAAGGCAAATCAGTGTTCTGATATAGTCAGAAGTGAGTAGAGATGGTTGGAAGAACCCTTGCATTCCTCAGTTTTCTAGCTTTCCAGTCTGTGATGTGTGCTACAACTTAGAGCTGGAGCTGTTTGTGAGTGGGACTCATGGAACATAAACAAAAAGGGCAAGAAGGAGGACCTGGGAATTACTGGCTAGTCAGCCTTACCTAAATCCCTGGAAAGGTGATGAAGCACCTCATTCTGGAGGACACATGGAGGACAAGAAGGTGATCAGGAATGGTCAGCATGGATACACTAAAAGTAAATGGTATTTGACCAACCTGATTGCCTTCTACATTGAAAGAGCTTCCTGGATGGATGAGGGGAGAACAGTGGATATTGTTTACCTTGCCTTCAGCAAGGCTTTTCAAACTGCCTCTCACAATACGCTCATAGGGAAACTTTGGAAGTGCAGACTGGATGAGTGGATAGTGGGTTGGATTAAGAACTGGCTAAGTAGCAGATCGTGATCAGTGACAGGGTCTAGTTGGAGGCCTGTCACTAGTGGTGTCCCCCAGGGCCCAGTATTGTATAACTTACCCATCAGTATCTTGCATGAAGGGGCAGATGCCTCCTCAGCAAGTTCACGGACAACCCAAAGCTGTGAGGAGTGGCCGACACTCCAGAGAGCTGTGCAGCCCTTCAGAGGGACCTCGACAGGCTGGAGAGATGGGCAGAGAGGAACCTTCTGAATTTCAACCAGGGCAAGTGCAAGGTCTTGCCCCTGGGGAAGAAAAACCCCAAGCACCAGCACAGACTAGTGGCTGACCTGCTGAAAAGCAGCTCTGTGAAGGACCTGGGAATTCTGGTGGACAACAAGCTGTCCATGAGTGCCATCAGTGCCCTGGTGGCCAAGAAGGCCAGTGGGATCCTGGGGTGCATGAGAAAGAGCATTGCCAGCAGGTCAAGGGAAGTGATCCTGCCCCTCTTCTCAGCTCTGGTGAGGTGCATCTGGAGTGCTGTGTCCACTTCTGGGCTCTTCAGTACAAGAGACAGGGAGCAACTTGAACAGGTCCAGTGGGGGGCAACAAAGATGTTCAAGGGACTGGAGCATCTCTCTTATGAGGAAAGGCTGAGGGAGCTGGGCCTATTCAGCTTTAGGAAGAGATGACTGAGAGGGGCCCTCATCAGTGTGTATAAGTATTTGAAGGGAGGGTGTCAAGAAGGTGGATCCAGGCTCTTCTCGGTGTCAAGCAACAGGACAAGAAGAAATGGGCAGAAACTGATGCACAGGAAGTCCCATCTAAATATGAGGAAGAACTTCTTTCCTGTGCAGGTGACCGAGCACTGGAACAGATTGCCCAGAGAGGCTGTGGAGTCTCCCTCACTCAAGATATTCAAGAACCGTCTGGATGGAATCCTGTGCCATGTGCTCTAGGATGACCCTGCTTGAGCCAGGAGGTTGGACCAGGTGACCAACTGTGGTGCCTTCCAATCTGACTCATCCTGTGATCCTTTGAAATACAAAATTTATAAATATAGTAACTGTAGAGTGGAAAAATAACTTTAATCTTGAACTGAATGCAGTACTATTAGTGAGTATCTAGGAACTGTACATTAAATACCTAACCAATGTATTTCTTCTCAACCTTTAGTTAAAAGCAAAGATTTTGTCTCAATTATTTTTACACTGCAGATTAATGAGCTGAAATGGGGAGAAACAGTTTTAGAGCAACTGAATACCTCACTGTGATGTAAAGCAAAGAAAATCTCACTTCTTGATAACGTGCACACCACATCTGTAGAGTTTTGTTTGACATTTTGGAAAATG
This sequence comes from Corvus brachyrhynchos, assembly GCF_000691975.1. Lineage (NCBI taxonomy): Eukaryota > Metazoa > Chordata > Aves > Passeriformes > Corvidae > Corvus > Corvus brachyrhynchos. The sequence goes on from NW_008237353.1 coordinate 4,829,299, forward strand.
TTTTTGTACCCGTAAGTTCCTTTGCTTTGTGTTTTTTACTCTAACATGACTTTGTGAGCTGGTGAAAGATATTACTGCCTGGTTAGGTGTGCAGTTAGTCACAACAGCACAGTATCTGTAAATTTTTGAAATTGTAATGCTGGTAATCTAGACCCCTGTTAAAAATACTATGCACTATTATTTATTTATGCCATAAACTTTATCTTATAGAAGGAAAGTGATATGGTTTATGTTTTGTTTTTGTTTTTTTTTCCTCTCCACTTTGAATTGGATGTTGGTGTCCTTAGAAGTCAAGACCCTGTGACCCAGAGGGAAGACCTCAGGATTAGAGTTCTAGCACACATTTCTCTGTTGTATCACACCTCTGAAGGTCCCCAGCATGGGCTTTGCAAAACTTAGTCTCCTTTCCACTCTTTGCCCTACTTGTTATAATAAACCTCCCTGATCACTTCATTAGTGCCTTCCAGTGAATTCCCTCAGTGCTCTGGAAGATTGCTTTAAATAGCAGTGGCATGTGCACATTGCTGGCAGTCCACTTGGCCCAATAACATTGTTTAAAATTGAGGGCATTGTGCTCTTTCTTGCGTGGTATTTTCCTGTAGGCTTTTTTCAAGCCAGAACTAAAGTGTTTGCTGTTTCTAAGAACAATTTACAGCTGTTCATATTACCAAATTAAAAAAAAATAAAGCGAGAGATGAGTGCTTACAAGATTCATTTCTTGGTCACACTAATTAGTTGTTTATAGACACTCGATTTTGGAACCTTATTGGATATCTAGCAGGCCAGAGATTAAATGTTCAAAAGCAAATTCATTATTTGGATGACGAGTATCAAAATCAAAGTTGATGGAATTGAGTCACTTTGGGAATGGGACTTCAGGCTCTTTTGACATTTTCACCTTTAATGCTTCAATGTGGCTGAAAACTTGGGTATAGTTTAGTGTCACTGAGACTTGGTTTTAGGTACAGCTACTTAACCTTAGGCAATTGCAGAGCACTTTATAGTTATTGGCTTCATGAAGGATGATGATCTGCTGGGGAGTGCCTGTTATCAGTGAAAATGCAAAAGTGGCTGTAGCTCTGTTTGTCTGCCCAGTCTCCTTTAAATCTTCGGTCCTGAGGGTGATACATTATCAGGCCCATTCCAGTTTCCTGTTTATATAGGGTCTGGCTTTGATGTGAGTACAACAGATTAAGAAGCAGAAGCAGAGTTCCTGTTTTAGTACTTTCTCATCAAGATGTATATAAGTCCAGTGACACTGTGCTGACAATTATTAAAAACATCAGACTGGCAAGCACATACTTTTACATCAGCACCAAAGATTTAAAGGCATACAACCTCAGCAGCAGCCCCACTACTTCATCTTTGATCAAAGCTACAGATTAGCGATACATTTTGCATTTTGTTTTACATGTGTTTTAGGCTAAGCAAAATCATTCTGAAAAGGCTGATATGTTTGTACAAGAGAATTTAAATAAATGATTTCTGCATTAAATTCAGGCCACAGTTTTTTTCTGAAGATCATTTATCAACCAAAAGGATCTAGAAACTGTTGATTGTCTTTTCTGGAAATTTCTTAGTTGCATTTTTTGTTACAAAGTTGTGATTTCCTTGCAGTTTCAGTGTCTTCAGCAAAGTTTCTTGCTGTTATCTCGTACGATGATTTTTTTTTTTTTGGATACATCGTAGTTCTCCTCACTATAGGGCTCCCCCTCCCTGGGATTGAGATAAAGTAACCTATTGCCGTGACTCTCGCTTCTATGCTAGTTATTTTTTTGGTAGTCCAAAATTTTGGTTTCAGCATGGAATCAGGTTATTCCTCACATAATGTTCTGTCGATGTGTTGCTTGGTACAGCAGTACACCTCCACCAGAGTGATCTGCAAACCACGTACGCTTCTCATTCAAAGACACACAATAGAAAAACACGGTGAAATAACAACATCATCATCATCATCATAATCATTATATGATTATTTGTGTTTGTAAATAAACCTAATTTAAGTGGTAAGTGCTAGGCCACTTTGTCGCAAAAGATGAGTAGTAATTCAGAGTAAGCTTGTGAAAAATTCTGCAAGAAAGTGAGCTCTAAAGAAAGTCCCAGCTGCTTGGAAGCTCATGCAGGCAGGCCAGGGCACTCTTCCCTCTCTGTCTGTGACTTTTCTTGGGAAAAGCTTTGTGATGACCTTGCTCCACATTAACTTTTCCTGAGTTAGCTTTCCAAGTCGAGTGTAAATACCAAAGTGTGTATGGTAATACAGCTTGTCTGTAGTATTTATCCCAGGTAACCCTAACTCAGTTTTTTCCCCCCAGCAACAGCGGCTGTAAGACTTGGGTGCTTAGGATCCTCTTTTCAAGCTACACTTTGTGTCAGCAAGTTCGCTAGTCTGGTTTAATTGGTACGTGAACACACCATTTTCTCTTTAGGAGTTGGTGATGTCTCACAGGCTCCTGTTATATTCAATTTGCCTAGTTTGGGAGTTTCATCAAGAAATATTACATGTCTATGCATATGAATTCCGTAACACACAAGGTAATCAAGCAGCAGTACCTATGATAACTATAGCATGTTACCAATAAGAGAAAGCTTAGACTTTCAGCTCTTTGAATAATCATTTTGCTGTCTATTTACATTTTAGAACTGGCTATATTTAATTTATGCTCTGGTATTTATGCTGTTAATGACTATGTGCTCCTTTCTGCTACTTATGGTTGTGTTACTTACATTTACTTAGTGAACCAGAATGTTTACAAAATAGAAAAAGCATAGTCTTGTATAAAAGTAGTCCCATCAGAAGAGGTTTAGTTGCCAAATGTTAAAACTAAACAAGAACTACTTGTGTTTAATAATTAAACCAGGACACACTTACTAAGGTACATACATGCGAATTGGAACTGCTGAGCCCAGAGGTGGACTGGGTTATTTGTGTAGTAGTTTTGAAGTTATTAGCTCTTTAAAAAACAAAACCAACTTAAAATGAAAAGAATTTATTAAGCCTAGTTTGCTGTCTTTGCTGAGACACCATGAAACTTGCATGGAACTTCTCCCCACCCATCCCCAGTAAAATCAGTGGAATTCAGATTTTTTATAACAGGCCCCCCAATTTTTGTTTAAAAATCACTCTTACTGCACGTGCCTGTGGAACAATAGACCTTGAGTAGGGTTTTTTAGGTAAGTGATGTGAAAGCAGATCTCATCATAGTAAATTCAGGTGATATGTCTATTTTCTAATCTCCCTACCAATGAGAAAGGTGTAAGGAATCTCTGTGAACACATCATATTGTGGTGTTTATGTGTTATCAACCAATAGACCTGAGAAAACAGTATATTGGTCAGTATAATTCCTAGATTTATTATCGCTGAAGTACCAGGATTTTGATTTTACTTGGCATGTCAAATTTCTGACCTGACATGTAGGGAACTTGCAAGGTGACTGCAGAACCAAATTCTTCTCCAGACAAATCCTTATACCTTCCATGAGTTACACAAGTATATTCCTAGGGATAAATGCCTCAGAGGGGCTTTAAACTGTGTAAGGGAGCCTAATAGGATTTAAAAGCTATAAAGTTGGTTAGCAGAGTTTATACCTTACTTGGATGGCTATGGTCTATATTTTTTTTTCAGGCCAAGGTCAAGGGTATAAATGGGGCTGTAAAAACTGCCTGTGAAAAACTGAAAAGCATACCACTAACTGAGACAAGGCACTTTCAGCAAATATTTCTGTTTCCAAAGTAAACTTTTGCTTTGTTTGCAAAAGAAATCTCTTTCTTGCCCCAAAAGAGCTGGGGCAGAAAAGTGGAAGACACCTTTTGCCAGATCTAGACTATAGCTCTTGGGTTTGGGTTGAAATTTTAACTTTTAAAAAATTTCTTTCTTGTAATGTCCTCTTGAGAATTTTTTTTCACTTGTCTAGGAACTATAGTTGGTGATGAAAAGAGGACATTTGCTTTCCTGAATTGTTTGAGCTAATGTCTCTGGGTGCAAAATGAGACTTCTTTTTCTGAAGTGGATTGTATAAAAATTTCTACTTGCTGCCACTTACTGCCATAGTCACGAGGCCACTTAACACACAGCTTGTGATCAACTGCTTCCAAAAGGAATGGAAATGTCACAAGCCAGTTATTGCAACATGTAAATGACACAGTGAAACAAGACCATACCTGCATTCTAGGAGTGTAATGAGGTGGGGGCTTCCCTTTTGAAACCCTGTGGTTATGTTGCTTAATTACTTGTTGTCTGTCTTCCACAAGAGGAGCCATGGGGCTTGGCTGGTCCTTGTGTGATGCCTGTGGGCAAGCAGGCATTGCCAGCACATTGCAGCCAGTGTTCATAAATTCTAGTACCACCATTTGGGACTGGGTAAACTGAGCCTTCAGTTGTGTATCTGAGCACTGCAGCCATCTACCCCTGCTCTTTAGGTCCTCTTCATCCTCTTGATACAAGTGCATGTTGAATTTCAATCAGACAAGAAATGTAGACTTGTGAAACTGGGCCTGTGCCAAGGCTTGTTTGGCATGCTCAGGGTCAGGCTGTTACAGGGGTGCCCTTGGCCAGTGGGGAGTGGCTGGAATGGTGAGTAAATACAGTCAGCATACAGGTAATGTTTATACTGGGTTTGATTTATTCTAATATTTATTTCCACCAGGGAAGTGTCGTCTTATGCTTTAAACCTAACCCAGTCTCCATGAGAGTCTCCAATATTACTTGTCTCCCTAATATCTGTGGGACTTCATAAAGAGAAGCAGTTGGTTCCCAGGCTATCATAGTCTTTACAAGAGGTGATTAATGTAGTGGCCTTTCCCTAACCAGGGATGAGCTTGTGCTCCTGACTCATGACCGTGTACATTTGCTGTTCTCCCTCTTTTCATGCAGAATGTAAATATCATGGCAATGTGCATGTAATAAAACTTACAGATCTCTCGATAGTTCATATGGTGCTATGTATACAGAAATGGAGCAGGCATCAGATAAGAACATAACTATATAACATAACTATGCCATCACTACCAGAAAGCTGTGGCTTGAATGGATTTAGCATCATGTAACATAAGTTCTTCCTGCACTAATCAGGCATTGTATCTTGCCCACAACAATACAAAAATAAATAAAATGAGAATTTAGAAAGCCCAAACACAACAGCATACCACCTCTGTTCTTAACAGTGAGATAGAAAAAAGTTTCCTCGTTGGCTGTTCTAGTTACTCAAGAATAGTTTCAAGAAATTACAGTTTTATTGTTTTAGGCAGGAGATAGAAACCAACAATCTGAACGGTTCCAACAAACTGCCCATAGAAGAAGAAGAAAAAAAATTGAAGTTTAAAATAGCATTTTAAAAAAGAAAAACAAATCCCAAAGCTTATCAATCCCTTGCAACATATCTCTAGGCAGAGTTAAGGCCCTTTTTTCCCCACATAAGCGTTTTTCCAAGTAGGGAGGGGCAGAGTGGCCGGCAGAGTTTGGCAAACTATTCCATTGCTTTGGAGCACATTTAGCCTTCAGTTTCATAAACATCACAAGCAGCTTCAGTTTTAAGCTTCAGGCTTTTGTACATGTAATTGGTATTTTATAAACAAATATGACAAATGGGATGTATTTTATTAGCAATAAGTTACTGAAGTTTGTTATTGTGCAAAGGTATAGATGTAGAGATACAGTTTTGCTTACTATTAAATATTCAAAGCCTGAGTTACATGGGATAGTTGGGATTTGAAGCATGGGAGTTTTTTCTTCTTTGCTGGCTTTTACTGTAGGCCAGTGAAAGAACTTGGCAATGTTTGTTTATCATTTCTGAAATATGTCTAAACTTCGTAATGCACATGTTTTCCAGATGCTAAAATGAAGACACCTAGGGTTTGGGGTTTTTATTTTTATCCAGCATTGATGGTGTTGGAACGAGTGACATTCAATCAATAGGATACATTTTCTTTTTTCCAAGGTAGCAGTTAGAGTATTACATAGGGAAGAGAACTGCAAATGTGTAAACTGCAGTTCATATGAGAAACAATTGTCACAGCTTCTAATGCCAAGTGCAACAGACTAGAATAAGCAGAGCTGGAACAAAATAGAAATTAAGGAGAAGAAAAACGTGTTGACTCTGCCTTTAAATGAGTAAGCAGTACTGTGACCCTTGTAAATATGAAGTAACCCATAAAAGAGCTCGCGTTGCAACAACTATTTGGACAACTACATGGAACTAAGGTATTTGCATATCTCAAGAGGCTGTTAATTTTTAAGATGTATGTTTTGCTCTGCTTGGAGGCATACATGCTGTCCTCAGCTGAGTGTTACTGTGCTGCATAATATTTGTCATGTTTGTTGGAATAGTTTAATTGAGCAAGTTTTAGCCATGGATAAATATCAAATGTATTCTGTGATTAATTTTTGGGTTTGTATTAGATACCAGCATTTTAAGTTCTAGACATAAAACTATGTAAAGCTCTCTAATGTCTCTTAAAGGAAACCACAGACTGTTTCTCAAGACAGTTATACAAGGAGTAGCTCCAAGGGACTTGGTGCTGCAGCCCTTGAAGTCAATAGCTGAGCTCCCATAGATTTTTGTGGTGCAGGCACGGCGCACTGTGCCTTGCACAGGAGCCAGCTGAAGTCAGCCCTCGTGCTCCGTCAGACAGTTCAAAGGGAGCAAAGCTGTCATCATTGCTGGCAAGCCCGAGGGGTAACGCGAGGACAGGATGAGGCTGCCAGAGCAGTTCCACGCGCTGAACTCTCCCAGGTCACTCCTCCAGCACTCGCTCCAGTGAGGCATAGGCAGTGGCTGGGATCAGCATCCACCAGCCTTCTGGGGCTCTGGCTGGTGGGCTCAGAACAGCACTGGCCTTCAGGGCTTGTGTGCTGGGAGCTGTGGTTTGTGTTTCTGAAAGCCAGCTTTTCTTATGTGCTTATTCTGTCCGAACTTCAGAAGTTTCAAGCATGTGCTTATGTGTTGGGGTGTGTGGACACTCTGGAACTGTTGTTGGCCAAAGAGTGCTGGTGGTGCAGATTCAGGGATTGTGATACCATTTCTGCAAGGTTCTGTACCCGCATTTGAGGTGAAAGCTCACCACGTGCTCTGTGCACACACACCACCTCAAAGGAAGCCCTGCTGAAAATTTACCTTTGCTGCTGTCACACAAAGTGACTAAAAACCCAGCTTATGCATTTTCATTTAAATATAGTCTTTCTAGTCCATGTATTATTCAAAAGAACGTTATCTTATGGAGAGTCCTATTATTCAACTGATTGCATTAAATGTTGGCATAAACCTTTAAGTTAAAGAAGTAGTTATTCTCCACCCCCATGCCTATGCTATCTAATCATTTATGAAAAAATGTGTGTGTGTGCATGTGTGTGTGCACACGGGTGCCTGTGTGGGGAGTATGTGATCTCAGGGCCCACAATAAATCTTGAAATGTTCACTAGTGGTTCCATGATAGGCAGGCTCACTCAGGATATGATTTTTTCTTTGACAGTGCCATGTAGCAGTGCCTTGATTAATGTTATTACTCTAAGGAATATAATAAAAAATCTAGCGGAGCAAGAAAATTATTGTTACAATAAAAGCCATTCAAATGAACACGCTTATTAACATACCTCTCAATTGCACAGAGACTAAAAGATACAGAGTGTGTTCTCTTCCACGTTGCTCTGCATATTTAGTCATTATGCTGCAGAGCTGTCGCGACTGCTGTCTCCTGGTTATGATTTTCAAATCCCAGTTGATGATTAATATCTTTGGCTCAGACAGTTGTATAAGGCCGGTGTTGTACCTGCATACATTTTCATGCTGCTCTGACAGCAGTGATGTGCATTGCAATGTGGAGAGGCATGGAGGGTGGAAGGGAACTGTGAAGGAGGAAGAAAGAGGGTGTCATGCAAGAAATAATTTTTTCCATACGTTTTCCTGGTTTGTCAGGTGAACACCCAAAACACACTAGAAAGCACACAGGCTAGAAAACATGTCACATGAATACCTTGCATTTCTGCAAGGCCTCTTATGCTGCCACCTTGTACTTACAAGCATCCTAAAACCTCCTGTTAGCAGGTAAAAAATGTAGGATTTATGGATAAAGGGCATTCAGTGACCTCAGGTAACAAGGAAGAGTGGATAAGGTGCAGAATTTCATCCTGATTCTGCTGGAAACTGTATCTTTGGCAGGGAAAGATTGTTCCTGGGCTGACTGTGTAGGGTAACAAAAGATGAAGAGAATGTAGCATGTATGCCTTGTGGCAATGAAAAACTTTAATCTGCAAAACTACTGGTGTATGCTCAATGAACGTAAATGCAAACACAAGTAGGAAATGAATATGTAATTAATGAAAGTATTACAGGAACCCTGATATTCCTCATTCTGCTTTCTAACACTGCTCTGGCTATCTCTTCTTTCTCCCACCTTTTCCTGCTCTCCATATAGTCACCTTTCCTTTTTGGTGTTTTCTGTTCCGCTGTAACATCCACCGATACCTTCACAAGTTCCCTTTTCCCACAGTCCCAGTGCTTCTCACCTGGCTGTTTGGGCCCTGCTGTCAAAGCAGAAGCATTTTCAAAGTTTTTGTTCATAGATGATTGCCCAAAACAAGCCTAATGCGCACAAAAATCAGTTTGGAGAACCTGGATACGCAGCACTGTGCAGTGTTGTGCACGCTGGTGAACACGCCATACCTGGTGTTTGTATTATTTATTATGTAAATGTATCTGTGGAAAATACAATGTCAGCCCCTTTTGGACTGGGATGCTGAGTGAGCTGGATGTTTGCGAACAATGCCGCTGTGAGTCGTACCCTTCCCCTTTGTCGCTGAGGATGTTTGCTCAGATTGAAGCATTGTTTGGTTCTGGCAGAGGCCGAAAGCGGGGCGCAGGAAGCGGCTGCACCCTGACGGCTGTCATTTCCCCTGCGCACGACTCCTGTTTGCTGCCAGCTGCTCTCTTACGGACGCACCGCACGGCCTCCATGAGACGGCCGGCTCTGCTGCTGACTCACAGCCGCTGAGCTTTCTGTGGCTACCTGCTCGTTTGTGCTGCTCTCCACAAATGATAAGGTCGTAATAATCAAACAAGTAATCGGAGGCTCTTTCGCAATCCTCTGCCCGGATTAGGGGATGTGTGTTCCCACTGAGTCAGTAAACGACGGCAGCCGGGAATGTCTCAAGTGGACGGTGGGGAGCTGGGCAGACCTCTGATGCAGAAGCTGCTTTTCCAGCAGGACGCAAAGGAGATCCTGGTAGACAGATGGCTGGCTGCCCGGTTTGCAATGTGTCCTTTCAGACCTCAGTCTCAGTTCCTCCCCCTGTAAAAGCATTCATTATGTTTTGTCACTCGATACATTAGTTTGTTTTAATGCACTGCAACCCCCACATACATTGAGCAGCCTCTTTCTGCTTGTTTTATGGGGCTCCACTCTATTTGGAAATGAATGAAAGCATCTGAAAGGCTTGGCAGTTTCATTAGAGAACGACGGTCCAACCCAAATTAGTGTAACTCATTTAAAATTGAAGTAAAATGTTTTAAGGAAAGTGATCTGATAAATATTGGCTTAAACTAATTGGATTTTCAATAGACAAATTACTGCATTTTTCTCATTACTTAGTGCTCTGTAAGGCTTTCACATAGTATGTGAGAGTTCAGTTCCCTGCTATGGAGCTGAGAGAGATGAGTGAAATCACTGACAGAAGATGCTTTCGAGGTCTTTGGAGGCTGGATCGCTCAGGGATGCTGTGTGGCTCAGCCCTTCAGGAAGCTCAGCCTCGGGAAGCTCTGTTAGGGCAGAGGTGCTGCCATTTTCTGGTGTTTTTCACACAGGTTTGCTGATCCTCATGCTCATTGCGCAGGCAGTCACTGCAGGCTGTTCCTGACCTCTCCAAAAAAGTGCTTACCAGGATAACCACGGTATAAAGCCTCTCATGTTGCTTGTAGAGTAGTCTGGGGTTTGTTTATTTGGAGGTTTTTTGAGAGTTTGATTTGTGTTTTTGTTTCTGCTTTTGTTTTGTTGGGATGAGTTTTTATTTGGTTGGTTGGGGTTTTTTTTTGTTTGTTTGTTTGTTTTAAATAAGCAAAAGCAATGCTTATTTCTACTTAATTTCCAGAGGACAGAAAACCATGCATGTCTTTCCAAAGTGAACCTCAATATTACAATAAGCTGTTACTTACAACCAAATATGATCTAAATAAATACGCAGTTGTTGCATTTTTTCTTAAAAAAGTATTATTGTCATCCCCACTTGAATAATAGAAAATAGAAAAGTAGAAATAGGAAAAAAGCAGGGATTCTTAAAACCTTACCTGATGTTGGGAGCACCATCATTTGATTCCTTCCAAAACAACATGTTTTCTGAAGAGAGCTGGCATGCATTTATTTGATTCCTGGTACTCATTCAATTCTCCTTTCTTGAATGTCATAGCCAATGTTCTGTGGAGAAAGGAGCTGCTTCTCAAAAAGGCATTCAGTAAGGTACAAGAACATAAGGCCTGAGAAGTGAAACATCTCCTTGTTCCTTAGTACTGAAATGTTTGTATGAGCAGCAGCAGTAACAATGTGTTTTAGTGGCTGTGTGGTAGGAAATTGCACGTGGATGCAATTAGATAATATTGACAGTCACAATGGTGAGTATGCAAGTAATACCATGATATTCTTCTGTCTAACTTCCTGTCTGGGAAAAAGTGGAGATGAAAAATGGAGTGGTGCTGTGAGGACCAGTGCTCCATTTATTTTTCTAATACAAAATAGCCTACAGCGGGGCATGTCTATGGGATATATGTTCTTTCAGTTTAGGAGAGTCAGTAGCTGTCTGCAGGGCTAAGGCATACAGGTATGTATTTTTACAGGGCAGATTTGATTTATCTCATATGCAAGCTTGACCATCCCAGGTCCAGTATCCCAGCTGAAAATGGTTTCAGTCAGTGCACTGCATTTCCATGTGATTATGCTGGTGTGCTTATTTTTTGTTACCTTTTGAATAGATAATTTAAAATTGCTCTCTGTAGGGATGTTCTCTCTGCCTGTCTGCCTATCAATCTTTCTATCTGAATGCAGAAGTATTTGATTAGTGTATTTAAAGTAATAAAGATGTCAACAGTAGTGTCATATTGATTGATGTTAATTATAAGTCTTTAATGGCTCCTCTGGTTTGGCCACTCTCCTTGCAGATTGTGATTTTATGGTTAAAATAATGCCCTGCTGTCCACACACTTGGTCATAAATTGTGGTCTATCTTTCTTTAATGACTTCGCATGCAGTGGTATAATCCCAATAACATACATTATCTTTGGTAAAAGGAAGGCAGTGACTTTCATAGAGGTGATGGATGGATTTATAAGGACTAGCTAACGGACTGGCTGGGATCACACCAGAGGCAAAGCTGATTGTGCTGCTCGTGCATTGCCATAAGCAGAAACAGTAGGCAGGCAGTCTTGGATAAGTGATGATTTTCATTCAGTTCCTCTCTTTCCACTTCAGATCATCTGTAAAAGTTAAAGAAAAGGCTGAGATGTGAATTAGTCTCATATCAAAAAGCTAACTCCTTAGTAATTATGTAAAAAATCTGTAGGCATTTCTTGGCTATACTGAACAAAAAAGCAATGCAGATCCTTGCTTTGTGGGCATTCTCTTTAAAGTAAAGAATGAATGCATGTTTCACCTTATGGAGGTGTATTGCTTCAGTGAGGAAAATGCTACAGCTCTGACAGAGGTCTCACCATTTCTGGGGGAGTTTAATCATTTTACATGCATGTGAAAAGTGAAATATCGGGAGACTGTGCAGGGATGTGTTCAGGGATGCCCACATACATATGGATGTGGGCCATGTTGCACGTGTTCATTTTTAAGCAGCAATTCTGAAACACCGCCTTATTGCTTCTGTATCCATAATTGGTTCTGTGGAGCTCCAGCACAGCATGGAGAATCCCATCGTGCTGTGTTCATACAGATAGGTGCACACAGAAGCCTTCAGAGTGATCTGTGCCCTACGGGGCCTGGGATATAACTAGTGAACCAGGCAAAAAAACTGGATATTTCCTTGCTGCTGAAAAGTTGGAAATGGAAGTTAATTTGGAAAAGATACAGCTACAGAAAGTAATTTCTTGGAACCCTAATCCTGGCCTTTACTGCTTGGTAGCTCACTGTAGTTATACTGTGGTACATGATCAACAGCACAGAAGTCCAAGGAAATGAATAGTAGGGAATAGGGATTGTTTTGTTTGGTTTTGTTATTTTTGCTGGATTAAGATGGGACTCATGAAATTAGTGCTGAGCAGAACTGTAGCACAAGCAGTGGTGAAATACATGACAAAATTTTGAAGCATTTGGACTCTGTTGCAGAGTGCAGTTCCAGTACTGCTTTCTGTGAGAGATGCCTTATACAGCTGCTGCTTGATGAGTTGCTTTCTAAATAAACCTGGTTACTGTTTGTTTATTAAGCTAGAAAGCTGTATCACTTTTCCACAGAACAGCAATATGGATATGCTTAAATGTAGCAAGAAAGCCAACAAATAAAAAAAATATTCCCCCAAGCTCAGGCTAGAGCAGGATAGCAGCATTTGCATCATGGGCTTTTAGTCACTTGCCACCAAATTTAACTAGTATTAATTTTTCTGACTCTGACAAAGCAGTGGTATTCCTGTGCCATATTGTGAAGTGTATGCTTCCAGAAGTAACATCAGCTGGACAGCATCTGGGTGGCTGATGAGCTGGGCAGGCAGATGTACTTGCAGCTTTGGCGTTACTTTTGGTTCTGTCATCAGAGACCCTCTTGGTGGGTGTCTGCAGCACATTGCCCATGTGAATGTTTTGAGTTGGTTTTGTTTTGGGGTGGTGGTATGTTTAAGTTGGTTCTTTTAGGTGATGGTTTTTGTTTGTTTATGGTTGTGTTTGTTTTCCTTTTTTTTTTGTTTTTTAATTTATTCTGTAATTGATTAGAATTTTTACCTGTGCAGCTGAAGTTGGAAGCTTTCCCTCAGGTCCGCAAAGGGCAGTGTTCCCTTGTCCCAGCCCCTTCTCTTTTTTTTTTTACAATAAATTAGCAGTAGTTCCTGTGTTGGAGATGAAATTAGAAAAGAAAAAAACAACAAAACACCACAAAAAACCCAACCCCAAGGCTTCAGTTTAAAAATGCAGGTTAATCCTCCACAGCTTTCAGAAGCATTTCTGTAGCATGCTACTAATTAAGATAAGGTTATCATTTTAAGTTATACCAGGAATGCAATTAGAGCTCTTACTAAGAACTGTAGCAATCAGTTTTACACAAATTATTCAGACCTGGTAAGGTAGAATGCAGTTTTAATAGGACAAGAGAACACGCTGTGGTTTTATTAAATATAATATAGATTTAAATTACTGCTGAATTTTGTAAAAAACAGGAATTCATGTATCCCTTTCTAAAATCTTTTCTTAGATAGGATTAATTCAAGCATTTTTTTCTCCTATTTTCCATGAGCAGTTTCTACTGATTTTTGATTTTGAAAAAGAGATGTTTAAATGAATGTACTGTAGAAATTGGTGTAAAGAAGTATTTGGTGTGCTTACCAAAATGATAAAAAAATTGACATGTACAAATGGGTACAAGTCAATGTCAGATGGCAATTTATCACCTTTGTATCTTGTATTTATTTTCTGCAGATACTGTACGCAGGGGATCAAATTTATCCCAGGTTCAGGTAAGGTAAAAAAACAGCGGGCAGGTGAGTGGGCTCTATTCCCACCAAGCCCCCTGTGCACTAAACAGGCTAGGATGTTTCCATATCCTTGAACCTTGGCCAAATCTCAAAAAAAAAAAAAAAAGTGTTAGTGGAAGAACTAAACCTACCCATTTTCATCTTTTTTTGTTTATCATTAAGATATACCTGTTTCTGAGAAATAGAGTGCACCATGGATATGCAAACTGCAAAAGTGTGCTGTTGTGGAAGGATTTCACAGTGTTGTGCAAACAATGTGGTGTTTTTATCTCTGCACAGTGTCCTTCTGGCTCTGTTTTCCAACAGAGAATGCTTGTCCTTTATGTTTTCCTGAAACATTTTCATCTTTAACATAATCACTTCTTCTTATCTTGCTCTGGTTGCCTCTTTCTTTGTAGCTGTGCAAACTTGTATTCCTTGAGTTATACTCATGTTTTACAGATGCCCTTTCCTACATTCATAAAAGTGGACAGCATTAAACTGCAGTTAATCTTGAGTATCTGTGTGGACTTAATCAATAATTTAAAAGTTCAAACATTAAAACAAGGACTGTTTCTCAAGTGTGCTTAAAAACTCGGCAAATTCAGAAGAAAGCTTTATCTAAAAGAACACATGAAATGTGGGTGAATTCACACTCCACCAACCTTAATTCTCTGATGTAACAACTTGGTGATCTGTGAATAAAATTGTCTGTAAATAAAGATTAGAGGAAAAGTATTTATACAAATGCATTAGATTATTTCTTGTTTCAGCTTTTTTCAAAGAGGTGTTAAAATGGTTATTTTTTTATTTTAGATGTCTTTTATAAAAAAAAAAAAGTTCCTTAAGATTTGTCACTTTGTTTCTCTTTAATGCATGCTGGAACTTTTTCAGGGAGAATTGTAGTCTTTCTAGGGTGGGAAATGAAAACCTGTAACTTCTGCCTCCAGCAATTTTGCATGAGGCTGTCCATTTCAAAAAGCAATGTCTAATTAATTCTTTGCTAAAATCTTCATCATGTGGACCAAGAAGAAACATATTCAGATGTCTGTGTTTATTTGAGTCATAGTACTGTGCTTCCCAGAGCCCCTGTTACCTACATTTTTTTATTATCTGAGCTGTACTTACCAGGCCCACTGTCCTGGACGTACTTCACTTCACTTCATGTTAGCATGGATGATTGCTCCTTAGTTTTGGGGATGGTTTTCCTTTCAAATGCAACCATAATCCAGGGGAACAAAAACTGCTTTTTAATCAGAAATATTTTTAGGTTTGAAGGAATAATGCAAAGAATGCGAGTCATTGTGGTTTTGCATTTAATTTTTTAGCAGCATGTGTCATGGTTTAATCTGAGTGGGGACTAAGCATCACATCCTTCTCCTCTGGAGAAGGCGGTATGGGGTATTGCTACACAATTTATGGAGAAAGCCTTTCTTTTCATTTTGCTAGCATGGGAAGCTGAAGAAGTAGAGCTCTTTGGGGCTGAAAAGGTGTCCCTGGTCAAGCAAAGGCCACTGAAACAGCACAGGTGAAAATCTGTGGTTGCTGCATCCATATGCATCTGTATTGTATATATAAGTTTGGCAGTTTGTGATTGCAGCTTATGGCCAGACCCTGTAACAGAGGTACCCATTTTACGTTGGTTACGCTAACAAACGGATTTGGTGTTAGAGAACCGTGGTCCAGCTGAGAGCTGATCTGCAGGATGGCCTGTTGCAGGCACAGCAAATGCAAATGTGTCTCTCATTCTCCCCATTTGTTTAAAAATAGCAGGGGTTTGGTTTTGTCTTCTTTTCAGGACAGGTTTTGTTGTTGTTGTTGTTTGTGGGGTTTTTTTGTTGTTTTGGTTTGGGTTGGTGGGGTTTTAAGTGCTTTAAAAATGTAATTTTAGAAAAGAATGTATCGTTGTTACTCATTTTGAGACTAGTCTGTCTCCTGTCTGACTGGTAACTCTGTCAAGAATTTAATGTTTGGAAAATATTTTCATGTTGCAGGCAAATGCCCCTTCATGACCAAAAAGTTGGAAAAAGGTAGTATTTTTCCTCAAAAGAAATCGCCTTTGCACACAGTGCATCAGCAGCTTTGCAGTCGCTCTCAGTAAAAATGAAAAGGCTGTAGCATTGCACGTATTGAGATGTTTTGATACCATATGTGAAATTCAAATCCATTCAAGCCTGAAGAAGTTTTTTGTTGATTTAAGAAGGGCAAAGGCAGCAGGTTAATTGAGTATGCTTTGTTGGAGGAGTACTCAGAAATTGCTGTCTTTTAAATTTAGGTAATGGGGTGAAGATAGTTGGTTTAAGAAGACATAGTTTAGGGATAAAAGACACCTGAAAAAACCACCTGATTTCATGGAGATGGTCCTCTGTAGGTTGAGGGCAGAAAGATGTAGTTTAGGATTTGTGGCAATTACATAATCACTGACACTAGTAATGAATAAAGTGATTAAAAGTTCAAAGGACACACTAAGGAACTTGTACGTTGTTTTCATTTCATCCTTAGTCTTGTTCGGGCTTTTCACAGAAGGTTCGTTAGCAGTGGTCATAGGCCTTGTTAGTGCAACTGTAAGCTTACAGTTGAAGGTTATTTTGGCATCCACAGAGGTAAAAGAATTTGTGTTTACAGGAGGAATTCCTCTCTGCTAAATTGAAGGAGGGTCGGCCTTCATTAGCCATAAAACATATATGGGCTGGTGGCATGGGTGGCTGTCAACTTCATTTATTGTTAAACTTAACAGTAAATTGTTAAATTGGTTAAAATGCCTTTAGCAGTATCTCTAAATATTTAACATTGTAAGTATTTAACAATACTTAAATAGTGGAGCACGACCTGTTGGTTGGGTCCAAATCTGATGAATAGCAAGTTTTTCTGGTCTGGAGTCATATTTTTATAGATCATGTTTTGCTGTCGACAGGTTTTGTTTTGAGATATTTTGAAATGCTTGAAAGCACGATGAGCAAAAACAAATATTCCAAAGCTGAATCTAGTAATGGTTGTCAGAGTCAGAGGGACTGAATCAACTTTTAAATGGCAATTGAGCGCAGAGACATTTTCAAATGACTTCTCGAGGTTGGATGTAAGACCAGGAAACATTCAGCCTGTTGGCCATAATTATTTTTAGAGCTCCTCAAAGTTTTTCACAATTTGTGTACAGTTAAACATGTCTGCAGTTCACAAATTAATAACATGCATCTGGGGCTTTTACGTTGTTCAGTCAGAATAACATCTGTAGTCCTGACTCAGAAAAGGGTTTCGCAGCAAAGACCAGGGAAGTATGTTCTTCTGTCATACTGAAGACAGTAGAATGTAACCAAGGACTTAGTACATGAGCTTAAATAGGTCTAATTTTAGGGCTTTTGAATCAATTGCTTTTCTTCAGTTTGTTCTTTGGACTTTGTCTTAATTTCTGATAATAATCAGGCTTCAAACCTTCTTAAGCTCTGCTGTTACTTTGGTTTTATTTTTTTTTCCCATGCCCCTGCCAGGAGGCTGTAGTTCTGTCATGAATACTGCTTGGTTAGTACAGTAGCAGATGAGATGGGCTGCAAACATTTGTTAAGGTAATTGAAAGATTAAGGTTTATAGGTCAACAGAAATATGCACCCAGTTACTTCTGTGTCCCAAATAATGACCTAAATTACACCATTTATGATATTCCAAACACAGTTAAGTTAGAAGAACCTTTATAAGGTTTTGGGCACAAACACTTAAATGTGACAAACACCAGCAGTGAAATTGTTCCTCAGTAATGTAGACATTTGTTCCGTCTCCACCTGTTTACAGTATTCCATTTGGGATGCACTATGTTGTATTAACAAGACAGTTTCTACAGGCTTCAATTGTGGTTGTAAATACTCATCTGAAGAACCTCAGCTTGGGGGCCTGAAGATGAAAATAAACATATAGAACTTGTGTATAACTAGGTAATGTTATAAAACTCACACAAGGGCAGAAGGGGGTGAATTATGTCCACTAAAATAACATTTAGAAGTTCAGATGTAAGAAAAAAATAATTAACATTAGAAAATTTGAGTTCAAACCTGAGGAGAAGCAAAAAGCAACAACCTGATGAACAAAATATATGGTTATAAAGTTATAAATTCTGGCAACAATTCTTGGAACTGGTAAGGTTTTACAATGAAAATATCAAATGAAATATTATGGTTTGGGGAGAAGGGCTCTTCTTAGAAATTATTTTACTCTACATTTATAGAATGAGGTAAAATAAAACCAAGTAGAGAAGGGAATGAAGCTTGACAGAGTCAAAATTAACGGTTAAAAAGTGAGTGGGAAGCAATGTTAGTATTAAGTGATACTGGCTCTTCTCCCTAATCTTTTCTCACCATTTCAGCCAGCTACACACTTTTCACTTATATATACTTATAGGTGTGTATCGTATGTATAAGTATATATGAAAACAGATATATATATATACAAAAATGATATGTTTATATAGGTATATGTGTTAAAAAACAGTATGTGAGGTTATGTTTGCATGCGTTCATTATACTGCCTGAACAGCTGAGTGATGAGAGCATGGACCAGGGTTTGAATGTGTGGTTTTTCTCACTTCAGCGTTACACTTTTGGCTTCTGGAAGCAGTCTGTCACACTTGCAGTTTGGTCCTTGACCTTCTATCACTTTTGGAGATGTGCCATACAATCTTTGTTTACCGTAACAAGCATGGAAAAACTGACTTCCTGACAGTAGTGCTGAAGTCTAAGTTGAAACCACTCACAGGTGAAAAAACATAGCTCTTCCAGTTTGAACTTGTAACATGTTTGATGTAAAATACCCATCTAAAATCTGGGCAGCCAAGGAAAGGAAACCAGTCTTTTGCCCAAGACCAAATATTAACTGCCTTGTCAGCAGTTTCACTAAGGAGTTGGTTGTAATGTTTTCTGTGTGTTTTTCCTTGAGAAGCATAAAATTTAAAATTACCCCCCACCCTTCCCCTTCCTCCAGAATTGGTTATTAAATTTGTATATAGGTTTGTATATAGGTGTATATATAGGTATATAATATATAGGTATATATATATTTGTATATAGGTTTGAGCAGGTCATGGACTTTTACGTGTTGCATGTGCAGCTCTGATCTCCATGTAACCTCTTCATCACATAGCTTTCTTACAAGCAGGTAAAACACATTAGGGTTTGTAGTTTGGGTCGTATGAATCACAGAATCATTGACTGGTTTGTGTTGGAAGGGATCTTGAAGATGATGTAGTTGCAACCCCCTGTGCCATGGGCAGGGACACCTTCCACTAGACTGGGCCACTTAGGGCCCCATCCAGCCTGGCCTTGAACACCTTCAGGGATGAGACATCCACAGCTTCTCTGGCCAACTTGTTCCAGTGCCTCCCCACCCTCACATTGAAGAACTGAGACTGCACAACTTCCTCCTTTCCTGAAATTTGCATCACTGTTCCTAGTGTTCTATGTTCATTAACCCAGTACTAATGACCGTGAGACTTTTTAAGGAAATCAGGGTATTTGCATGAGGAACTTTTGTGTTCAGATTAGATTCTCTTTTTGAAGTGCTGGTTTACTGAACACAGCAACATTTGAGTTTTGGAGTCAAAATCAAGGTCTTGATGCAGCATGAATGCAAATCTAACAGAAGATTTATGACACAGTTCAGTGGTCGTGTTTTTGGTGATGTAGCTTAAGTGATGTGTTTTGTAGCAATTAAATACTCCAGAATTATGTCATAGTAGTGTTATTTTACACTTTCAAGAAAATAAAAGGGAATTATAAGATCACTTGAAATTCAATGACAAGTGAGCTAGTGAAGCATTCATATTTTACTACAAGTTGTATATTTTAACATGTGCTTCCAAATACTTTTTTCAAATGTTATTTTATTTTTACATCATTGCAATAATTACAGTCCTCTACATTAACTTATGTCCCAACCTGTTTTACACTGGCATATTTATTATGCTGGTTGCTTTTGAGCTGTGAGAAGAGTTTGGCCCCAGGATTAACTTATCTGTTGGAAACAGTTTTTAGTAAGTTTGAAGAGTAATGGAAATATTAACCTTAGGAAACTTTCACAAATGCAGAGAAGACTGTATCTTTTTCAGTGTTGTTTATCATTTGGTTGCATTTACATCAATGTATCACATTCTGCTCAGTTAATTGCCCTGTTTCTGCTCCTGTCCAGGACTGCTGCTAAAATCTTCTTTCTCACACAAACAGTTTGCAGAGTTCCAACAGGACAAGGCTTAAGTTATGTGGACTCAGTCCTTTAAATTATGTAGGCATTTTCTACAACAATCAAACATGGGTGAATATAGAGAAAACATCACTCAAATTTTAAAGATAGCATTTATACTCACACTGGAAACAGGTTCCCAAATATGATTAAAGAGCTGACAAATACAAGCATGTGTGGCCAGTGCTGAAATACCTGAAACTTTGAGAGGGTAATTGCTATAAACTGTCCATCACACATCCATAGAAAATCAAATACATGTGGGAAATTTTTCCAAGAGTAGTATTGAATAATCAGTGAATTGAAATAAATTGTTCTGGTTTCAGGTGACTGCAAGAGAAAAGTGCAGAACTGTGGTGCTTTACCAGTTTCTTGTCATGAACATCTCTGTGCTGAAAATACAGAAACACCATTTCCCTATTTTTTTTACATGCATTCACTCAGCTGGTCTAGGCAGATTCTGGCTTATTTTACTGAAAATTCTACTAAAAAGGTGGAATGGTGATTGTTTTTAACTCTTTGGAAAACTAAAGCATGTCTTTTTTATGAGGAGGTAGTTCATTCTCCATTCCAGGCACCCTATAGCTTAGCAAGGAGATGCCAAGAGATGGCTTTGAAAAGCCCATCAAGTAGCAAAGGAGTTTAGCTGTGGTCACACAAAACTCCTCGGAGGATCTCTTGCCTTGCTGAAGAGGTGCAATGTAGATAAGGTTCTTTTGGGACTTGAGCTTTCAGATAACATTGACCTAAGTGTCTCCAAACTATGGCAGTATGTGTCTAGCCATACCCTGTGGTCACTGAACTTCTGCTGGTATTTTGTGTGATGCGAAGGGCTCTTCATGCCCTGGCCAGTAGCCAGTATGGCTCAGACCCATGTGCAGCTCTGTGGTTTTTGCTCACTGACATGTGTTTGTTTTGATTTGAGTCCATAAGGTTTGCACGCTTGAGGTTCACTTTGAGGTTTCAAGTTCAGTGAAACGTCAAGTTTTGCCTGGCTTTTGGGTTGAAACCTCAAGCCTAATGATCATTCTTTCTCCATCTGCAGATTACAGAGAGAAAGGTCATTGAAAATTGAACCCCAAAGCCTGATTCTTGCTGAGAACCATCAACTGGACCATTCCCTGCAATTGTATGTTCCATTAGTTAGTTCCAAATTAGCAACTCCATATTTTACTGATATTCACAAGTGTACTAGTGGCATTCTGCTCTAATTGAAACCATAGCATTTCTCCAAGTTTCTGTTATTTTTCAGTTCCTACTTCCTAGGTAGCACTGTTTAGTGCTACACAGAGGTGGCAGCTTTTGGCTATAGTAAGCAAAAACTTAAATTTATGGTTGATTCTGTTTTTTCTGCCCAGGCTCTACAGTGCCTGTGCTATGCTTAACCAAGGTGAAGTTCTGCTTCCTTTGATTTCAGGGACTAAGACCCAAAGTGGAACTCTTCCCAGAAGGAAAAGCTGACACCCTAAAGGTTTCATTTTCCACACAAGAAGTTTTGTTTTCAGTGACATTCAATACCTCACACTTGCAGGGATCCATGTTGCATTGGAGTACTGTACCGAGCAGAAAATTAGCCATAAAAAGAAGTACTTGGTTTGAAAGCATCTGAAAATTACTCCACAAAATTCAGTAGCCTTTAAGCCCTCAGGAATTAAGATTATTTTGGGCTCTCTGTATATTGCTCTAATTCTTCATGTTCATCTAGAGTCTACCCACCTTCTGAATCTTTGCTCTGAAGCCTGTCCCTTGTGGACAGTTACATCAAATCCAAGATAGCTAGTGTATCCCTGAGGCAGCACAAAGCTCCACTAATATGGAACAGGATTTGTGATCAAGTGTTTGAGAAGGTCTTCAAATCCTGGCACCAAATTGGTCTTGGGAAAATTTTTATTGATGACTTGTCAAGGCAGCATCCAAAACAATCCCAGTTCTTTTCATGTGTTTCATCCTAAAAGCTTTCATGTGAACACAAACAGTAGTGATCTCAACCCAAAATCCTTACCTGTACCCTCAGCTGTTCTGTTTGGACAACTTCCGAGTTCTCCATTCTTGGAAGGGGGAGGAAGTCTGCTCTGGAGCTAAACTGAGAAAGTTGTATTAGATGGGTTAATTTAGAGTCTGCTAGTGAATTACTTTGAGAGCTAGCAACATCTAACAGAGTAAAGTACCTATGTCAGAGATTTGAAGAGGGAAGAAAGGTAGTTACCCATGCTGTTAACAAAGAACTTAGTGGGGAGTTCATCTGAAGTATAAGAATTAGATTTGCAAGCACTGTATGCATAAGGCTGTCTCTCACAAAAGCCTTTCTTCATCTAAACCTTTTTACATTTCTGAGGGAATTATGACTGGTCTTCCTCTTTGCAATTCTTGCTTCTTCTTCTTCCTCCCTCTTCATTGACACCTAACATGGCTGTGTATCCCTGGACTGTCCTTAAAGTTATATACATTATGTGCTTGCATAGGAGGTTTTTCACAAGATTGTGGATATATATTTATAGATACTCGAGGCCCCCTTTTTCCAGGTCTGATTGAAAAACATGTCTTCTTTATTCTGAATAAACCAACATCCTACAGATACCATGTTGGTTCAGCCCTAATTCTGACTTCTGAGTGTAGTTCAGGTTTCATATGCAAGTGATCTTTGGGTTTTCTCTTCTTTCTCATGGGTAACACATGGTAGAAGAGTGGAATTGTTATCAGGGTGTTCACTAGCATTTTAGTGCTTTGGTTAATAGTTGAAATGGAAGCATCTGGAGATTAAATGATAATCAGGTGGTAACAATTTGGAGGTGCTACTGATTTGAGCTGAACTTGGTTAAATTAGTATGAAAAGTCTTTTCATTCCTTGGCACCCTCCTTGTGTTTTCAGTGGCAGATCTAGGAAAATGTATGCAGCTCAGCAGTGCAGTGAAGGCTGCTCATGTAAGGAATACAGAATGAACATTTATTTCCTGCACATTTATTTTCCCTGGGAGGGAGGTCAGCACTGGAAGAGGTCATGGTATCTCCATCTCTGAAAGTTTTTAGGATGAAGTTGCATCTGACCTGATGCAGTGTTGATGATATCCAGGGGTTTCACTAAGTTACCTCTAGATGGCCCTTCCAACATATCTCTGATTCTAAGTCAGAACAGATAAATGAGCTACTGGTATCAAGTGGGAAAGATCATCAACTCACAGAGTCACAAACTGCTGGAGCTCTATCTTATAAACTAATGAGAACAGACTAGAAGCCAGTCAGAGCCATGCTGTTATAATTGTTATAGGTTAAAAGCAATGGACTGGTCACCGGGATAGCTCCTCTAATCTTGTAGTCCAAATCCATGAAGATACATATTTAGCTGCAGTTAGTTCCTGCCTCAGTAATGTTTATATTTTGGACTGAGAAAGTCATCTATAACCTAGATTCTCCATATTAGCTGACATTGCATCTGAAAGTAAAATATTATATTGATTAGCTACAGTCAGAGTTTGGGTATACCTCTACCATTTCCCAGCAAAGACTTGCCAGTGCTGAAATTATCAACCCCACAGGTGAAAATGCCCTCGGATAACTGTGGTAATCCTGTGATTTCTGTACATGCAGTCCTGCACCTCTCCTGAACACTAGCATCATGCTGAGGCTGAATGCTACTACTGGATTTTACGTTGAATTTAGGCAACTCCTAGGTGCAGCCCATTGCAAAACCTCTTTCTGAGAGGAGCCAATGAGAACAAGCTACAACTGCCTTGTGCAAATTTTTGCAATCTGCTACTGCGTGAACAGTTGGGAAGGTTGAAATCGGCACAAAAGAGCACTCAGGTTTTGCTCTGATTGTGCTTCCCTGTGTAAGGGCTAAGCATGACTCTTCTGGGGGAATTCTGTGTTTGATCTCCATTATGTAACTTCAGAGATTGCAATGGGATCCTGTGCAAAGCAGCTGTGTGGATTCATGGCAGCTCTCTTCCTACATTTCCCCGACACTGTGTACAATTTCAGTGTAAAAAGCCAGGGAGCGCAGCGTTGCGAGGTGGTGCCCAGCTTTTGCAAACAAAGGGGATGGAAGACTCTGTGCCACCTGCTCTTTCACTTGAACAAATGTTAGGCATAAAACAAGCTACAAACCGCTGACTGTTTGTTGGATGATAACTTTGTGAGCAGCAATTCCATCGATCATCAAGGTCAGCTTTTCTGCTTTTGTTTCTCGAGCAAACCAGTCACTCGGTTCCATGCTCCTATAGGCAAGATGGTAAAGCAGCCAAGGATGTTAACTGCTTGGTGCCCTGACAGTAAACAGCATTGCGGAGCTGCACGCTCTTATTCGGGGGCTGCCAGAGGTGTCCAGATGTTTCTGCGTTAAACAGGGTGGCACAACACCTCTGCAGGAATTGGCAGGCAAGAATGTTTGCTTCTTGGCTTGGACTGAAAGCTTTTGAGTCGGCAGTGTGAGGAAGAGGTTGCCACTGTCCGCAAACCAGAGAGAGACCTGTTGTGTCCATACATGAGGAAAAAGCTCTTCTGCTCATTTTTTCCTGATTATTTTGTGGACAGTGCATTTACTAAAATTACCAGTTAAGGAAACGGTGAATGCCTCTGCGTTTCTTGCTGTAGTTGCTCATTGAGTGTGGGGCTGAGTGGGAAAAGGAGTGGTCTTGGCAAACGGCTTATTAGTCTCAAATAAATTATTCAGCATGCAGGTTTGGATACAGATTGCAGGGAACGATAATGGAGATGGTTTTCTAAGTCTGTTCATGTTAGGGAGACATGGAGTATGCTTTTCAGGAATTCACTTAAGTGCAATCAGTTTAGAATAGCGTAGCCTGGAAGTAATATTGCTGCCATCCAGCTAGTGTCTGTGGAACAGCATTCTCCTGCCTCCTGAAGCATTGGCATTGAAGATGGATAGATATGGAGTTATTTATATTTTGGGCTGCTTCTTTTTTCTTTTTTTTTTTTTTTTTTT
>NW_008237353.1:4854401-4855109 GCF_000691975.1 Corvus brachyrhynchos
TGGTATTTTTATTTTTGGGTGTTTTTTTTTTTTTTTTTTCCTTTTTTTTTTTTTTTTTTTTCTTTTTTAAAGGGAAATTCATTCTAACCACTAGAGAGGGGCATGTTTCGGTTGAGATATTTCCCCCACCCCCTGAGTGAAACAGTGGACCACATCAGCATCCGATTTGGGTGCGTCATGTGGTTTCTCATGTGATGCTGGTCTCACTGCGCTTTGGAGAGTGAGCCTTTGTGACTCCGCACTCTTGGACAGTAGCATCCAGCAACGTAGGATACTTTGGGGAGGGAAAGGAAAAGAGACAGCCTCCCAGAAAACCCCGAAAGCCCAGATAAATAAAGTTATGACAATTTGTTATAGTTACTGTTTCTTCTTAACTGTTTTGGTTTTTATTTTTAATTCTGGGTCTTCCCTTTTCTCTGTTCCTGCAGGCATAAAGCTGGACTGTTTGGAAGAAGCAAGACTGGCTTTCCTCACAGCTGTGATGCTGCACCGCTTTCGACAGAGCCTGCTTTTCCCCCCATTTACCTGGGCGGCTGCTGCTCTTTCTGCTGCTGCTGGGGCTGCTGCAGTCTTGCTGCCTGCGCTTCACCCTGGCTTGGCTGACTCGAAACTCTCTCATCTGCACATTGCTAAGGAAGAGGAGTGATGGAGCCGCGAATTTTTTTTATTGGTTTTGGAAGCCAAGGGTTGCAATATGTGGTGATTTTG
>NW_008237353.1:4855131-4861400 GCF_000691975.1 Corvus brachyrhynchos
GGGGGGGGGAGGGAGGAGAAAGGAAGGGTGTTAATCTAGGATAGGGTGGGTGAAAGCTTAAAGAAATAATATGTAAAGTAATCCAGTGCTCGACAAGGGCATCAGCAACAAGAATCCAGCCTCTGCTGCTCCAGAGGATTAACATGGGGAGTCACAGTGCTGCTGTCGGGTTTCACCTCAGTGTTGTGCTGGAGATGGATAAATAAGGTATTGGTTGCATCTGCCTGTTAAGGCAAAGCCAAGGGAGAAGGAGAGAGCGAGCGAATGCAAATGCAAAGGAAGAAGAAACGCTACGTGCCGTTTGTCTGATTCTGTGGATTCTCGTTGCAGAGAGGATGGCTTGATTAACAAAGCAATGTATGGATGGGGGGACTGTAAATTGTAGCTTGAGCACTCCTGGAGCTGTCAGGGAGTGAACTGATGAGTTAGGTGGCTGCAGGAATATCCCCAGGGAAAACAGCAGCCTCGCACTCTGTGTGTATATCTGTGTATGTACGTGCTTTTGTGTGTGTGTGTGAACATGTATAGAAATGAAAAAAAGACATTTCTGACCAATTTACAGAGGACGTTTGTCAGATTGCTGGGTCAGACTTGATTGCAGCTTGTATTTTCAGCTCTAGCTCTACACCCATTTCCTGACTGAGGTGGCACTTTGTGAAAACAGATGGTAGGCAGTATTCTTTTAAGAAATGTGAAAGCAGATCCTTTCTGCTTAACACCTTGAAGCACTGAATCTTCTGCACTGTGCTGAGAGAAACCGTGGGGTTTCGTTTTCTCCATCTTAAAATCTCTATAAACACAGCTGTATTCAGTATGGTGAAAAATTCTATACTGTAAATAGAAATGTGATCAATCTAATCAAAATAAATGCATCCCAGATGACTTCTAGACCAGCTGGCTACCACAGTCATCAGATGACTAAATCCTCTACTGAGCATTTATATTCAGCGTTATACTTGCATCTTTTTCTTTTTCCCTTTTTTTTTTTTAGATTTTCAAATCAGCCTCTAATTGCAAAGGATTCTTCATATACTGAGAAAAGGCAATGCTTGCATTTGGCAATTGATTTCTGTGAAATGTACCTGGGTGTATTTTATATTGTGGAACCTGCTTGGGGTGGTTTTAGAGCAGGTATTGTCACAGTACAGGCGTATTTCATTTGTTAGGTAGCTCAGCTTGGCCATATCTGAACAATGCAGAAATAGGGGAAAAAAGCACTGCACTCAGCTAGCAGGGCTTGGCATGGATTCTAGCAGCTGCCTACTGGGAAAGAAGGGGTTTTTTCCTTTTGTTTTTTCCCTTTTATACAATGCCATAGACCATAATGTCATCCTAAAATGTGTATGAGGGGATTTCCCAATAGTCACAGTGAGCTACCCTGCAAGACGCCTGTCTGGTCCTTCCACTATTTGTTCCCCAGCCTACAAAGGCAGCCCTGTATGTTGAATTGTATTTAGCCAGCTGTTGGATAACATTCTTGTGCTGGGGGCTAAGGAGTCTTATTAGTCCCAAACTGTAGTTTTCTGTTTGCTTAAAGAAAAACAACTTTGGCAATACAGCAGGTTCTGCAAAGGAGTTTATGCCACTCGTATACCTTTCTAAATCTGTTGTATGCTTCTAACTCAGGCAGTTTAAAGCAAGCAAGGAGGGAGGAGGAGAGACTCTGAACTCACAGCTTCAAAGCTGCGGAGACGAGCAAAATGTCAGCAGCTTGTAATTAGGAGCCCACGGTTACGTCAGTGACTGTATCTCTCCAATAATAGCTATGTGATGTGTGCCACAAAGCAAAGGAAGACTCTCATAACCTGGTTAACAAGCCTGGCTCAAACAAGAAAGTGCAAAATGGATTAATGAATCTGCTGTGTTCCTAACTCAGATGTGGATGGATTACATGCACAGGGTTTCCTGAATTCTGCAGCAGTGAAGATTGAATTATGGCACGCATTCACCAAAAGTGCAAATCCTTCAGGGAAAAGCGCAGATGAATAGTCTATCCTTGAAAATGTCTTTCCTAGCTCTGTCCTGTACAGGCAGCTGCATGACATGGAGGCATGCTCTGAAGGAAGAGATCAGCGAGCTGCACAAAGGTGTTTAAAAGGAAGGGTGCAATTAAACACAAAGCAAGCCTGCTGAAATTCTGCTCTGGCATTACAGATTTGATACTGAAATACCACCCCAGAGAAGACTGGCTAGGCTCTGGTGTGGTTTATATTAAGCCTTCTCTGGTTAAGAGCAAGGGGGGAGGGACAGGGCTTCCTGCAGCATCTTGCAGCCATGCAGAAGTCCCCAGGGCTGTGGGAAGCAGGAGGGATGGACGTGCTCTTAAAGACACATGCCCAGATCCCGCCAAGGGGCTTTCTGACCTCTGCAATTATTTTTAGGTCTGTGAAGGCAACTCGACGGAGCTTAAGCAGTGAGATTGCAGGGGGTGTTTAATCTGCTGCGACTGGCCTTTCTCTGTGTCACGGCTGGGAGATGTTTATAGGACTTTTATCAGTACCCCTCCACCACATCCAGTGTGCATGTCTGTCACTGTTCCCAAAGACCAGTTACTGGAGGTCTGGTGTGGTTCCCTGCTCCCAGCAGAAGTCACTTGCAGTTCGGCTCTGTTGTAGTCGCTCTTTAATTTACCAGGATAGGTAGATTGTATTATGCAAACAGTGGGGGTGGGTGGTTTTTGGTTTGGTTTTGGTTTGGGGCTTTTTTTTTTTTAGACTGTGAACACAAATTTGTAGGAGGAGGTGACTCTGTATATTAAACCAATAGCTCTTTGAATTGTGTGTAGTATAATTTAAATATACTTACTTTAATTAATAGAAGGTTACAAAAGCTGGCATTGTCTGGGGCTGTTTAATTTACATCTTAGGTTTAGTCAATGAGCATAACCTGCCTGATTAGAACATGTATTCTGCACAGCCAACAGGGTGGAAGGCATTATTTTGTTTGTGTTAGTTCAAACAGCTGGTCATTAATGCAGGCCCCATCTCCAGAGTGAAGTGCTAGTGGACATGAATGGCTGCCTGATTAATGCTGCCCCTCGACGGGTCCTTCATCCAGCAGCGATGCTCGCAGCAGAATAATGCAGCGGGATTTGATTGCGCTCTAACAGGGTAGTATGTCATTGTGTCACCAAGCGATCGAGGTTATTATGGGGTAGGGCAGACAGACGGGACAGTGGGGTTACTAGACCGTGGCATTTTTAGAAATGCAGGGCTGACCTACTTAGAGTTATTCTTGCTGGCTGGCAGCTGCCTGGTGCAGGGCTCCCCCGGATAGGCTGCGGCTGTTGCTAGGGGGAATTAGCATGAATTTTTCCACATACAGACTCAGTGATTGAATGATAAAAGCTGACTGGAATTAAAGAGATTCGGTTCAGTATTATGCAGATTTATCTCCCTCATTTTTTTTTCTCTCTGTCAAATGCATAAAAAGGAGCAGAAAACAGTTTGTTTCCATTTATTTTTGACCTATTTTTTTTTTCCCAGGGGAGGGCAGAAGTGTTGTGAATTTTTGGTCATAATTTAATATTTAGGTCATTGAAATGATATGATAGTGGGCATGCATCTTTAATGTATGGAAGATTAAAATGCTGCCTCTCTGGAAGGGAATCAAATGAATATATTTTGTGTTCTGGTCAGGCTGCTGCCTCTTTCTATTTGAAGCCATGTCAGATTCCTTCGTCTGGAAAGGGGAAACCTATACCAGGATTTATTTTATTTATTGCATAACATTACTCTTAGATATTTTTAGCTAGCTGTACTTCAAAAAATTAGTCCTGTTTATGCTAGTGGATGAAATTAATCCCCAGGCTATGCCTCATGTATGTGGAGACAGATGCCCAGGGTAGCTGCAGTGTTGTGTGTCATGTTCATCTGAAAAGGCATTTACATACTGCAGGCTTATCAGCACTGCATACCTAGCACAGTGCTGATGCCTGACGTGTAATCAGATCAATTAGAGAACTCTTCTGGATTTTGGAGTATTTTCCAGGCTCTGGTTTGAAGTTGGATTCTCTAGATGGCCTTCTTTTATTTATCTACATCTGCCTCAAACAGTGTTACCTTTTCAGAGAACTCTGTGCTCCCTTAGGAAGCAAATAAAAACAATACTCAGTGAAGAATCCTTTGATGTAATTATGAATATTTCCTTTGTTATTATCACTAATTATAGAAGATCTTTGTTTAAACAGCTATTTCCCTCTGTGTGATCTTTTACCATGCAAAGAAGTTCTAATTCAGTGCTTATAATTTTAAGTTAAATTTTCATGGCAACGCCTCATGACATCACACTCAAAGAAGTGGGAATTTTCAAAATATGAGACAGTAGGGGATGGGAGAGAAGGACCCAGATGTCTTTGGAACTGCAAAATAAAAAATGTGACTTGGTGCTGAAAAGTAGTGAACTCATTTTTTTCTGAAACAGTTTAATTTGAAATATTTGGATGAATGAGATACCTTTTAGAGGGGTGCAAACAGCTTGCACATCTCAGGTACCTTTTAGAGGAGTGTGAGCTGCCTGTGCATCTCTCTGGACAGCCAGCTGCTTCCCTGGAGCCAGAGCTGTTCTGCCTTGGCCCCTGGAATTTATTGGGAAGGTATAAATAAAAAGAAACTGGAAATGGAGACATGAATTTGAATGCGTTTTGCAGCTGAGGCAAACCAATCAGTTCCTACAGAGTTGAATTTCCTGTGTCTTTTTCCTGGCATTGATTCATTACTGAAACTTGCACCACTTCCTTCTCTGCTCCTTCCTGACAGTCTCATGGAGTGACAGATTTTTAGAGAAGTGAAAGTGAAGAGGGGCACTTCTTGATGCCCAGTAATTACATGTGCCTTGTCTGTCCTTGGAGGTTACTCCAGAAAGTTTTTGTCCCACTTCCCTCAGCAATATTCTCTTGATCAAGATCTGATGTCCTGCTCCACTTTCCTGCAGGATGCTAGGCAACAAGACAGCCTTTGTCTACAATTGTCTCTTGAGGTTCTTGCCCTTGTTGGTTGTAGCCAGTTGTAGTTTCATCCAGTTCACCTGGGCTGACTTGGGCTTCAGCAAATCAAAATAAGCATGCAGTACTATATTAATGCAGAACTCCATTTACTAGAAAAAAAAAAATCTGAGTGTTATCTTATCTTGATATATTTGTGCTAAAAAAGAGGGAGTTCAAAGAAAAGCAACAAACAAGATAAAGCATATACTCTGTGGAAAACAGTTGTGTCCTTGCTGTTTATCTGGGATTTCAATACAGTGACTGTTTATAACAAACATCAAATCAGATAGTTCAACAAACCATCAAGTGACATATTAACTATAAAAAATGTAGTGCACCAGAAATTGTATTCAACATAAAGTTACCCTGCTGAAAGTCTCTTCAATGAAAATTATTCCACACAAATGAATGTGAATGATGTGATCATAATACTTTGCGTAATTATGAGCAGCAGAAATATGGAGTTAATGAAACAAACCCAAAATCTGAGCTCTGTATGTGTGTATAATGCATAAGAAACAGAACGCCAGAGGAGTTTGAAATATATGTCTGTGTTGAAAATATTGTCAATTGTGCACATTCTTTTGAAAAAACCATGTTAATCACTTTCTGATGATCTCCTCTGAGGTTTCTATTCTTGCTACAACTTACACCTCCTACCTTGAAGTTTCTTACCTACAAAAGATTGTGTTGTATTGTTCAACATTCTTGTACCATGACCTCTCCTGTGAGCTATGAAAGATCTATTGTGCTGAGTTTCATGCTCTAGGGTAGCTAAGTGAATGCTGATTTACTGGGAGCACATGCAGGCAATATATTTTTTTTTTCCCATCAAAATACCCAGAATCATGCCTCCATTTTCAGCTGTGAGGTGCCTGTACTGCTTGGTGTATTCCTGACTTCAAAGTCTTGGACAGTCATGGATGTGCTGAGCATTTTGTGATTTTATGGCAACTTTCTGTTTTTCTGAAAATGATCAGAGGATACAGGATATAGAGCAACCCATCTAGGTTCCCTTGCCACAAAGAGTGAGTTGACTCCCAGCCTTCACCTCCTGCAGGGCCATACAGATCAGTTCTTCTGTAGCAGATGTGTTTCAGTTCCAATTTCAAACCAAAAGTACAAGGAATTGTCTCATATTTCTTAAAAGACTGGCAGTTAGCACATTCCTTTTATTGCAATGCAGTAGGGAATACAAATGTTTAACAAATTAAAATAATCCTTACAATATTTTTTTTCTGTGATCCATTAACACGGAAGGAAATTCTGTTACAAATGCTCCAGC
>NW_008237353.1:4861488-4879835 GCF_000691975.1 Corvus brachyrhynchos
GCTGCATACATGTAGTGTGTAGGTGTGTACACAAGACACAAGCACAACTTACACAAACACAGCACTGAAGCATATAGCATGTAATCACAGTTGTCTCAGTGTAGCACCAAAACCTGGGCCTTTAGATATACGATGCTGCTTTTTCTATGATGAAAAGTGGCTTGACATGAAATGTGGGCAGTTCTGGTGTGTAGCACCAGCCATTGTGTTAATGCTGTCATCCCATTCAACACTAGCAACGACAAAAAAAAATCATGATAATGTGTGATAGAAGGGTAACAAAAGGGATAGAGTGGTAAAAAATGGGGTGTACCTAGATAGCTGTGTTTCATAACCACTCGTGCCTTTTGTAGCCAGGTAAAATGAAATGTGTGATGTGCTGTTTAAGGCAGAGAGAGATACTTTATATTATAGCTAATTCTTCCCTCCTGCTCTTAGGCCACACCTACTTCAAAAGTGAATCCAGACTCAGATCTTGACAGAGATCGTGACCCTGTTGAAACCAATGGCTGTTTTATCCTGGAATTCAGTTGGGCCAGGCTTTCATCTCTGGTATTTTCCCCTGAACATGTCTTTTTTTCTATAGTGTTCTTCCAAAGTATGGTGTTTCTATTTCTACCTTTTTTTCCCCCCCTCTGTTCCTCTGAAAATGCTTACTTTTTTTTTGTTGAGCAATATACTATAAATTTGCTCTTGAGTAGGAGAAAATGTGGGGAAATATCACTTCACTGCTGAGCTAGTAAGGTTGGATTGCAGTGAGTCTCTATAATTATGTTTTTCTGAATACTTCTGCTTTCATCATAAAATGTCTTTAGTTTTTAATGAAAGAGAACAGGCAGTGAACAAAACAAATATACCAAGGAGAACTCGGTCTCTTAACAGGCTGCAGAAACTTGGGTAATGAGATGGCTGGTGTCTTGACCTACAAAGCTAGGGCTCTTAGAAATGTCGAGGGAGGCAGAACGCAACAATTTCAAACAAGAAACGCTTTCTAGCTCTCTAGCCACTTGTGCTGTTATCATCATTAAGATTAACAGTGAATTCATTTATCTTTTTTTTTCTTGACACTTTGGTGTTGCATAAACAGTCACACCAATATTCAAAGGAGTTATTCATTTGGAGGTAGGTATACCACAGTTACGTCTGGGTTTGCCATGTTTTTCTTTTTTACATACAGACACAGATTACTGTGGCTCTTTTGAGGTCCAAGTGGTTTTGATATTTCAAAGCTGGAGACATTTGAAATAATGGCAGTTAGAGGGCATTGGAGATAGATTTTATCTGCAGAAAACATGCGGAATGGAGGAGGTGGTACATGGTGCTGCAGATTTGGTTTGGTTATGACTGAAACAAATGACTGGTGAATCTTGATGTAAATGTCCTGCTCATGACCTCTACAGATGGCAGTGTATTATAGATCTCAGCAGCAATTACTGCGTTAACACACGTATACACTGGTTTAGCTGAACTAAATTGGCTGGTGTGTCATCTCCAGCAGCTCTTCATATTACTTCTTTAAAACCTACAATTGTTTACAACCCTGCAGATGAGATCACAAGTTCCAGTTTTTCTTTCTTCTCCTTGCAATGGCGGGTAAGATTGTGCACCTTTGTGAGTTTTATGAATGCAATCTGTTTATAAAGAAGCAGAAGTTCCAGCACACTTCAGTGCCATATTTGCTGTGTTACAGCCAGTGGATCTTCTTTCCATCAAGTGTTTTATGTTAACAGCCAGGGAATCACACACTTGCCTTCAAATTCGACTTTGGTTCCTTGGCATGGTACTCACCAAGATTTTTGTGATTGTGAAGAGATACTGGCAAATGTTAAAAATAACCTCCTCTGGTGCCTATATTTGTGTTATCTGTTCACAGTTGGTATGAGTTTAGCTGAACATGAGACATGATTAAGCACTGCCCTCTGAAATGTTTTCTTTCCCTTGTTTTATGAGAGTAATCCCATTTCTTTTAGAAGCAAGTGAATGGCAGGCCAAGGAGCCCAAATGAGCAGATGGTATTTGATTTCACAAACCAGGTATTCATGTTATGATGCATTTCTAAGAAGCAGGACAGGGCGCTAATGCTGTGCAGATCAACTCGGTCGTGCGTTTTCAAACAGTAGATCATCTGAAATCAGAGCTATAAGGCCAAGTGAAATGCTGGTCCTGATGGAGCAGTTGGAGAGCTGGGTGTACCGGGGCACTCCCAGTTCAAAGGGAGTCTCCAAAGTTTCAAGTACTGCCACATTTGGTTCCTTTCTTTGTTCAGCCCAACTGATGCTGGTTTTGGCTACATGGCAATTGTAAAGAGAGGAAATGCCCTTTATTTAAATCAGCTCTCCCCCATAAACCTTGGCTTCTTGTTTACCTTAGGTGATCCTGGGTGTCTAGGATGGACTATAATAGGAGTTTGAAGCATGCAAAAAAATTCAGAAGGCACCCAGGATTTTGGAACAGCAGTGCTGTGTAGTTGAAGATTTCTGGATGAATTGGAGATTTCTGTTGTAGAGAACGTTAGAACTGCAAGGCAGTCAGAAGTTTTGGCTGTATTCCTGTTCTGCATAATGATGGGGACCAATAAATTCAGTTACAGCTCTGAAATTTTCTTACTCCATGGGTCTACAACCAGGAAAAAACACCCCTCTGTTCATCCACTACGTTCAGTTCTGCTCAGGCTGCTCAGAGTTTGCATCTTAGGTTGTCAAACCTATTGCGTGGAAATATTTTTAAACATTTGGTTCATCTTGTCATTGAGCCATAAAGACTTAACATCTGTGCTGATTTTTATGAGGTCTGTGATTATTACTGGATTCTAGATGGTACCCATGCCCTCCTGATAGCCGCTAGTTTATAATTTAGTGTAAGCCTGCACATATGCATTTTCTTAGAAAGGATGAAATGGCTTTTTGTTACTCCTTAATCCTACGTCAAAGGGTAGAAAATGCAAGGTTTTTTTCTCTGTGAGCTGGATGGACATCAGAGACTCTTCTCTCTCTTTGGGTCTCACAATCCTGCTTTGAAATATCTTTTAAAGAGATGAAAAGGGTGTAGTTGCAGCTTTAAAACCATGAACTTTGCACATTATTGAAATAAATAGTTCCCCCTTTTATTTTGGGGTCCACATTGGGATAATACACAGAAGCAAAAAAAAAATGGATGTCTTCTATTTTATTGTTTCCTTACATCCCACTCCCCCCCTCCTTAATTTATTTTTGGGGTCTGGAAAGAAAAGCATGCTGAAAAGCCCCAGTGTATTGATGTGTGAAATTGAAGGAGTTGCTCACTTTTATGATGGAGCCACTGTGCCCTTTGACAGGGTTAACATTAAAAGAAATATACTGGAAAACATGCACCTAAGTATGAAAAATTCCTTAAATTCAGGGTGTGTTCATACAAAGTGAAGTTTCTACAGTGTGGAAATCATTAAACCTGATCCAGAAAAAATGCGAGGTGCCCCAGCCATTGAGATGTGAATCTCTTTAATCCACACAAGCATTAGAAAAATCTGAAACATGTGAAAGTTCAAAAGCTGCAAAGCCATTACATGACTTCTTATTCATTTCTCAAATATTGTAACTTTCAATTGAACTGTGAAAAGACTTTTTCTTGTATTTTTTTTCTTTTCATGAGCAATAGATCAGTCACTCACTAATATGTTACTGCACATTGTGAATCTGGAAGTTTCACTTGGTTATGTCTACTTGGATATAATTTTTTGATTTATTTTAGAGCATTTTATGTAGCATTTCAATGGTTGGTAACTTGCAGCTTTTCAGCAGCTGCTTTTAGGGAGGGGGAAAAGGGCAAGACTGATTCAATTTTTAATTTTTTTTTTAAGATCCCAAAAAATTTCACAGGACATTTAGAGGTAACTTTAATGACTAGCTCTAACTTTGCATGATATGTATGCATGCTAATTAAAAACCAAACCAAACCAAAGTCTAACAAAACCGAAGGAACACAAAATACTTTTTTTCATCAGAACTTTGCATCTCTGAAGTACACCAGGAGGACCTTCAAATCTAGTGAAAACTTACTTCACAGAAAACAGTAAATTACTGTTTGCAAAAGGACAGACTTGGTTAGTAACAGAAATGCTTAGCCCAAGGATTTCCCACAACCAAGACCCTTCTAAAGTGCACATATGTCTAACTCCAAGGGCTAGAGTATTCTTGCCTGGTCCCAGGCTGTCTCCCTGCTGCTGCAGTAGCCAAAACTCCTGCAGAGGCTTGGGCAGTCTGACAGATCTGGCTTTCCCTCTATGGGAGTATTAATTTGTTTTGCATCTGCTATTGTAACTTTAGGCTCATTTTTGATCCTTTTGTCCTTTCTGTGGTCACTTATACAGCCCTAAAGTTTTCAAATAGTTGTCTTTCACTGGAGTGTGAGTCGTGCTTTAGGCTGTTTGCTTAAATGCAGTACTTGTTGAGATAAAGCTGCTGGGAAAGGGAGGGCGTCCCATATGTCTAAATGGTTTTGTTCTAGGAGCTGCCAGGGATGTACTGTTGCACTACAGTGTCTGAAACAATAATAGATCTTCACATATAGGATATCAGGCTTTCTTTAAGGTAAAAAAGAATAGAAAGTGTCACACTGATTTGCCATTTAAAAATCAGCCACAAATTTTTGTCAGTGAAACTCTTGTGAGAAGACAGTGTAAGTACTAAAACCAGTTGGATTTTCAAGTGGCAGGCCACTGTAGAATCTGACAAAGAGATTTTTTGAGTCCTCTTACCACAAAAAATTTTAAAAAGACAGGGAGAGGCCTGCTTTCCACATAAAAATAGTTGTCAACCTGACTTTCATTGACTTGCCAAAAGATGTATCAGAGGGGCTGAGGTAATCCACTAATTTCTGAGGTGGTGAAGCAGAAAGGTGCAAATGGGCTAGAGATAGGGGCAACTTCAGGAGCAGAGGGAAAGGTCAGCTGAGAACTCTAGGATCTCTAGAGGAGACTACATTCTCAAGCAATATTCATCATTTAGAGTTATAAAACCTAAGAAAAACAAATGTCTCAAACCTGTGCCAAGACCCAAAGATTCTGAAGGTAAACTTTAGATAAGAATTAGCTGTATTCATTCTGTCCTTTGCTGCTGAGGCCTCACAGCACAACAAAGGACTATTGATCAAAAAGGTCATGTAGAAGAGGGCAGGGTTTGAAGAAACAGAATTTAAAAAAAAAATCCCAACTGAGACAAGTGCAAAATAGTAACTCAGAGATGAATGGAGTTCTGTATATCAAGCGTGTCTCGTATGCATTCGTCTGCACAAATATAGTGAAAATCTATCATTTTCTTGGTTTGCACAGTGACATCCCCCTGTAGTTTCCAGAGCTTGAATTGGTGAGTAATTACATGTATCCCTCTAATTAAAGTGGGGAAAGTAGCAAAAGACATGGTGTTGCGCTTGGGTTTTCCACTCCGTGCTGTTGTACTCTACACATCTTGCACAGATACTTAAGGCTGCTCACACATAAAGCGGCAGCCAGTGGTGATTGACCTATTATTGAAGTATTTAGGATTCCCATGGTAGGTAGCAGCAGCAGCTGCTAAGGGATATTATATGAACAAGCTGCTGTTATCTTGATCTTCTTGACCAGAAAGGTTTTTTCTCTTCCTGGAGGTTACGTGGTTAAGGGGAATAATTCTTTGTAGCTGAGATCTGCAACTTGTCAGCCTCTCATATCCTGAAAAATATTAATAAAGGGCAATTTACTTATGTGATTGCTGTTGGAAAAAAGGCTTTAAAATACAAGAGATTCTAGTGTCATCTGCAGATGGCAATCTGCTAAGTGTGTTTGTGTTTTGCGGGGTGAGAGGAAAAAGAGCACTCCTGTGAGTGACAAGTGCCAATCTCATAATGTCATGTTATTGTGGATGAATAAAGAAAAAGGCCCATTATATTATATCTAACTAGAAAGCAACTTAACAAAGAAATACACTGTGCTGTTAGTAAGAGGAAGGATAGACTTGTGGTTAGGGCACAGGGGTTGCTGATCCAAATTTCTGGCTCTGCAAGAGACTTCCTTCATGGCCTTGGGCAACTCATGTATTGCCACACTTCAAACTGGGAGTAGCACCCAAACTGGAGAGAGATTTCCTAGAGAGATACCTTCCCATTTCAGTGCTCAAATGGGTACCCAAGTGGACAGATCTTCAAGATGCCG
Source organism: Corvus brachyrhynchos (assembly GCF_000691975.1). Lineage (NCBI taxonomy): Eukaryota > Metazoa > Chordata > Aves > Passeriformes > Corvidae > Corvus > Corvus brachyrhynchos. The sequence continues at coordinate 4,867,652 of NW_008237353.1, forward strand.
CAAAAAGATATTTTGAAAATGTGCAATAAAAGTAGGAACTATAGGGTTTGGACTTTTTTCTTCTTGTTTCTTTTCTATTTTCCCCTCCCCCCCATTTTTTTTTCTTCTTCTTTTTTTCCTGTGAAAGTCTGGCTCTGATGCTGGTTATTGAGCATTTGAGAATCTGATCCTTGACCTCCCTTGGGATTCTGACTCTTAGTCATTTTAGGGCCTGGTTTCCCAGCTGAAAATGGAGATAACAATGCCTTCTTTATCTTACTGTCTGCCAGTTTTGTCTCTTTAGGCACTGAAGCATGGGGGAGAGGGATTGTCTTCTATAATATACAGGTATTTCACCCAAATCTTTGAGGGGGATTGAAAGAAATGGGAACTTTAGGCATTAGTGTGATGAAAAGAAGCACACAAGTGGTGGTAGAAGCAGCCATTTTGATTTTTAATAAGTGGTGAGCTCAATTCAGTAGTGTTAAAGACTGTTAAAGAAAGAGAAGACAATTTGGGTCTGAGTCAGGATTCCTTCAAGACTTGGGAATGTTGAGATTGAAACTTGTGGGTTGAGCACATCTCTAACCAGAGTTAGATTAGAGTCTGTGTTGAAGTATGTTTTCAATTATATTCTGTTAGAAAAGTAATGCTGAAATTTATCTTAAGTTGTCACAGTGCTTCAAAGCATGGGCTTTTCCTCTCTCTAAGTCCTTGAACAGACGCAGGATGTGTTGCGGCAAAACTGTTTCCAATTAAGTTGATGCATTCTGTTCTTTAATGTTTCAGGACTTTAAGTTAAAGAAAAATCCTGTAGCCAGAGTTCAGAAGAATGATTAAGATAAAATTGCCTGGAAAGCAGTCATTTGCTTCAGTTTCTGTGGCTGTACCGTGTCAGGTCATCAGGGTGACACATAGCCATGAACTTCACTGACATCCTGCTGACTAACACTGACTGGGGATCCAGCTCTTCTCTGGGGCGGGTCACTGAATGTGAAAGAGGGGCTTGAAGCATCTGGGTTGAGGGAAATAAGTTATTCCAGCATATTTCTCTGTTGATTGTATCTGCTGTAAATTTCTGCTGCATTAAGTGTGACTTGTCTAGATGAACAAGTTTTTGGAGTTCCGAGGGTTTTCCCCTGACTAACTGAAGCATTGCTCTTCATTACCCATCATTTCGTGGAGTGCTATGCTGAAAACTTCTGTCGTGCTGAAGATTAAAAAGGGATTGAGGGGGTGTAATGGGTTTTTCAGATAAATGTATGTACACACACCGCACATTAATTGTTCAGGTTCAGGTCTCCAACTCAAGACAAATACTTGCACGTGTACATTTGACACTCTTATTGTCAATTCTTGGAGCTGCCTCTGCAGGTATCCCTGAACAACCCGCTCTAGCAGTCTTCTGTGTGTTCTCTCTCATGCATGCTGCCTCCACTCCTGCAACCTGCTGGGAAAGGAAACCCTTGCAAGCCAGGTTATGCCAGAACTTCATTTGACTCACTGGTGTCCACTGCTTTGCAATGACTGGCCTGCTCAATTCTGTTGTCTGTCCAGGACAAATTTAGGTCCACTCAGAATACACACTCAAGCTGGCTTTGGCAAAGGTAAAATATATGTGGAAATGATGATGAAAAAAATCCCTGCATTTTCATGTAATAAAAGAAGAATGAAACTCTAGTGACGTATGAAAAGATTGTCAGTTTCTTACTCTGGTCATTATTCTGTTGCAGGAGTATGTGTGACAGGCAGTCAGGACTGAGTGAGTTTTGGATTTTTTAAAATTTAATGAAAACATTTTATTTTGGTTTTTTTTAATTTTTTTTTTTTTAAGAATAAGGTGTATTGTGGATAAAGAAGTTACTGAAGAAATTCTCCTAATATTGTCCACTTGGTTGGAAGAAGTTTGCGCAGGCATTCAGTAATGCATTAACCATCCACAGGAAGATATAATGAAAAGTCTTCATAAATTACTGAGTAGTTCTGTTGAAGATCAGAAAGTTTCTTCAGCTTCTTTTCACAAATATGAGCTTACCTGTGTGACCCTGCAAAGTCTTTTCACCATTACTGCAATCTGTCAGTGTGTGTAGTAACAGGGCTGGTAAGAAGATAAAAGCTTGGGTTTCAGTTTCCTACTTTTTTTTTGATGTGTTTAATACATGTATTAAAAAACAATCAGGTAACTTAGAAGTTTAAGTGTCAAGTTGGTCATAACTGTGAAGCTGCTTACACTTGGCTCTCTTAAAACTAGATCCAACTTACTTTGGTATTCTTAAAAGATCTGTTTGAAATCTGGCACCTGAAAATATAAGAAAATATCTAACATAACATTAAGACACGCTGTAATTCAGAACGGTGTCCTTCTCTAGGCTTCAAAAGGCAGGTCAAACCTCTCTTTCATCTAAAATTTTAATTGCAAGCTGTTTTAAATAAACTTCCTGGACACAGAAGATACTGGAACTTTGATGTATTTTGATGTATGCACCACGGGATAATTGTACTATTTCTGAATGCTATTTGGTTGTATTATCCATGACAAGTATGCTGTTTCCCTTGTCTCTGTTTATAATCTTAGCAGTGTGTTTTTATCATAGAAAGAAGATATGCTTTTCTCTTAGTATAAGCAAGAAAACCCAAGAAAAATAATCCAAATTTGACATGGATCCCCTTAGAACTTGAGGAAATATTATGCATGCCCTCTTAATGAGGGGTAAAAAATGACATTTATTTTGCTTAGGAAAAAAATGTGGAATATTAGATCTCATTTTGGAAATCTAGGCTTTGGGCTGTCATGCCTAGGAGGGTGCGAATTTTGTGTTGTGTGTAGAACTGGACACCACTTTGAATTAATTCTTGACTGGCTGAGCGTGTTCTGTCCACTTTCTAAACCATAGCAGAAATCTATTTCAGTTTGGTGTCAAGCAGCGTCTATTTTAATGAGCAGATTTTAAAAGAGAGAGAGAAAAAAATTAAACATATTAAATGACAGAGTAGCAAAATCATTTGCTGGAAATGAATGAGTGCCCATCTTAGAAAGAATGAAGGAAACTTCCAAACCAATGAAACTAAGATATTTTTATTTAAAGTCTAGCATATATGTAAGAGCTTAATTGACATGCCTTGTTCTTTACTCTGAGAATCTCTTCTGAAATTATTGTGTTACTCCTGTCAAGGTACTAGTTCCCTCCAGACAGAGGACCATATGACTTGCACAACAAACACTATGCATTGCCCGATAGACGCTTCATGGAGAAGTGCAACATGTTAATGTCATCCTTTCCTGCCTACAGGCCTTAAAACTTATTTAGAGGAGAAAGCCCAGCTGCTTTTTTTCCCAAAGAGCATCAGTGTTTTTATTACTGGTGACGTGACTCAGCTCTAATACCAGTGACCTAGATCCTTGCCATAATGGGCGTTATCTCAATAGTCATAGCGCAGTCATTTGAATGCTTCAGTTTTGCACAAGTGAGACCAAATACAGAGAGATTATACAATAGCAAGCAGATCCCTAATAGTCAGAACTGCTGTGCTCTATTGACATACGGCTTGCGAGAGACAGTTTAAATATTATCAGTGGCTTTTCAAGTTTTGAGTAGATAGGGCATAATGTAAGTGGTAGGGATGAGATAGTGAAGTTACGGATTTCGCAATTGCTTAGCTTAAATGAGACTATTTCCAGCAGCAATTGACATTTATTATAATAAGAAAAAAGACAGGTAGAACATGACAGACAGACTGCCTGGTCATCTTTTGGCAGAAGGATGGCATTTTGATCCATTCCTTGTTGACTGGCATAATACACTTTTACTCACCTGCTGATTGCTGCTTACAGTACTGACTTGATCTCAAGCTTATTTTGACAGAAAAATGTGTCTGTTTTGACAAAAGTGCACTTTCACAAGGCATTTGTGGCCAACACAATACTTGTAGGAGTGTGAAGATTGCCAGATGACTTCAGGTGTAGCCAGCAAACACTGACCAGCATGTTGTCCCTCAGTGAGCTATTCAGCTTCCTAAAGTTACACATGCACCAGAAAAACTTTGATGGCTCAGGGATTAAATTACTTTCATTTCTTTCTTTCACCCTCTCTTTCTTCCCTTTTCCTCTCCACCCTCCATCTGGCCTTCCAAGGAATGTATATTGACTTTTTGCCCTAGATTGTCACTGAGACAATGATAAACAGACTTTCTGTGTGGCATTGTTTTGTAAAGGCCAGATTTTTTATATCCTTTTTCTAAGTGCTCTCAGGTTTTGATCATTTAGGTTAAATACTTTCAGAGATAGCATCTCAATGTTTTAAGGTGCTTGAATAGTTGCACTAATTTAAGATTTTATAAATAATTACTATATTGCATTAAAAAATGCCTACCTTTTGACTGAGTTAGGACTGCATCTAAAGGACTGAAAATAGATCCATCAGTGCCTAAGGGCTTTAAGTTGAGTCTTTACATGAATTCATGGATGAGTTTACTTGGAAAACATTGGCCGGCACTGGAAAACAGAACCTGGACAAAATTAACAGCAAATCCTCTCAGCAAAGTAGATCTGTTGACTGTCAGCTGCCCTAGATTTTAAGAGTGCAAAACCGCTCAGACTGTTGCTGAGCATCAGTGGCTCAGAGAGTTGGGGAAATTAGCCTCTGGTTGTGAGCATAATTGGATTCCATTTGGAGAACTTTCAAAGTTTTAATATTTTAAATATTTGAGTGAAGGAAAAGTGGTTTGTTTTCATTGCTGTGTCTGTAGGGCTGGAGGGTATTTTCGTTTTCTGGTTTTAATGCCTAATTCTCCTCAGAAGATCTTAGCATACATGCTGCTTTATAAAGGCCACCTTTTGTTGTCCTTAGTGAAGCACCTACCTCCATCCCCCCTTTTCCTTGTTGGAACACCCTGTAAGTTGGACAATAGAAGCTGGTACAGTGAGAGCAGTGACTCCAAATGCAGAAACAGATATCACCTCCAAACCTCCCAAAAGCACATGTCCTACTTCAGCAGCCCTCCTTTTTATCATAGTAAAGTTTCAGTAAGGCTTGAGAGTATTGGAAAAATAAAACCAGGATTATTAAAAAAAAAAAGCCATAAAAAACTCCCACTACTTCCTTTTGAGGTTAATATTTCCTGCATGTCTGTAGAGGGCTTGTATTTGTGGCAGTAAGTCTATTTTAATCTCAGATATAGGGCAAAAAAAAAGTTTTATTTTTTGTTTTTAACCTAAAGTGAGTTAATGAGAGATCTCGCTTTCTTACAGACCCCAAACCAATACAGATAATAATTCTCATCCTCTTTGATTACTATTTCCATTACTTCATGAATACCTGGTAATGATCCTTCAATCCTACATTTGCATGGACCACTACCCATTCCCCATACACTCCAAAAGATGTCCATCAGGACAAACATATTAATTAGGCAGAATTGTGTAAGCTTTTTTTCCAGAACCACTAGGGCCAGTTAGTCATAAGATATTATATGACAAAATTTTCTAAGTTAAAAAGCATATCCTCAATCATTCTTTCTCAGAAAAAGAGAGGCTTTAAATACAAAGAGGAATTAGATTTCCTGAGATCCAGAACCAAAACATTCCATTTAGAAGTAACACAGATTCCTGCAATTAATAATCTAACTGAAAAGGCTTATATACATGTGGATGTGCATGTATGTGTATGCATCTTTATCTGTCCCTGCATTTCCTAGAAGTTGGTTTAGGAGTTCAGACTGGAACAAATCTGGCTGTTAGAGCTCCTCTGTTTTGTGAGGCATTGAAAGGCCACAAATGCTAATCAACATAGGTAAAACAAATCAACACTTCATTGATCACAAAAGAATTCAGATTTGATGTGACATGTAGGGGTAGAAGAGCTGCATCCATTTAGGTGTCAGTGAGGCTATAAAGTCCAGAGCACAAATGTACTGCAAGGGAGAAGGAACGAAAAACCACTTGTGTGCATAACATTCAAAAGGACAAGTGAGGGATCCAGAAGGAAATATGAAGAAGAGAACCATGGAAAATGTTTACGGCCCTGAAAAAGGATTAAAATGTATGTTCAGAATAATGCATTTTCCTAGTTACACAATACAAACAGCACGGGAATTTTGAAAATTGGTTCCTAGGTATGTGGAAACTATTCCTGATTACGTTAACTCATGCTATGTGGCTTAAATGAGGCTGTGATAGAAATGCAGCCTGTGTCAGAGGAGAGCATTTAATTATGTAAATCTGATTAAAAGCTACTGCATTGCAACAATGAAAATAACTAAAACATCAGTTAAAAAAAAAAAGAATAATTTTTAAGTGCTGAAGATGTCAGGGTTAATTATTTGATTTTAAGGTTGAATTCCAAGTGCACTCCATCATTCATATTTCCTTTTTATGGAGAGTTTGTTGAAAAAAATCAGAGAGGGGAGGAAATATAAGGGGGTAAAATTGGTGTTTCTAGAAGATCCCATAAAATTGTGCACTTTTTTTCTACTTGAAATTGATCTGCCTTGACATACAAGAGGTATTAAATTTTATTTCTGGACTTCTCACTCTACACTTCCAGTATAAAATTTTACATTCAGTATTCTCTCCAGACCTACATAAATGCATTTCTCTTTACCCATCACCGTACATAGAACAATGAACGATGATTAGACTGACAGAGCATCACTGTTTGCTCAGCAACAACGCCCATCCACCCCAAACCCTTTCTTTACTTTGTATCATCTTCCCTCTTGAACACGGTAATACCCTTTTCTAAAAACAAGTAAGTTCTGTGATCACTTTTGAGTAGAGATTTGCTTCAATTTAGTATTTTGATTTGAAATTAAAGGATGTTTCTTCAGTCAAATTTCTTTTTCTTTGGGAGAATAGGTGAAGATTCCTCTGATCAAAGTTTGTGAGGCAGACTGACTTCATGATGAAGCTGCTGATCTTGGAGAAAAAGTGCCTGCTGGCAGAAATGGACCTAAGCAATTCTTTCAACAGTCTACAGGCACCTTAACTTCTGTAGATAAAACCAAGCTTTTCCAATGTTACTAGATGTAAGAGAAATGAGGTGATCTCATTTATTTTCAGTCAAATGAATGAACTGTGCTCTTACGCATATCTCAGTATGCTGGTTTTAGCCAAGATTTCACTCATATAAGTAGAAACCTAAAGAGGAATTTGGGCTATTTGTGACATTGAGCCAAATTCCTTTCTGACTGTCCTCTGGAATAATTTTTGCTGCTTTTGCACCTCGTTCCCCATTCCTGATTGCTATCAGGTAGACAATTCCTCCTTTTTTTTTTTTCTTCAGACTCTTTAATTTTTACCAACACAAATTCAAGCCCTTTTTAGCAGATATTTTTTCTGATTTTTCCAGCCAAAGAAGGATCTAAAGCAAACAAAAAAAGAAATCATTGACACAGAACAAGTTCTGGCAATTTTGGAAAACCAATGTATAAGATTTTAAAGTAAGAATATCCAGGTTTGTACAGAACAGGCCCACAGTAATGTTCAGTGTGATGGTTGCATTCACTATGCACTCCAGAATGTTCAACACCTCATACCTACAGAGGACCTGAGAATAAGAGAGCTGCCTGTCTCTAATGGCCTCTTCCTGATCATGTCCCACTTGCCATTTTTAGAAACATGACAATGGACCAGATATTTGTTTAGAGCAGACCAATGCTTCAGATCCTGTGTAAAGCTTTCCTTCTCCCCTCAAGGTCCAAACTTGCCTGCACTGCGTTGCCAGTGTCCAGTTTATGCTGGAAGTTTTTTATGGCAGAGGTAATACCTTCTTTTTCATATCTACCTTGCATGTAAAGTTGAGGTCATAGATAAACATGACACCAGATACAATGAAAAGAACAGTTCTGGGATCGTGTAAGTGAGAAGCAGGATGCATTCTCTGACATTTGTTTGTGGTTTACATCATCTGTGTTTACATCATCTATTTGTAGGGATTTCCAATTTTTCTCAAGGTAGACTGAAATGGAAGATCTTTTTGTGACAGTCTGAGATGCTTTTCTTATGTAGATGACTTTTTCAAGTCTAATGTTTAATTCTGGATTGGGAAGTGGTTTCTGCAGCTTAGAAAAAACCAAGTGAAACTTGGGTAATTTTTTTGCCTTTAACATATGCTGACATGGATATGTGCAGGTCAGTGTCTCAAAAATAGAGAGGAAATAAAGGATCTATCATCAACAAACTCAAGGACTGCAGCCTGGAAAATTCTTATTTTTAATGTGTTCTGTTGATAATGGAATGTCTTACCAGTAGAGAGCAAAAGCAAAATGATGAACACCTGTTTTACTGGAATAGTTTTAAATAAAAAAATCTAGTATTAAGTTGTCTAAATATTAATTATTGTATGTTTGCACAGATATTAAGGTATGCATGCATTTCAGGAGGACCACTCATGGACGTTATCTGAAGGGCTGACAGGCTAATATTGCAGAGTGACTGAACTGAGAATGGTTTTATTGTAGTTGTTGAAGTTCAGTGTACAGAACTGGCTTTGGGTCCAGGCAGAGGACAGGTGGAAGACAACTTGGTAAACTGCACGTTAGACAACTGATATATAAAGGATATGCAGGAGGGCAATCATGCTGAAACTGCTGAAATTAGCCTTCAGACAGGGACTCCTTAAATGCCAGGGGAAGTTTCGAACATGGGTGTTACTGGTATTAATATAGTATGTTCTACTGTCTTGAGCTTATGATGGCAGTGCCTTACCTGTGAGATGTGGAAAATGACTCCACCACCCATGTGCTTGTAGCACAGTGACTTGCAACACGCCAAGCTGCCACTCTTTTGTAAGTGAGAAGTATCATTAAATGTGGTGAGCCAGTTTTCCTCCTATAGGTTCTTGGAGTAGCAGCTACAAATTCTGTTCTTGTGTAGTGTGGGTGTGCAAAGGGGAGTGACACTCTTTAACAACAAATGTACCTACGCTCACCAAGGGCTGTATAAAGATTTGGTTTTTTTGACTTAGAAGTCATTTGCAGAACTTCAACCTGGATTACTTGAAATAATAGAGCTGTCACCAATGAAATATTTTGTAAAAGCAAGTGCAAATTGCACCCTTTTCAAGAGCCTGCTGGGTAATAGCAGAAACAGAACAATAGAAATGAGGCAGACCAGTGAGAGGAAGCAAACATAAATCTAAGATGCTGAATTCTAGTGAGACAAGAGTAGCTTTCAGAGTAGCTCTTAATTTATCTCCTGTCTCCTTCCCCCAGTTTTTGCATTATTCTATAGGGAATCCCATTACTGATTTAGATCAATAGCAGGCTTCCCAAGGTATTTGTGCTCCTGTGTAACATCTTTGTTGGCAACAGGGACGGTAGGATTGAGTGTACCCTCTGCAAGTGTGCTGATGACAGCAAGCTGTTGATATTCTGCGGGAAAGGGATGCCATCCAGAGGGACCTTGGCAGGCTTTTAAGAGGTGGGTCTTTGCAAACCTCAGGAAGTTCAACAAGGCCAAAGAATAGCTCTCAAAGTGTTTGCAAGGTCCTTTGGTCGGAGCAATCCCAAGTACAAGTACAGGCTGGGGGGAGAACAGATTGAGAGCATCTGTGAGGAGGACTTCGGGGTGTTGGTCGATGAGAAGTTCAAGATGACCTGAGCTTCCAGCTCAGAAAACCAAGCCTGTCCTGAGCTGCACCAAAAGCAGTGTAGCCAGCAGATCTAGAGAGGTGATCCTCCCACAATACTCTGCTCTTGTGGACCCTACCCGGAGTGCTGTGTTCATCTCTTTGGCCTCCAAAAAACCAGTTGGAGTGAGTCCAGAGGAGAGCCACAAGGATAATTGGAGGTCTGGAGTACCTCTCCTAGAAGACGGGCTGAGAAAGTTGGGGATCTTCAGCCTGGAGAAGGCTCCAGGGAGACCTTATAGCAGCTTCCTAGTACCTAAAATGGGCCTACAAGAAAGTTGGAGGGGGACTTTTTACAAGAGCATGTAATGACAGGAAATGGAAATGAAGGAATAGCTCTCAAACTGTTCACAAGCTTTAGAAAAACTGTATAAGATTTCGCATATGGCTCAAGGAATTATTGATAGGTTTTCAGGCAATGTTATGATTCATAATTCCACTGTTGGAATGTCTAAGTTTGATTTTTGCTGCTTAGAATTATTTTGAAACAAGGGTGCTGTTAGGAACACCTCTTGTACAAGAGTCCTGAAGAAGGATGAATTTTATCCATTCTGAATGTCACAGAAAATCAGTTTCCGTCTTTTTCTGCCCTCAAAAATTCCTGGCTTCCTGGTAACTCTTAGGCTTATCCTTTTAATCACTTCACAGCATGTAGAGATGATGGGTATGGGTCTAGAATATTTCCCCGGCCCATAGGCATTTTCACAGTGCAGCTGTTGATCATGTGAACATATTCATGTTTCCTTCACAGCTGACACCCTGCAAATGTCTGGCATGCCTGGAAATGGCAAAAGCGTTCAGAGCAAAAGGAGCTTTCTTCTTACAGGGATGGCATGTCAGTTTTCTGGAGGGTTAGGGAATTTGAAGTGAAAATAAGGATTTCTTCAATTACATTAAGACAATACAGTCTATCAATGAATAAAAAGTGTTTTGTGCTAAAGTATGGGTCTAGGAATACAGACAACAGAAAACCAAGTAACTTTATTTTTATTCCCTTAGAAGTAAAGGATTTCAGAGCAATAAAGTTAAATGTTTCACAGATTTAAGATTTTTAGCTTGTCTCACCTCACTTTTTTTTTTTGTAAGAGATGCCTCTTTAAAACTCTGCCTCTTTTGCTGTGAAGTTTAATAAATTTTTGACAGCTGTCAGAGTAGGGATGTGCTGAGAATGCTGCCTATCACACTGACCAACTGTGTCACTGCTTCTTTGTTCTTCCATCTGTCTTTTTCTGTTTGTCATTTTTTGTCCCACTCTCTTACTACAAGTGCCTTTCAGACAAGTAGCATTTTTGCAAGGTGTTTCATACAACATCTACACAATTGCTCCTGATGCATGTCATCCCCCTGTGTTTTTTCTATGTATTCAATTCTCTTTTCTAGCTAAAAAAATCCTACAAGGTAAAATTAGATCAACCCCCTGCAAAACCAAATATATGAAATCTCATATGAATGCAATTATAATTTTGACAAGAGTCTAAAATGTTTAAAGCAGAATCTCTGAGGCATTAACTTCTGTCAGTGCTTGCTTCTTCACTAAAGCAGAGCTCATGCCTTTATGCAAGGATTGAACAATCCAGTCAACTAATTAAGTATGCCTTCTGTCACTTTTTTGAACCCTTTCATTTGAGGGTGCATGAATGTTTCCCTCTGTAACCTAGTGAACCTAATATAAGACAGTGAATTGTCATTTGAGCTAATCTAACCATATTATTTTCTCTGTTTAAGGAAACAGGGCTACAAGGACACATTTATTGCATATCAAATTATTCAGGTCTTTTGTCTGCAGCGAAGCTCATTTTAACAAAAATCTGATAAAGGAATAAATATGTAATGATGAGTAAAATAATGCATACTGGATAGAGATGACATATCTAATTCTGATGTTAATGGACTTAGTATCAGAAGACAGACAGTTATGCTTCTGTAATCTGCATTACATAAATCACCTGAAAGGATATGTTAGGCTTATATACCAGCAGAGTGGACAACTGTGTTCGAAGTTAAACCTTAGAACACATATCTGTTCCCACAATCTTCCTATCATTTCGTAGTACATGATCCACAACCACCACTGAACTAGTGATCTTTCTCCATTTTTTTCCAACACGAAGGATCCAGTCTACTGTTGGATTTCTGCTTGCCCACTGCCTTGCTGAAGCCCACCCTTTTTGGTACTTTTCGCACCAGTTCTCTCTGGCTGCTCCAGGGGGTGAGATAACTGACTGCTTTGTGATTGCAGCCTATACCTACTTGAATTGCGAAGATGTGCCATCCTTCCTACCACTGCTCTGTGGATGTATTCTTATCCTGTTCTAATGAGGCTTTTAAAGATGAGATGAGCCTTAATATCTGGGAATAGTGTTTTCTAGAGTCGTGTAAGGCACATAAGTACATGGACAAATGGATTGCCTCTACAGTGGATGTCTTGTTTTTAGAGCTATTGTCTTGGAAATAATCCTTGATATTTCAAGCAGTATTTCCCCATTTCCTAGATATATTCTATTTGTCAGACACAACCCAGCTTCAAAATGGCCAGTTTCTAATCACTGTGGTGTGCTGTAGGACCCTAAATATGTAGG
>NW_008237353.1:4879939-4914800 GCF_000691975.1 Corvus brachyrhynchos
TTCACCATTTGAAAAAGTTTGTATTTTGCTAAAATATTTTTTAAAACCCAAACCAAACCCACAAGCAAAGAACCCAAACCCTACCACTCCCAGCTCCCACCAACTTTCAGTATGAGAAACAAAGCACAATTCTTCTCTTAAACTATGGCACAGTTCTTATCTTAAACTATGGGAGAATTTACATTTGTTTCTTGCACGTTGCAGTTTTAGAAAGGGAGAGAAGGGATGGTAGAGAAGTGTCAGTCTCTGAATAAAAATTCCTCTTTCATATATAAAAATTCATTGAGAATGAAACAGATAAATTTTACGAAGTCACTGTGAAGCAGAAAGAACAACTGCAAAGTAGCTGTGTAGAACATTAGTAGTGATTGTTTTGTTTCATTTTGATTAAAAATTTTTTAAACAAACAGCATGATGAGAGTACATAAAAAAAATATTTTACTGCAAATACTAACATGTTGGGACTGATCTATCTGTTGCTTGGCAGAGGGTAAAAACCCAAACGTATAATTTGGTATTTCAGTGCGAAATACCTTCATACCGGGACAATACCTTATATATTTTTATAAGAAAATATGTTAATTATTTAAGAAAATATATACTTATGCCTTCATATATATATATTTAAGGCATGAGATCTCGTCTCACATAAACTCTTGTTTGTATGTCCAATCCCATCTTTCTTAAATCATGCCATAGCTTTGAGGGAAAAACTGTATACAACGGAGAGTTTGGAGGTTTGAATAAGTCAGCAGTAATAAGACAGTTTAATATTGTGCATTAATGAACTAGAATGAAAATAAATGTCAGCTGAATAATGAAATATATATACAAATAAAAAATAATAATAGAAAGCAAACATCAGTAATTTGTACCCACACATCAATGCATGAAAGCGAATGAAGCAGAGAGGACAGCAATGCCCACAATGATATCCAGCAAAGAGTTACTGCTTCACACCACATTCTGAGAAGTCATTAGATAACATTGTGATTCAGTATCTTAGTCATTCCTTTCTGTACATTACCATAGCATGATCTGCTAAGCTTTAAAAGCAGTTCTTTTGTGTTTCTTTTTGTTCACTTCTTGTTATGTGTTCTATTTTGTATCAACGAGGATAGAACATTTCATACAGATTCATCTGGGGAAGGGCTGTTTTTCTTTAAGGGAATGGTCAGGTTGTCCAGGATTTTTGTGTTCACAGAAACAGGACTTCTCAGCTTGTGTCTGCATGAGATGAACTACACTGTGCATCTTTGTCTTCACCTTCACATGGGGTTGTTACCTTCACCTCTCTCTGTCACTAGCTTCCAGGCACATGTTGTCTCCTATCCACATACATTCTAACATGTCTCATTCTTTGAATAAAACCCATGTTTGGAAGATGGGAAGTGAAGGCCAGGACTGAATTCTGTAGATACATATAGAGGAGGCACTCTTCATGCTCTTTATGCAGATTTACCCCTTCCTGCATTCAAATGGTTGTAGGAAGCAGCTGCCTTGATTTCTTCCATTTGTGCAAGGCTGTACCACATTCAGCTCCAACTTTATAGGAGCAGATTCTATCTCCTGCAGCAGGTGTAGCATGGATTCAGAAACAGGACCATGCAGTAGCTTGGATGGACTGCAGTTGGGTACTCCAAAATTAGTAACACTGTAAGAGATGGAACTTTGCCTCCAAATTTTCTGTTTTCCCTCTGGATTTACTGTGGTAAGAACTGCTGCTCTCTGGAAGAATTTGAATTAATCTCAGGGCATGGTGCTTTTCCTTAGGTGTCCTCTGTTTGGAAAAGGCCACTAAACCCTTCTAATGAAATAAGTGCATATCAGTATTTTCACACAAATACATTTCCAGAAGAGGTGTGTTTGCCATTCTACTGCTTAAGAAACCTCTTCAGTATCTATTAGCAAGTGTATAGACAGATTTAGAGTCAAGAACTGAATTTTCACAATTCGAACCTGGAGTTTCTTGATTAAAATGTATTTCAGTATAAAAGAAATCTGCAGTGACTGACCCAAAATGACTGCGTTTTTGAAAGCTTGATTTGCGTATCACCTAAACTTGCTTTTGTCTTTGCTTGCTTTTATGTGAGAGAATGGTTATCTTTGCACTATGGTTGCATAATTCCTTTATAGACTGCTCTTCTGTGACAAGTTAATATCGCTGCCACCAGCCCAACGGAGTGGCACAAGTTGAATCCCATGCTAATGTCTGGTGGGTATCAAGCCGGAGGACAATCGCAGTGCAGAACCTCATATAAGTTGTGCATCCAGTCCTAGGATCCATATACATCAGATTTCTTTGTAACTTTGCTTTGAAACTTCAAGGGAGCTACACAATATTTGGGTTATCTGTAGAATACATTGAGAGACAGAATATTAAATATTCTGAGGGAAGAATGCTGATCCCCCCTTTACTCTGTTCTACACTGGCAAAGTGCTTTCTTCCCATGAATCATCTACTCTGTTTTACACCAATTTTCACTTAGCAGTCTATGGCCTGACCTCTGCTACTGAAACCTGTGACACAGTTAGCTGGTACAAGGCAATTTGGGATGCAAAGAACAAAACTTTCCTGCCTTCTGTGTTCAAGTAAGTCAGGTCACTGCCACTGCCAATAATGTTCTCCTATGTATTTTTTATACACATGAACATCATGCACTTGTATTGGCATTCCTTGGGAATTAAAATATGACATTGATTGTTTATGCCATATTACATTAGCCATCCCACTGGGGTCAACAGGTGTATTCACACAAGGAAGGAATCCAGGTCTGAGCCTTTGATTCCTGTAGCATTCTTCTTTTAACCAAACCAAAATATTACTCTGTGCTTAGATTATGTTCAGTTGCAGCTGAGAGATGATCGTTTGTCTTTCAGATTCCATTCACATGACTCTTTTTTCATAACTGATATACGTTAATTTATGCTACATGCTCTCAGGACTATGTCATCTGAGAAGTAATATTTAGATAGCCAAATATCTGATACAAAAAGCATATGACTATCACACACACACATTTAAAAGTCCAAGAAATCACATCTCCCAGTTGCTCATATCTTTCACTGTTTGTGTTGGTTTACTTTCAGTAAATACAACTGCAGATCTTTGGCCTGTGTCACATGTCAACTAAGGATAAGAACCCTCAATACAGGAACTCAGTTTTCAAATGTAAATGAGGCAAATACCTGAATCTCAACAGTTTCCTTATATATCTTTGAACTACCAGATTATGCAGGTGTATCATCTGTATTATGAGGGGTAACTTGTACATACAAGAACCTATTTATGTCAATTAAACTATTTGTGTATGGAAGCTAAAATAAGTTTAGGGCATGCACTTTGGCATGTAGACACTTTGCCAGAGTAATTGATGGAGTGAATTGTGAATACCTCATCTAAGGACATTAAAATACAGAACTGCTAAAAGTCACTAAAGCAAAGGATTTTATATTGTTTTAAACTTTAAATATTTTGCTAGATTCTGACTATTTTATTCTGTGTGCTGTCTTGCTTAAACTCAATATAATAGAAAAACTAGATTTTTATAATTTTTTTATTACATTACAAATGCTGGGAAAATTGTAATGAGCTAGAGTTTAGATTTTGAAGCATTTAACTACTCCATTTCCATCTGAATTAACATATAATGCCATCTTTAATTCTGTATTTATCACAGGAATTTTTTTGCTTGAAAGATATACTTCTGGGAATATATTAATTGTCCTGTGCCATAATATCACTTCTGAAAGGATTAAGTCCTTAAATATTAGAGTTCAGTAGGACTGTTCTTAATCTTTGCTGTAATAATAAATACTGAATGTCAGACCTTTTCAAAGATCCAAATTGGAAACGTCGTTTATCTCACTAAAATGAAGGGAAGCTCCACATGTGTACATATGAAAGTAGGGAATTGTTATCCCAAATATAGCTTGCAAAGATAATTGGAAAGGATTAATTTACTTCATGTGGCTTTCAGGGATGTGAATAGTCTGCTGTGTTCCCAGGAAACAAAGAATTTGGAAGTCTTTTGCTGGTGCATAATTGTCTTCAAAGTTTGCATTCTCAGGTATTTTTAGGTGTACCTGTCCTTGAAAAGGTGATTCAACCCCAAACCTCAGGTTTTCCCTGTCGGAAGCTTCTTCATATTGCTCCAGACTCCTAACATGAAATTTTGAGTATTAGAATATTTTGTCACCTCGTTTATAATATTCATGGAATAGAATTTCTTTCAATAAGTTACACATGCGTATATCTGTACATGTATAAATATTGATACATACTAAGTTTTGGAAGACTCTGTCAATAGAATTAGGCCATGTTATGTTTGTGTTCTAGCAGGTACAGTTTGAGTCTCAGACAGAGAGGCTTTTATCAGTCCTGTGTGGGAAGCTGGTTAATCAAGCTTCTGTACTTTTCATCTGCACCCACAGTTTTACCTGAGTTGCATTTCCCTTGCTTAGATTCCTCCTACTTATGTAAAGCCTCCGGCTCAGCAGTCTGACATTGACCTCTTTGTTCATGGCCATTTACTTTCCACTGCATGGCAGTTCCGTAGAGCTACTGTGCAAGCAATTCCCTTTCCAGCATATTGCCAGCTGGAAAGAGCTGACATGAACCTTCTAGGAAAGTTGTGATATGGTGTAATATCCACATTCACCTGCAGCCATCAATTTTAAGGCGTTATCTCTGAAAAGCAGAGGGGATTGAGTGGATGTGCTGTAAAGGAATCAATGGAATATCCACTTTAATGCTCTCCTGAGAATGAAGGCATGGTCTGCAGAAATCCATTCCAGCAAATGTGCTAATGCCATGGTGTTTGTGTCCTGGACCTCCTGTGAGGTGAGACCCTGCAGGGTCTCTGTGGTCTGCTGTTGAGTCCCCTCTCAACAAAGAGGTTCTCTAGAAACAAAATCTCCAGGACCTGTATATAGACATGTAGCTTCAGGGAGCAAATGGAGTCCCAGAATTCCATTTGGAAACTGTTCATCTCTAGGGTTGCAAGAATATCCAGTGGTGTGGGAACATCTACTGGTCTGGTTAATACCAAAGTACCAGCATTCAACTTTTACAGATGCAGATCAGATCTGCATTTCTCCCTTCATTATCTCTGCATGGGAATTTGCTTGAATGTAGAGAGTAGGTTGCTTATCAGCTGATATGATGGGACAAGGAGTCAGCCTTAGCTGCAGACTCAAGAAACCATGAAATAGATGAGTTTCATATATGATTTTGTGAGGCAGTATAAAAAAAAATTGTCAGCTACACAAGAGTGGTTATAGGGCTGTGAAAGAAAGTCTTTCCACCTATGAACACCTATAAAACATCAGTAGGTGATTTAAAATATTTTTCAGTGTGAAAATATAATTTGGATAGTATATGAATTAATTTAATTACTTAAATATTATTTATTAAATGCTGTCATGTATGATATTTACTCTGGTTTAGTTGTGCAGATTTCGTAATCAATGGATTGGTGTATTGTAGAGCCCTATCTTAATCTGAAAGCTCAAGAATTAAAACATTGTATCTTTTCACTCATTGAACACAGGAGTTGTTAGGCAGCCAATTTTGAGGAAACGCAGGTAACTTTGTTTGGAAAATCTTAGGTGATGCAAGGCCTACACTCATTCACAAGAAAATGGCTTCGCAGTGGATGAGAAGTGCCTCAAATCCTCAGAAATCAAATCACCAAGTGCTAGTTGTATGCCAGGCCTGTGTTTTACTGTGCCATCAGCAAGCCACACTCTCTATTCTGTGGAAAACTGACTGCTGCCTCTTGTTCACAGTAGAGGCTGCACCTGTTCCTTCGCTCCTGTGGCCGCTCCTGATCTCCTCCTCCTGAGTGCCACTCTACAAGGCTGGACACTACACCACCATGTTTGTTGTCAATGCGCATGACTAAAGTGGCATTTTCATATTCGAGTGCAGTCGAGGCCCCTTAAAGCAGAGGGTTGCAAGTGTGAGAGAGAGATATGTTATTCCCTAATGGCTTATTACCATTCCATTTGCAATTCAGATCAGCTCTAAATTGACTGAAATTTTTAAACACATAGCAGGCAGTTTAAACTAATGATTGTCTGGAGGTTCACATCTGACACGAGCTAAGCTTCTGCTCAAAACAAATTGCAAATAATTCCTTCCTTAGAGTCAAAATGTCACTTTTTTACACGGTGCATTGTTGCCAGATTTTGTCAGTTTTGTGAAAAGAAAAGCCACACTGAACCCCACAAAAAAACTGCTGAATGTTCTGAATTAGACAGCCGTGTGGCACTGGGGTTGCTCCCCACCCCCCTTATTTACAGTAATGTATATGTGTGCGTGGATCCCTGTAGCCTGATGGAAAATCCTTCCAGCTCCAGCTCCCAACACCCTCAGCCTGCACCACATGCCCCCAGGGCCTGAGCTTTCAAACAACCCTTGCAGGGAGTGGGATGCCTTGGCCACCAGCATCTCTGTACCTATAGCTGCCAGGGTGAATGACCGACTCCGCTTCATCCCAGGCATTCTGCCTTGGCTGCCTCCCTGTTGTCAGCTTGCCTAGGCCCAACAGCCACGGTCCTGGAAGTAGGGGTGCCATGGGTGGCTGTGGTGTATCACAGTGATGATGAACACTGCACAGACTGGGCGCTGTGTACCCTGATGGACAGTGCTGAGCCTTCTGCACTTCCGTGAAAAATGCCAGGTGCTGGCACAGAGCTGCTTTCTTCAGTCCCTGGAGATGTAGTAAAATGGGCTTAATCCTTCATTGTTTCCATTTTTCAGTACCTTGCAATGGCTGCTTAAAGCAGTATTTCAGAGTTGGAGTTTAATTCCATCAAGATTTCAAAGTCCATAGGTTTGATGATGATAAAAAGGGAAGCTCTTTAAAAATAGCCAGTGGGGTGGAAATGGTGTGTTCAGTTTGTGATTGAAATTGAGTTTCCCTTGAAAGAAATAACCCATCTGAAGGGACTTGCTGGAGAAATTTAAATAACTTGCAACCCCATATAACTAAATGCACATAGGGAAGTATCTGCTAATTTCTGAAGAGAAAGAGCTTATCTAGAGAGAAAACTAAAATCCATTTTTCTTTGATGGAATCCTTGTATATTTCTGCTTTGTAGATGCTATCAAAGGGATAAGGTTTGGGACAGTCTTTTTCACCCACAGTGTTACTGGATCTGTTACGTTTGTTGGATGTTACTTGAATGCCTGTATTACTTAGCTGAATTGTGGCTAGTTTCGGACTCCAGGAAAAGGTTTGTTTTTCAAAAATTATGACAATGAACCCTCTTATATTCATCACAGTTGTTGTTCACTTGCTGTTTATGTTTTCATCTTGAACTGTGTATTGATATACTTTGTACAATATTGCATGTCGCAAAAGCTTTTGCATAGTACATGGTCATGCTTAATGTTTTCTCAATCTCTTTTCCCATTGAGAAATACTCCTTGAACTGTTGTTAAAATGGTGTTTTGATGGAAATTTTCTCATGAGAGAAAGTATGGTGAAATGACATGCTTCTTTTGCACTAAAATTGTAATTTCACTGAAAATTTTCATTTTCTTGCTGAAAAATGTAAATCCAGAATGGATTTCAATCTATGCATGGTAAGAAATCCTGAAACATCATTTGATTGTCTTGATTAAGAATGTCTCTGTGAGGAAGTAAAAGTTGAAACCAAATCAAAGGACTTTTCTTTGCTAAAAGTCAACTTTCCTACTACATGTTCATTACATGTAAAAAATTGCATTTCGGGGTTTTTTTTTTTGAAGGAGAGGGTAAACATAAAAAAACGCATTTCTTCAGATTTTCTTAACTTTGTGATCTTTTTGGGAATATCTACCTGCTTGAAACTAGCTCTAGGAAAGAGGTGCATATGTGTTACATTTTCCTTATGCCTTCAATATGTACAGTTGAAATGTGATATACTTTGCAGTTAACAAAAACCAGCAACAACAAAGAAGAGGATCAGCTTACGGATTATGTATATGGATTAGTATAAAATAAGTTTCTGCTTTCAAAATAACCTTATAAGTGCCACCTCCTTCCACTATATAAATCTATTTTGTTGGAGAGTAAATTTAAATTCAGTTTGCCCAGCTGCAATTAAGTATATATAATAGAAGTATTGCTGATTGATTTTAGGGTTAGAACTCAAACAAAACTATCTTTCATCTCTGAGGCATTAAAAACCATTTTTCATCTTTTGATTTGCTGGAGGGAAGGAATGCCATCCAGAAGGACCTTGATAGGCTTGCAGAGTGAGCCTATGCAAACCTCAGGAAGTTCAACAAGTCCAAGTGCAAAGTCCTGCTCCTGGGTCATGGCAATCCCCAGCATCAATTCAGCCTGAGGTAAGAATGGATTTAGGACAGCCCTGTATAGAAGGACTTGGGGATACTGGCGGTTAAAAAATTGAGTATGAGCTGGCAATGTGCACTTATAACATAGGAAGTCAATCACACTCTGCATCAAAGGAAGTTTGGCCATCAGGTTGAGAGAGGCGATTCTGTCCACTCTACTCTGTTCCAGATGCCACCTGGATGACTGTGTCCAGTTTTTGGGTGCCCAGTACAACTACTGTTAGAGCAGATCCAAAAGAGGGTCACAAAAATTATCTGATGGCTGGAACACCTCTCCTGTGAAGAAAGGCTGGGAAAGGTGGGGCAGAAGGTTTCAGGGAGAAGGTATTGTCACCTTTCCATATATAAACAGGATGTCTTGTCCTGTAGTGACAACAGTTTTAGACTGAAAGAGGGTAGATTTAGATTGGATAAAAGGAGTAAATTTCTTAAAAATGGGGTGGTGGGATGCTGAAATGTTGCTCAGAGAAGTTCTGGATGCTCCATTATCACAAGCGTTCAAGGTCAGGTTGAATGGGGCATTGAGCAACCTGATCTAGAGAATGTCCCAGTCCATCGCAGGGGGGTTTGACAAGATGATCTTTAAGGTCCCTTCCAACCCAGACCATTTAGCAATTCTATGATTCAGTGCATGCTTTGGAGGTGTTTCTTTACCACTTCTCTAAAACCTGTAGTATGGGTAAAAGACAGTAACACTACCATTCTACAGCTTTGCTCTGCTCTTTGCCCCTAGATAGATTTATGCCATGACAATAAAATATATATTACCCTTAATTTACACCAAGACAGGATTCAAAATCCATTTGATAAAAAGGCTATACCAGTTATGGCATGGCTTGATATCAGGGTGATGTGCACAGTATAAATAATTGCATAGGAAATTTTTTTCCCTCACAGCAGTGATGTAGCTTTTTTTTTTTCCTGAGTTATGACACGCACAAGGAGGATTGTGTAGCAGACCAAAAAGATCTTGTGAAGCAATCCTACTATCTAACACTGTATTAAAAGCTTCAACACTTGTTTTGGTGTTAGTTTCTTTGTCTTATATTCATCTAAACATTACTTTCACTTAGATGGAATCTCAAGTGAAAATAAAAATAAATGGGTATCCTAACCTTCTTGAAAACCATTTCTGATGCTTTTGCTTTACCTTTTTCATGGTGCCATACATGAAAAGCTTGTCTCTCAATAAACTCAGTCTGTGCATTGCACTTTCTTCCATCTCATGGCCCTTGAGAGACTATGAGAGTATTTTCTAACACCATGAAGTATTTTCTAGTACGAGATGATAAAGAACAGAATCCTTTATATTTTCTCACTTTGATGCGACAGGGACACAGAGAACAAATTCCTTGCAAATAACACAAAAAACACTTTAAAGAAATGCTGATCTGCTTATTACATTAGCATTGACATGAGGACCCATGGTCTCTATTGCATGGGCCTCATGAAGATACCATGCAAATCCAATCAATTCAAGTATCTTTTGTCATATTAAGTTACAGTACATATGCTGTAGATCCAGGATGTTGAAACATCCAAAAGACTCTGAGGCTTTAGTTAGGCTTGGATAATCATCAAAAGCTTGGAAAGTTTTTTGCTCTATATGAACTATTTTTATCCATGAAATCAGGCTGGAAATCTCCCAAGACTGGGTCCTGGGGAAGATTATTGTTATTTCAATCATCTGGCTAAAGAAAGAGCCTATTGTCATGTGTGATTATTGGCCTAATCCTGCAAACCATGCACAATGTTTTCAAACATGAAGTCAGTAAAGGTAAGCACAATAATATCTATATATATTTCAGGAGCTATTTCTACCTTAGCAAAGGAGTGAAAACAATGGCAGAGAGACAAGTTAATGTTATGTACCACACTTTTGTCTTCTTTGAATTATAAATAAACAGAGCAGGACCTTGTTGGGAAGGGCTCCTTTTTTCTTCTGTCTTAATGTACAGTAACAGTGACTTGGTTGATGAGTGTTGGTTTAGTAATTCTGATAATACTGTTAAATATATAGTATTCTTATTTGACACTGAAAGCTGAAGGGCGGTAGTCATCTTGATAGAGAAAAATACTCCATTAGTGAATGGGAATATTTTTAGAGTTAGTAATTTAGTGCACAAATCAATTCCTATTCACTGAGTGCACATGCGTGTTATCTATTCAATATTTGCAAAATCCTTTGCAACATGTGGTATATGGTACAAATGGTATGAGCTTTATGGCTTCTTTGATATGCTGGAGTGAGTGCTCTTAGCATTTTTGATGACTCACACTGTCACTTGTGAATTAATAAGTGATCTGAACTCTTCAGTGTAATGAACCCTATCATTTATTAAAAAGGGAAAACTGTTCCCCTAATTAGTGTGGTGATGTTTGATAAGAAAATTCTGTTTTTGAAGGACTACTATTATTAAATATTGTCGGTAAATACTGTTCATTTTTATGTTTGGCAAAGCACTTTCTGGTAGCTGACTTGATGAAATTTAGCAAAGCATTTGTTGTAAAAGTGTTCTTTAACAAATTTTGTCTACTCTCTATGTTATCGTTTTTTTAAAAATGAAAATATTGAGAATATCAAAAATATAGGAATTTGCAGTAAAGGGTTCATCCAAGGCATGTCTTCCCAAACCCAAGAATGTTAGCATGGGATTTAAGTGGGTGATTAAAAGGGCATAAAAAACCATTAGTGACAATGTAAGCAACATGGCTTTTTACTTTCCTCAATGCACATTAAAATTGTAAATTGGAAGGTGGGCTCTGTATCCTTCAAAATGGCCTTGCATTTTTTGTATGTTCCAAAAGTCAGATGGGAGAAGTCTCTGAATTCTTACTTTTTTTCTCCAAAAATAAGGACAGTTTGTACTGCTTTCACTGTATGGAAAAAAAGATATATTTCAGAGGACATTAGGCACCATTGCTTGTCTGTTTTCATTTACTCCCCACAGTTGAATAGAGGAACGGAAATGAAAAATCACTATGAAAAAATGTAATTAAAAAAAACTATTTAGTTGTGGGGGGATATATCTAAATACAGCCTTAAAATCCCAATAATAATAGATACTGTTAAAATGCTATCTGGTAGTCATTGAGTTCTTTAGGAAAAAAAGTTGGAAAACCATGGCTGACACTCTTACTGTTTTCTGAGACTGATGTTGAATTTAGCTTCATTCCTTAAGATGGATATGAACATGAAGAACTTCAAAAAGGTATCATTATGTTTTAAAACTGTTGTTTTAAAACGTTTTTTAGCACTTAATATAAATCTGTGTGTAGTCAATCTTAAATTGCAATTGAATTGAACACCAAGGCTCAACATCAGTCTTCAAGATGTAGCAAAGTAATTTGCAGGCACAAGTCATTAAGGGCTTGAGACAGAAATAGTCATATATGTTAATAGCTTTACAGATCAGCAAACCCAGTAGTTTCAGTGGGAATGTGTATGCCTGTGGTGTTATTCCCATGCATGGTTGTACTACTAGATTTCTTTAGTGTATGGATATATACATAAGTATGATTACTGAGTTTACATTTCTGACATAATTTGTTGCCGTATACATTTCATTAATAATAAGCAGACTCTATTTAAAATGTAGCCCCCAGAGAATTTCTGTTGTTCAGAAATTAAATTTAGAAGATATGTGTGGTGTCTACACTGTGTATCCCTTTTTATTAGAATTGTGCATTGTCTTTGAAATAATATTGTAAAGGTCAACTCTATTGTACAGATGAATTGCCAAGTTATAGTTAAAACACTGGAGGCTTTTCGTAGGATCTCAAATAAAAAAGAGGAATAGAAAGGATGATAGAAAGATTATCACATTATTAGTTAAGCAGCTGATTCCAAATGATATATACTGTCAATAAAATCTTCCCTTATTGTCTTTAAAATCATCCTCAAAATTATTTCTTTTTGCTCCAGTGGCTACCTATCATCCTGGAGTCTAGAAACAAGTCTTGAATAACAAGTCGATTTCTGTTTTGTGTATCTCTGCTCCTCTGTTGTGTTCAGTGATAAATGCTCTCAGTAATAAGTTGGCTTAAACTTCATACCATTTAGATTCCATGTCACAAAGTGTTTTCTTAAATTTAGTGCCATCTATGGAACCTTGAATATAATTTTAAAAGGGAACAGAACCTATATTTCAGCTAAGGAGCCTATATTTCAACTAAGTGGACCTTTTCTTTCCATTCCTGTCACTATGCAATCTTAAATGAACAGAAGTAAATATATGAACAGATTTTTAAATATGGCCAATTTGGACATTGAATAAATAATTAGAAAACTAGCCATTTTGTGAAGTAGCCACAAGTTAATACGCTCGGAAAAAAATACTTATTGTTATCAGCTTCTTTTATTTAGAAAGAACATGCTTGTTTTAAATTCAATTTTATATAAAATAAGAGTTTGGCCATGTAATTTCTTGTTGGACAAAAGACAAGAGTTGCTCAGGACTTACAAATATGGACTAATTAACAAAATGTTAGAATCATAGAATCATAAAATTAACCTGGTTTGGAAGGGGCCTTGAAGATCATCTTTCAATACAGAGCTGATTCCCTTGTGGTCAGGGACACTTTTTGCTAGATCAGGCTCCTCACAGCCCAGCCTGGCCTTGAACACCACCAGGGATGGGGCATTCGCAGCATCTCTGGGCAACCTGTACCAGTGCCTCACCACCCTCCCAGTAAAGACGTCCTTCCTAATATCTATCTATCAGTAAGATAAGTATGTATTGTTCCTACTAACAACTCAAAGAAATAGAGTTTCCAATTGACCTACATTGTGGCTTGAACATTCAGAGTCTGAAGAGTTTGTCCACGGCAGGGCAGGGAAGGTGTAGCCCTGAATGTGTTCATGGGCTTCTGTGTCTCTCTGTCTCTGTGACAGCTGTGATGACTCAGAATATTAACCAGATCACTTTTAATACTACTTTAGCTAAGCAGCTGCGAAACAGATAGCTTTTCAGTTGTTTAGATTCCTTTTTTGTCATTCTCTTGTATCTTTCTTTATGAAATTAAAAAACTCATAATTGTGCTAAAATAGGCTGTAATAAAGCCAGTGCATGCAAGTTTTAAACAATTGTTTTAGCACTGTAATTTTTAAGCAGTTAATGAAAGTCATTGTTTTAGATCTAGTCATGTAAGTGTAAAATTATGAATGTCTGCCCTATTAATCAAGTTGCTTTTGAATTCTAAAGAGATTCTGAGGTAGGAGTTTGCTCAGTGAGACATAATCGTTTTTCCAGCTCAATACAGACCAGTCCCATTATTCATGTTTTCTTTTCAATAAGAACTCACACTGTAATTCTAAGCACTTATGATAATTACAAAGGACATTTTTTCTTTTTCTTTTTTTCCTTTCCTTTAAAATGCTTCTTTTTCCTCCATTGGCATTATAACAAAAAGTAGAATATTATAACCATTTTAAATTCTAGTTGGGACACTTGCATTTTGCTTGGCAAATTTTATCCATTTTCTTGCTTGACTATGCTGTACAGCTGTGTTGTTAAACTGCTGTTGCATATGCCCCAGGTTTTGTGCTATTTCAGAGCTTATGAAATATGTCAGTTGTGACTGTCCTACAAGGAATTTGCTTACTGTAAAGGTGATTTTTTATAGATTAAAATTTGGCTTAGTGTATACTTATCCAGATAAAGCCTGAGGCAATCAATAATTGAAAACATGAAGAGATTAAAAGGCCATTATATATATA
The DNA here is from genome assembly GCF_000691975.1 of Corvus brachyrhynchos. Taxonomy (NCBI): domain Eukaryota; kingdom Metazoa; phylum Chordata; class Aves; order Passeriformes; family Corvidae; genus Corvus; species Corvus brachyrhynchos. Next base: position 4,894,009 of record NW_008237353.1, read on the forward strand.
CACAATTAGAAATGCAAGTATCATTGCGTTCTTATAGAGATGGAGACCTTTCTGGCAGTTGGTATTATCTAATCTCTTACATAAATACCTATGATGGCTGTGCTTATTCTGTTATGGTAATGAAAGTCTTAAGCCCTCAAACCCATCTCTGGTGTTTCACTCTTCCTCTGAGCTGGCTCCAACCTGGAGCAATGCAGCATGCTTGTGTAGTGGGAAGCCAGCTCCATGAGGAGCTGATTGGAAATTAAGCTCCTGTTTGCTAAAACTGTGTGATGAAGCCAAGGCTGGGTTTATTTATTGCTTACAAGGGCAATATATAGGTCTGGTCAACGGCTTTTGTTGCAGTTTGGCTTCTTACTTGCTGTGTGACTGTAAGCCAGATTCTTTCAAAAGTAGTCAGTTGTTTTGGTCTTTCCAAATTTTCAATATGTAACCATAGTGTTTTGAAATGAGTGCCCTAAAAACCTTGTGACTCAACTCAAAGTAAACGTAGACACTTTGGTTTTAGGACAAAAGACACCTCAGCTCAGCTGATGCCCTTTTATGGCTTCAAAGTTCTCCAAGTAACCGCAACCACCACATTGTTTGGGAGGAATGTGAAAAGCAGATGAAGATATGACATGATATGATACGATACGAGATATGATATGATATGATATGATATGATGTGAATGCCTATCATTTCCTTTTGAGACCTACTGAAACCAGTTGGTTCCTTTGCCCTCAAATAGCTACCTCAAATATAATGAACTTTCCATTGGAAATGCCTTTTCTCTAAATAGTGAGTAGAGGCATAGATATATCTGTATCTCTGTCCTTAAAATTCTGGATGTGTCTTCTCTCTCCATGAATTGCATGCGGAATCAATGGCTGTGTTAGCCAGGATGGATTCCTTAACCTTTCTCTCCCTACTCTGACAGTTTTTTGTACAGAGTAAAATAATTGATCTAAGCAGATTGGATTTCAGACCATACTTTCACTTTAGGGTAGTTTAGTGTAAGAGGTGATTCATCTGCTTTCTTATGTCCCTCTTTTTTGTTTCCTCTCTTTTTGGAGACGTGTAAAGACTGATGCAAGTAAGAGATCCTGTTATCAGTAACTGGAAATTGAGATCCCAAAAGAGAAGCTGCTGTTAAAGGTATAAACCATACCATCTATTTTTTATTCACTGATACCACTCAGTGTTATGTGCTTTTGGATTTAAGATAATTTTTATTTGTATCTGCATGACCTGGTAATCACTGAAATACTACTAGGGGAGGAGATTAGACAGAAAAGTGTATTCTTGTCATACAAGTAGCTGGTAATATTTTAAAGCACCAACACCTGTGGTGCTAATAGTTGCAGCCAGAATTCATACAAACATGCCTGAAAGTTACTGATGGAACAGATACTGCACAGTGTGACTTTTCATAAAGTGGCAAAGCATCAAGAACACACAATGAATGATTTCAGTATGTTATTAGACCCATGAGTACTCAACAATTGTTATCATGGATTAGGCGGCACTTCAGAACCTTGAGATAGTTGTCGATTTTGTGGGAATCTCGGCGGAGGCAGTGCAGCAGGTTGTAAAAGGCAAAGAGTCTGGAGTCCTCATCAGCAAGCTGCAGGGATGGAAGTCCGTCCCATGGAGTGTAAATGTCATTTCCGACCTCCCCAGAATGAACCTAAATACACAAAATGGTACTAATAGTAAATGATAGTGAACCTGACTGGATGTAGAAGGCAGCATTTAAAATGCTGTCCTTGAAGAATGCTAGTTACTATTGTATGGCTTCTAATGTGCTTTCTGTTGTGCCTCACACTATTCCATACAATGTTCCACATCTTCATTCAGATTTTGAAAGAATTTGTCAGATTTTCTGGTTTATTTCCCTAAAGCATGTAAAAAGCATAACTGTCTCAGTAGTGTTTTAAGAGAACTAGTGTGCTAGCCAATATTCAGGGAAACCTGACTTTGCAAAGAAATCAAACCTTCCTTCTTGCATGGACTCATCAGGGACATCTCTCTTTGGCTCCCTCCACCTTCAAAACTTTGTTAACACTTGTTCTTAGAAGTTGTTTGTGTGAAACCAACAGATTTGCCTCAGCCCTTATCAGACAAATCTCTCAATAATACATATTCAGAAGTACTGGGCTTCAGATTCCATTAAAAAAAATGCTGAGTGATACAATGACCTCTAATGTTAGAAAACTACATGTAGGAACTCATGTAGTGAGCTAGTATCTGTGGTGAAGATTGGTTTAATTCTCCATGTTTGAAGACAATCATTCATTTTCTCATATCGCATAAATCTACCTTTCATAGCAAGAAGGAAGTCTGTGCCTACTGGTGCTTGTGCACCATCCTTATTTCATACAAGTTGTACTTTGTAAAGACACATAGGAGAATATGTGTCGCTATAATCCAGTTTAAGCAAAAGGCAAAAAAACCAGACCCACTATGACTCAAAAATGTGGTTTGACACTAATGAATGTGCCAGTCTTATCTCTTTCAGTAAATAATGTGAATGAGAAGGTGGTGACAGGGCAACTGGAGCAGCACCTAACTTACTCTTATCTGGAATCCTCACCTGCATCCTTTTTACACATGGATGTGTGATAGAGATGTATTTGATTACACTGATAAATGTATTTGTGGCCTGGATGGTATAAGGTTTCTGAGTGAAGAGACACCTCACTGAAAGAGAGACCATGAGCAATCTAGTGGAAAGTGGTGGATACAATGATGGTGGCACTCTTCATGCTGTTCAGCTGCTCAGAGCAGTGAAGTCAGAACCTCTTGTCAACATCTAACTCACTGACAGAATGATAAATTCAGCGACTAACAGAGGCCCCTTTAAAAATAAACAAGCAAGAGCTGGTTTTATTCAGGAAAGCTTTCAATCAATTACTGGTAACAAGAGCTATTCAAGTATGGGTTTTGTGAAACAACAGCCTTGTTGTCTAAACTTACAAATATAGGGGGAACCAAGTCTGACACAGAGTCCAGAGGAATCAGTGTGGTGTGAAAAGAGAAATGAGAGATATCAGGTTTACTTTGCTGTATGCCACATCTTCGCAATAGCCCAGACTCCCAGAGCTGTTTTAAACACAGTATCTGTTTCCAAAAACTATGCATAATACCTATTTGTATACAGATAAATATAAATATGCTAAAACACACACACACACACATATATATATGTGCATATGGAAAAAATGGAGATGCCTTGTTAAACAATCAGGATTGCAAATTGAAAATACTCAAAGATAGAGTGACCACAGCCAGTCCTGATGATTACACCCTCCCCTGAAGCATGACTGGGAGTATGATGGATTATTCTCTGACAATCATATCACATTGTCTCTTTAGAAATTGCAAGATAGCAGAAGAAAAGAAAGCTGAAAGAAGAAAGCTGAAAAGTTCTCAAACTCAACTATTTTGTCTCCCTTTTTTATCTTCACATCTACTGTTTCCTTTCATATTCCAGGCAGGGAGAGCCTATCAGTGTATGTGTCTTCCTTAAAGCAATAGGCTGGAAGGGTGTTAAGGACCTAATACTTACCCGCCCAACGATTTTCTCCATTCCTTCTAGAAGTCGTTTGTTTTGTTCTTCAATCTCCACAGCCTTCCAGAGAATGGTTTCTGGAGCTTCTTTGATTCTTTGTACTTCAGAGGCCAGATGGATCAGGGGATCATTCCAGGAGCGCAGAACTCCCAATATTAAATTCAGTAGGTCTTCATGCTGCTCATCCATAGTAAGGAAAGGCAGTTAAAAGAAGAAAGCTAAATTCTGGTAACATGTTTAGAGCAGTGTCCTCAGACACTGTGATTTAGGAACTTATTCCAGGACCTATCACTGTATGTGCCCTATAGCCTAGTCTTAGATAGCTCTATGCAATTGCATTTTTGAAGTTTGTCATTGGTGCCATCATGTTCTACAATATTTGCACAAGCCGTATTGCAGCGGAAAATATAATCGAATACTCTCAACATTAAGAACTAGCAAGCATAACTATGTCTCATCTCTGTGAAAGCACACCCAGAACTCCTTACCTGATTTTTGATGAACATTTTAAAATCCACTGATCATTTTTATTTTTTTTTTTTTTTTTTAGGTTTAGTGCTGACTGGAAGGTGCACATTCTGGGAAACCACTAAATAGCTTTTATTGCCTCTACATAATTCATCTGTCCTCCCCTTTGAACAGTAGTGCTTCCAGCAGTAGCTCTCTGGTTTTAAAAATTGTCCTTTCTTGTGGTCCGTAGGAATTCATAAAGCTTATGGTTTAAGGTAGTGGCAGTATTAAACCTTTTCTTCTTTGCTAGATGCACAACCCAGGGCTGTGAATTCTATTGCTCCCAATAGAACATCTGAATGACACACAGAGAAGCTGGCAATACTGTGGGATTGAGAAGATACCACCACCACCATGAAACTGATAGAGATTTCACTCTGGAACAGCCCCATTTATATCACTCTGATATTTTTCTCTCCTGAGAATTTTCAAATTGTATCTGTGAGCATAGGCTGAACAAGATTATCTTCATCTTCACTGAAGTTTATGATTATTACAAATGATGTATGTATGTAGTGTGTTTCTCTTTACAGATATTTTGCAGATTTTCACACTAGAGTCTTTGTATTTGAATGATGATGTGACCACTTTTGCCTACTGGTAACAGCAAGAATATATTTTCAATGCTTTTTTAGTAATGCCAGTGTTTTGAGTTACTGGAAAACTATTTATCTCTGTCTACATACAGCGATGTGTTTTTATGTTTGTAAATATATTAATTGTTTATAAGATGTTTTAAAATAATGTTTAAAAGTTGTAGTGTTCTCAGCACTGCACAAGCATGGTACCTGGCATTGCTCCATGAGGTAGTATTTTAATTGGAAATAAGATGCAGTGATTACATGTACCATACAGGAAATGGAAGGTATGATGAAAGTCACTGGTACTTATATATGCTGTATGGTTTGCAACTTAGTATCAGCAAATGTTAAATCAACTTTAGCTTTTTGGTGCTTTCCTCTTCCGGGCTTTTTTATTCTGATAGAGCTGATCTCCCTCTCACTCTGACTGCTGCCTAATTGTTCCATAACCCTCCTTCCCTGCCTTCCCCTGTTCTGTCTTACACTGAATGACCCTAGAAATGAGACTTACATGAATCTGCTGAGCCTGCTCCTTATCTTCAGGAGTGGTTAAAGATGCAGTGTGGCAGCTATTGACAGCTTTTGCAATGAAACCCCGGCCCTGGGCGTAGCGTTCATCCTGCAGATCAGCACGGACAGGCATTATTGAGACAGAAAGGTAAGAGCTTCTGCTCAAACACTGTGCTAGCTAATTGTTGTTCCATAGCTTTTATCACTTCTTTTATGCTTTAATGGTCAAAAGTTTCTGGTGAGTCTCTAGAGTGGAACTGGAACCCAGCAAAAACATATGTTCCACAGATAAAGAGTGATGGGAAAATGGTATCTTTTAATAGAGGTGCTGGGGATCTTAGCAACATTCAGGACTATATACAGATTTGGTCACCATCGGGACTATCACTGTCTGTGCAGCAGTCATATTTGTTTACTTATTGTATGTTAACATATGTTTGTGATTAAAAGTATTAAATTGGTGTTTTATATTTTCTTGCTCTCAGGAAAAGAGTACTTACAAATTCATTGAACATTTCCGAAGAGAGGAAGTGGATGTAGTGTGAAAGTTTAACTGCTCGGTCAAAAAGTTCCTCAAGGGAAAGTTGGCAATTGACAGATCCATTGGGGCAGATTGGCAAAGAGGTCACTCCTTCCTTTGTCAGAAGCATGTGGGACACCAGAAGGACCACCAGCAACAAACCTGTTCCAGTTTAAAACACAGCAAAATAGGCTCACATTGACTTGCAGGTGCATTTAGAAGTGGCTGTCAGAGCCAGGTGCTGGGTGATTTGGGCTGTGCTGTGATACAGCTCAGAGTACCCCCTGCGCTGGCTGCTGAACAGCAGTGGAGAACGGACACACTGTAATTCTGTAATTCTCTCATCCTTTCTCCCCTCTGTCATCCTGATGCTATAGCAGAGCCTGTTACAGAGTTTGAGGAGACAAGGTAACCTGTGCTGCATGTACAGTGTATTCTGAAGTATTTTACTGTGTGTCTGAATTTATACCATAGTGATAAAAAGAAGAAAAATCAAATCAAACTTCTTCACAGTGCAAATACAGATACATAATTATATTTGCACAGATACATAAGTTTGGAAAATAGATTGGTCTTTTTATTTTTTTTCCTTCCTTTCTTTCTTTCTTTACTTTTTTTTTTTTTTTTACTCCTCCTCCCAGAGGTCCTTTTCTTCTTTGAAAACATTTGGAGTTAAAATTAATTTTTGTGAGAGAGTGGGGTTAGGTCACTCTTAAGGTTGTGATTGTCCTGGGAGTTTCTTCAAAAGATTTCCAGCAGCTGTGCTTCTTTGCTCGTTACAGTTTAACCCTAAATTTCCTACTTCTAAGAAATCAGTGATAGTTTTTGTCTTTTCTCCCTGAGCTTCTGAAACTGATATAAAGAACTTCTCCTTATCTAAAGCACAAAGCCTCATCTGTTTAAAACTTTCCATATTAACTTAACAGAGTTAAGTTTTTTATTCAGTGAAATAAAATAGACAGAAAAAAACAATGGAAAATAATTAAAAGAGAATATTTGGTAAATGAATGTACTTGTTCTGAGACTTTACTTCTGGAAACTGACCCGTTACCTATATTGGTTCACTAGACTTATTTATAATGCTAAATTAAGTGTATTTCATAAATCAACAAAACTATCCATAATGATATAATGTGATGTTTCTTTCTAGCTCTACATTAAAAAAATGTGGATTTACGCAATATTGAAGTAAGCCTTCCTTCTCCCCCATGGCCAAGGTACATGCTGCACGCTGCAGTTAGGAAAGTACTCTGAGGAATAACTCTATGAATAAGAAAACCTGAGACTTGTTGGCTTGGAAAGTTGACAACCATTAGGAAAACATTAATTTGAACATTAATACATCACCTCTAGACTTGTGGATAATGACTTCCAGTCATAGCCTTCTGAGTGGTGTAGCAAACCTGTCCAGATCCAAACTTTCACATGAAGGTGTGACATCCCTCAAGCCAATTTTCTGTGACACTGCCCAGTGCAAAGGTACTCTTAGAAGACAAAAGGAATCAAGTTCCTTTCTTCAGGTTTCACCCTATCTGGAAAACTAGGGGGCTGGAAGACCTCAGTTTCTAGATCTGTTACATTTCAGCTGCCTCCTAGTTCAATCAAAATGGGAAGAAATATAAAATTTATCAGCAGGTGAATGTCAAAAGTCTTACCTTTCAGTGAAGCCCCCTTGGTGCTCATGGTAGGGATCCTGTATGATGACTTGCTTTACCAGAAAGAAACCTCAATACTTGCTGTTATTCTCTGCACATACCACTTTTATATACACCACCCAGGGTCCATTTTGCATACATTCAGCAGGTCGTGGAGTTTGCCTCGATAATTACAAACATCAAATTGCCTTTCTTCCACATTCATATTCAGTATTTTTTTGGTCCTTTTTTTTTTTTTTTTTTTTCCTTTTAACTGTGAGAGGGAATTTCATTAGTAAGTTGAGCTATGGGATCCCAAGTTTGATTGAATGAAGAATGTGTCAATATTTTGCCCTGAATGAGGTAAAAAATGCCATTGATCCTAGAAATCTCCAGTTCTGAGACAGGTATTCTCAACATTTCTAGCGTGCTGTTCCCATTACCCACAATACTCTTCTCATCCTTTCTTGTTTCTTCAGCCACCTAAGCTTACTTACGTTAAAATTCTGGCTATTTGTGGGAGGCAAACAGTGGTTTGCAATGTCCCCATTGAGAGAAACAGCATAAATTGTACAGAAATTTATCCAGCATAAAAGGAATGCAGGCTCCTGGAAAGACAGGTCACTATCTGTAAAATTATAGATATGACATTTCTGGTAGGTTAAAAAATATATTGCACAGTACAAATCTCGGTATAACTGATCCTCAGTCTGAGAGATGTTTAGAGAAATAGGCTGAGTTTTTATATTGAAAAAGTAATAATTTAGAAGAACTGAAGAAGTAGGAGTTATATGTTTACTGCTTAATCTGAAATGTCTCATGAATAAGTTAGCATTATCTAAAAAGAAACAAACCCCACCTCTACAAACCCATGAAATTATTTTCTATATTCAAAAACCCTCTGCGTAAAAGATGGGCATTTCCACCACATGCAAAACATGTGCTGTCGTCAGCAGTGAGGTTTGTTCTCAAATCTGATGCGTCTGTGGTAACCTACAAACCAGCCTCAGCAGGTTGGCCCTGGTTTCTCCTTGTGTGAGGCTCATCTGCATGAATATGTTAGCAAATATATAACCTTTCATCTGTTTCTCAGGTCCATTTACCCATGAAGAAACTTTCCAAATTAGATGGTCATAATGAATAAGGTATACGGTGTTAACGAATTTTCTTGCCTTTAGACAATTTGTTCCATACCTGTAGAATGGATATACATACAACTCAGAATCCTTCATTGTTTCATAACTGTGGACAGGATTCTGAACAAGGGAGAAGAAAAGTAAAGCATTTAGGGAAGGCATTCTTTGGGAAACAAGATGCTTAGGCAATAAATCAGAGCTGGTAACAGGAGCTCTACCTTTGCTAAGTTCTAGGATGTTTTTTAGAACAGTTTGTTCTGCTTAGAGGCTGCACTGTTATTGGAAATTGAAGTTCTGCAGAGTAAACAAAGCAGTTGTTGTCTGCAGCAGGAAAAGTGGCAATTTGATGAAGGCAGTAATACTAGAATGGGGCCACAGCAAAAGCTCTAGAAAAAGCAGTTGTCTCCTAAACTGATTTAGTGGCTTATGAGCTTGATTTAATTCAGCTTCATTTGAAAACCTGCCCCAATAAGATTACAGGTGAGACTGAAAAATCCTGGTATCTCACATTAGAAGAGTCCTGTGAATTAGATGAACAGTTCAACCCACCTCTTGCTCTTTCATTTACTAGTCTCCTTTTCTTGGCATTCTGAGGGTTTGGTAGTGGGGCCAAAATAAGGCACACAGTTAATTAATAGTCGGGACTAGATAACAAAGGCAGCAGGTAAACTCCCAAGGCTGTCTTTTCCATTTTTGGAGAAGGAGACCTCTCTGAGGCCTGACGGCATCAGCTGAAGTCAATATCCTCATATGACCTAGCTTGGAGAAGAACATGTCTTTTGCTGTGTAAATGTAGACAAGCACCTTAAACGTAGATCACAGGAGAGTGGTTTATTTGAAACAATTGCATGACATTTTAATTAAAACATTCTACCACAAAATAATATACTTTAATTTTCTCTTGCACCTTTCATCCTCAAATACTCTACGAACATGAATGGATTAAAATTGTCAGCAATCAAGAATCATAGGCAGGAGAGAAGACACTCTCCATAAAGTAGATAAGTATAAAGGTGAAGTTCTTTTGCCAGGTGTGAGAACTGACACAGAGGTTAAGTTTATTTGTATCTGCACAGGAAGTCTTGGGGAAAAAAAAAAAAAAAATTCCTGATTCTCAGACCTGCATTTTAGGTGAAGAACATAATTTCTTACTAGTACCAAAAAAGAAAAACAAAGGTGAGAGAAAGAAAAGAGAGGAAAAGTTATAATAACCAGAAATAAATATATTAAAATACTAATTTTCTTTTATAAATTAGGGATTTGGTTCTATTTAAAAGTTGAATAAAAACTTGAAAGTAGCTGAAAATGCTTCCTTCTGCCTTTTGAAAGGGACCTGGCTTTATAGAAGTATATGGAAGAAGTAGTATGAAACTTGGCATCCCATTGTCTCTGATTATTCTCTGAACCATGGAAAGGAAGTTCATCCTAGCCCCCAGTAGCCATCTAATTTTAACAATAGCTCAAGACAGCACTGTAAATAGCCGGAGAGTTATCAGTACTGAGGGAAAAGCCTCTGGAACAACTTGAGGATCTACAAAGCAGGGCTGTGATTAGCAGCATATATATAAAAAATTATCACATTCCTTTTATCTTCAAGATCTTTCCTGGAAATTAAATGAGTAGTTTTTACCACCCAGTGTAAACAATATAACAAAAGCAGGACTTACTATAGGCAGACTTTATTGTAAAGCCTTTAGCTCATTATTCATGCTTCATAGGCATTACGTGTAATGTATCGATATTACAGATAACAATATTTAGTACTCATTTTTCACTAACCTTATCTTTCCATCTCATATCAGGTTGAAAACCATAAATTAGACTGTGGCATCTTGATTAGGACCTATTGATCAGTACTGAAGATCGAATATTCGTATTTCATTTTACTTTATTTAAAGTTTTTGAGATATGCTAAGTCTTGTGTCTAATTGATGGCTAATGCAGAAGAATGAAAAATCTTTTCTAATAGACTAGCTCCTTACTTAAACTACTTAAGTAGTTTAATTGAAGACTGGTAATATCACTTGATTTTGACTTTTACTTACTTGGAAGTATCTGTCTTTAATTACAGAACATTAGTTGATGCAGAAGTTTGAAATGCCAAATTTTTGTTATGTTTTTGAAAGATGACTCCCAAGTGCAGATCATGCAAAGCTGAATGTTCAGAAAAATATTCCTGTATGTGATCTAAATGATTGACTCTTTGGATACACAATAATAAAAAAAAGGATTTGTGTGTTCTTGTGTTCTTGTTTTGCACATGCAATGAGATATACAAGGAAGGCCAAGGCCCCTCTGGAATTAAATCTGGCAAAGGATGTCAAGAAGAACAAGAAGGGCTTTTTCAAATACATGAATAACAAAAGGAAAGCTAAGGATTATGTGGGCCTGTTACCAAACGGAAGGGACACCCTGGTAACAGAGGATGCAGAGAAGGCAGAATTGCTGAATGCTGCCTTTGCATTGGGACATGACCAGCCTTCAGGAATCTCTGACCTGGGAGCCCAGGGTAGAGGAGTGTTGGAAGGAAGGTTTTCCCTTGGTCAAGGATGATTGGGTTAGAGAACAACCAGGCAAACGTGATGTCCACAAGTCCATGGACCCTGATAGGATATATCCACAAGTGCTGAGAGAATTGGTGGACACCATAGCAAGCCTGCTCACAATCACCTTTGAAAGTTGGTGGCACTCAGGAAAGGTGCCTGAGGACTGCAAAAAAATGTCACTCTGGTTTCCAAAAAGGACAAGGTAAGAGGACCCAGGGAACTACCATACAGTCAGCCTCACCTCAATCCCTGGAAAGGTGATGGAGTACCCCATTCTGGGGGCCATCTTTGTCCACATGGAGGACAAGAAGGTGATCAGGAGTAGTCAGCATGGATACACTAAAGGTAAATCATGCTTGGCCAACCTAATTGCTTTCTGTGATGAGCAAACTACCTGGATAGATCAAGGGAAAGCAGTGGATATTGTCGAAAGCAGCTCTGTGGAGAAGGACCTGGGGGTCTTGTCTTTTATAAAATAGTTGCTAAGTTATCCTGTCAACTTTACTTAGTGGTTGGCTTTGAAAAGTTGAAAAACTGTTTTATCTGGATGAAAACCAAATCCTCAGAGCACTTTAAATTTTCATAAAATCATAAAACCATATAATGGTTTGGGTTGGAGGGGACCTTAAAGTTCATCTTGTTCCAACCCCCTGCCACGGAGAGAGGCACCTTTCACTAGACCAGGTTGCTCAAAGCCCCATCCAAACTTGTGGAAAATAAATTTGGAAGAGGAACATAAACAGAATATTTTGTTTCAATCTAGATAGATAGTTTTAAATGAAAAATGTTTTGTCTTTCATGATTACTCCCTATAATGTCCATGAAACTTTTGTGTAAAATTTAAGTGATCTTCTAGGAGTCTGTTAAACAAGGGCTCTTTCTTCTCCCATCTTCATCATATAGGGAACAGGAGAATTTTAAAAACATTCTTTCCAAATGTTTGTCTCAGCAAAACCAGCAAAATGGGGATTTAATCCTTTCTTAGTGTGCTCTCTGCATGCAGGCTGGTAAAAAATAGATAAGAACATAAGGAAAATAACTCCATACGGAGAAAAAAAAAGGTGGAAATCTTTGGGAGATTTTCAGTTTACTTTTAATTCACATACCAGTGTGGTTTCATTAAATTTCAGAAGTAGAAATAAAAATGAAATGGCAGAACATGTTTTAAAAATAATTTATCAACACTGCCACTATGATGACATACATCTAAGTACACCATGAAATATTAACTGTGAATCCCAAGTAGAATTCCAGCTAATGATAGCAAAAACCCAGGGGACTTTGCAAAGAATGGAGTAAAAGCTGACTAGTATATATTGGTCCTGATACTTGAAGTTGTTTGAAGCCTGTGGCTCAGTGCTCCCCAATGCTGTATCTGTGTATTATCAAATAACTTGGCAGTATGAATTTGATCTGGATCACGCATAACTGCATTATGGCACTTCAGCTGAATTATTGAGAGACCACGTTACAGTACTTATCCTGGCCTGATACTTGATACCAGATTTATCTGACCCTTGGAGGTCGGATGATAAGGATCTGACATCTGCTAGGACAGAGATGCACTACAAAACTTTTGGTATAAATGTGAAATGGCAGACTTAGCCCATGCTGGTTCAGCGTTTAATGTCATGTGGTTTATTTATAAGGTATTATTTATCCAATACCTTAAATCCAATTTTCCTTTACCAGAGGTGAAAACTAGTGATTTTGAAAGTGAAGACAAAGGGGAATCTCCACCCTCCAAAAAATCTTTAGAATGGATTACTGGGACCATTGCTGTGTAGTTGAGATTTTGAGTAGTTGTGACAGCTTCTTCTGTCTATCCAGTTTGAGTCTTGTTCTGCTTCTGGGATGGTGGAATAACATGCTGTGCCATAGTTGGCCTAATTGCCAAAGCTGTGAGATACAGCCCAGTCCAAATGAAGAAGTACACTTTAAGCACACTTTAAGATACTGCTATAAAAACATCACTTTTTAGTGATGTTTAGTGTTTTAGCTCTTAGTCTCAAGAAGAAGTATGCTTGACTCTGAAGCACACTGAGCACCATAGCTCCAAAGACTGAAGACCTCGTGTTTTAAATAGTTTCTATGTTTTTTGCTTGTTTTCCCACACATTAGCTTTTATGTATGATTTGTTTCCCTTGACAATGTTCAGCTACAATCATAGCTACAATATGCTACAATCAGGTTATTTTCCATAAGATCCAGATTTTAGCTAATCATTCTTCAGAATAAAGTAGAATGAGTTGCAAGATTTTACTTAGGGTAGGCATGCCAAAGTGGAATTTACTAGTGGGCTGGGTAATTATTGGTATTGGTTTAAGTGTTATATTTGTGTAGCACATTTCTAATAAAAAGTAAGAAACAGTAAAATTACCATCAGAAGGCTGAAATTTTCCTGCCAGTAAGTGGGGAACCGGAGAAATAGAACTTGGTTTAAGTATTTGCATATTTTTAATTCTATGGATAAATGCATCATTGGAAAAATATTTCCTTAAGTGCTTTGTGGAACTACAGTCTGTAAAAGTAAGAGGATGTTTTTTTCAATTGCAAATACATTGAAAAGAGTACTGAAGTGTGCACAGAGATTTTAAGCACATTTGAACAGGAAGGTATTTCCAGTTTGTGGTAAGCATGCTTCTGTTTTAGCATGCAGTGTTTGATTTTAGTAATGGATAGTAACACAAAATGGCAAATGGCAGTTTTGTCCCGCTCTTTAGAAGTGCATTTTGTGAAGATGCATTTTTCCTCCTGATGTGAAATGCATGTGAAATGCTCATTGGTCCAAAAATTTCTGATATATATGTCAGGATTGAATGGAGAGTAAAAGGTGAGTAGAATTTTTTGGGGGGCTGTGGTATTAGCTGAAAGCAAAATAACAAGCAGAGATCTATTCTGATCTTGCTTTTTTTGGAGGATCTTACTTTTAGCTATGCATTTATCAGAGGGAGGATTCTCATTCAGAGGATTGCTCAAAATCCTCTGTTTCATAATGGAATGGAAGTAATACTGAAACAATGTGATGTTTACCTTATTGTCTTTAAGGAAGCATTCAATGTCAGTTTTCTCTGAGTGATTTCAAAACCTATCACATTTTCTTTACTTCATTTGTTCATAACTGTCTCTAAACCTAATATATAAAAAAACCCCAAACATACAAAACCCCAACAAACCCTTAATGGATGAGGTATATGTGTATCAGGCATCTCCTCTCCCACAGGAAATTTGGAACCTCAAATCTTATTTAGTATCTCACTAGAATATTTCTTCTATTCTACCTCATTTTTAAAATACTTAAGTTAAGCTTGTCATATTTATTGAACCCCGGCTAGAAATTAATATTGACATAGATTTTTTTTGAAAGACATGTGAAATTATTTTAGTAAAATGCATTGAGCTACTTCCTAAAACTATTTTCTTTGAGGGAAAAGTGGGAAAATAGTTATTCTGTTACTAGATATTCTGTGCTATTAAAAGGAATTCTGCTACAAGGTAAAAAATGCATGGAAATACAATATTCCAGGGCATCTGGCAGGATTTGCTTATAACTTCAAAACTTATAGCTGATAGCTATATTGGACATTAATTAATATAAGCAAAAAAGAAATTAATGTCAATAAAAATGAAAACAACTGAAGCTTTTAAAGGAAACATTTTTAAACAGAAATAGAAAAAATATAGTCAAGAAAACTTTTTAGTAGCAGACATCTCTAACCAGTCCTTAAAAGGTCAAATACATTAAATTGCACACCTGCAGCACATTTTTATGTTTAAAAATTCATTAAAAAATATTGAAGGTGCATTTTTGTTCAATCTCTTCTTTAATGAATATATTTGCATATAATCACAGCTTTTCTCCTTTAGAGCTTTCTTACTCATTTCCTAAGTCCTCAGTCTGTAACCTGATCTTGTGGGATTTGCAAAGCTGAGGCCAAAGTCACCATGGAAATGTCATGACACTGCCATTTTCGGAAGTGCCTGGTCATTTTAAGTGGCTGACACGGTGCAGCTTCGTGGCTGAGCAGGAGCAGGAACGTCAAATAAACTGTGCAACTCACTTCATTAGCCATGGATTTTTGTGTAAACAGGAAGAGGTAAAGGAATTGTTGCCTGTTTTGTCTATGTATTTTACTTTGGTTTTTTGAAGTGCGATTATAAATTCATTATTTGAGCTTCCCTTCAAACACAGCTCTTCCCAAGGCACAAAGGCTTTGATATTGTTACAGTCCTCCTTGGGAAAAAAATCAAAAAACACAACAGCAACCCAATAGGAGGGAGCAGAGTGCAGCACAATCTTTGCATGACTTTCTCCTTACAGATTTTCTGATTTGGCTGTGGTTTCAAAGCTTGGGGCTAATATTCCCTGTGGAGCATATTTCAAGAGTGTTTGGCTTTATACCTGTGAAATACATCAATACTATCCCACCTTCTAGACAGCAGAAAAGATAAAATTTTCCTAGTGAATAAAATTAACTTCTTTCTGTCCTTCATAAAAATGAATATGCTAAACAGAGGTAGTTGATTAAAAAAAATAGACTTAAAGTAATTCTAATTAAAGGACTGAAGTTTTATTCAAATTATTATATTCTTTCCTTTAAAAAAAACCTCAACATCCTGCCAACCTCCTTAAACTTACGAGTTTTTAAATCAGTCTTTAGAAAGTAGAGGAGAGACCTGTATCAAAATAATGCATTTTTACATTTGTATTTGCTGTGAGGGATGCAATCATAGTATTAAAGATTTCTAATCTACTCTAAATCTTATAATAAAAAAATATTTCAGTTATGTGTAGGAGAAAGAGAGCCGGGTTACAATTAATGATGATCGAAGAACAGAACATCTCAGTTTTTGAATATTTATTTCTCATCTTTATAACAGTGGAGCAAAAGAATAGGTCATGTTGGCTTGCAAAATTAAAAGTGTGGTATGAGTTTGCAGCACATTTTGCCACTATGACTCTTGAGTTTGTGTGTAGACATATCCTGTAGCTGGATCGATTATTCACACATGGCTGTGAGCTGATGATTCCAAATAATTATATGGGGATGAAAAGATGGCAGAAGGTTTTTTTTACTTTACATCAGACTTGTTCTGGAGAAAAAATCATCTTAAGGTAAATCAGTTAATGTAACTCGAAAATTCTTCCTGTTATAGTCAGTTTATCTTCCACAAAAATTTCTTTCCTACATGGATCAGAAATCTATGGCTGTTAAAAAAAACCGAAAAAGAAAATACAAACAAAGAAAAAACCCCAAACCCTTTTCATTTTAAGCAGTGTCAGTAGAAATAAACCCTTTTACTTCTTAGAAATAGTGATCATCAGAAGAACAGAAAGGCAAAGTGGCCAGTCATTTTTACGGTGCTCTGATTTTACTCTCTACCTTGTATGAACAAGTATGAAGGATTTGTAACTACACTGGCAGTAACAGAACCTGCAGGTATTTGTAATAAAGACCTCATTAATCCTGTAAAATCTTAGTGTGAGGTAGAGCTGCTGTTAACCGTTCTCACTGGGCTAGATGTGAAGAACCTTCAAAGCCTGTAAACATGCCAGCAGTAACTGACTATTCTTGTACATTCCCTCCAGGCACCTTTCACTTCACAAAGGTTTTAATTTAGATCTCTTATATCTTTAAAAGCCTTAAAAAAAATTTCTCCTTATCTTCTTTTTGGTTTTTTTTTCTCTATTTTCTTCTATTTAGAACATGAATCTGTGAGGAGGAAAAAAGACAACAAAAATCCTTGACATCTGGAGAGAATTTGAAATTGCTTTTTGCCTTCTGAATTGAAACCTGAAAGTTTTTTAAAAAATATGAGTAAAAGGACCAATCAGCAAGAGATAGACCTAACTTATCTGAAAGGCCCGTGTCAGTGTTCAGTGCTCTCCACTGGAGATTTTGTGGAGGAATGTGATTAGTCTGAAGTTTTTTCCTAAGAACATCAGTTCAGAAAGTCCTGTTAAGCTCTGAATAAAAGCAGACACAATTTCTATCACATTGTCCAGGACTGCAGACATGCCTCTAAACGACAGTGGAAGAAAAAGTATATAATTAGCATAAAACCCTTCAGAAAAATATTCTGCAGGTGTTTCTGTTTGTTCTGTTTTCTGTAGGAAGATGTCCCTAGTGTTTCTGTTTTGTGGTAAATCTAAGGTATTTTTGGGACAAGTTCTAGAGGTTTGGAATAAAATCAGTAGAGGACATGTTGCTATCTCTACAGGAAGAGTTTTAACATTGTATGTTCTAATACCTTTGGAACTATGACTACTTCTATAACCCTAATGGAGTGTGACTTGCCAGTATACAAAGGCATAGGTCATGTGCATAAACTGCACATATACTTATGCTCTGTTCTGAATCCCTATTTTAATTGCTGCAGAATCATCCACACATCATATAGCCCTATTTAATTTGTACTGGCTTTGGTTTTCCTTTCTCTACTGTTACATGTGTTCTATTCATGCCCTGCTGTGACACCACATGAAAAACAAAAGGTTGTTTGACCTCCCAAAATCCATTAGTCTGCCACCTGTCTTCATGTATCTAGATGCAATGATGCACATACTTGCATCATACAACGCACGCACATACCTCATTTTGTTCTGGACAAGTGGTCTGGATCAGTCCAGAAATTTGTTTCACAGACACATCTAGTCATATGCACACCAGAAACATCCCATACAAGCATGTGTGCATGCAAACCCAATTCACAGGCCTACTGCATGTAACAGGTGTCAGACTCAGTTAAAGTTGCAGAAAAATTTAGAAGGCCACAGTCCATGTTGATTTGTAATGCTTTTGACAGAGTAAGGTTCTATGCAAACAACGGAAGGAGTGATTTGGCTTCTCTCAGCCTCCTTTCACATTGTACTTTGTGTTAATGGAAGACCAGCTAATCTTAGCATATTGCCAGGTGAACTTGGATTATTTTTCTCAGTAGGTCATGCTCTTAGCATATATGATCCTATGGCCAAAGTTAGAGAAGTGCCATGGTCTTCCCTGGGATAGTCCTGATATGATACTGAATTAGTGCAATGTGTGGGATGAAGTTTGGTACAGATTCTCTTCTAAAACATACCCCTGTAGATTTAGGGAAGGACTAAATTTCAGATACTTATTTTGAATAGCAGTGAAATCTACTGTTTTGAACACTGATAGGGTTTAGCAAAGAAAAGATGGAATTATAAGGAGACAAGTTTTTTGGGTTTTTTTTTTGTCTCATTTATAATCTTGTTGCTAATGAATATTGCTTGCATGAACATGGCAGGTAATAGGGAAATCATTTAACTGTCACTTTGATCCACTGTTCAAGAACCTGAAAGTTACTTTTTTTCTGGCAAAGCCTTCTTAACTCCTTTTAATTTGTAATTTTTGTTCAGAATTTTAGCTATTGGAAGTATGCTGTTGCCTTATCCTGTTATTTTAATCTTGGCAAAATCCACATAGGGATTTAGCAAAATTGAGAATAGTTATCTATCTCATTGCTAATGACTATCAAAAATGTTATCAACCAAGTATATCTTTATTATTAATAATGTATATATCTTCTTGGCAGGGCAAAAATTACATGTCACATTCCCTTGAAGTTGTTTGCTACCAGCTACTCTGATATTTTTTGGAACAGGCTTTGTAATAAAGAAGAGGCATGTTATCATTCCCTCAGGGTGTCAGCTCTCTCGGTTGCTGGATAATTCTGGAAACAATGAGTCCCATATCCAAGCCTAGTCCCACCAAGATCCAACCTGCATTCTGTCAGGTCTGAGATCCTGCTCAGATTTTTTATCACAGAATATGGTGGAGTGAGAAGAGATGCCTTATATATGTATCTATTTATATATAAATGACTAGAGTCTATTTATGGGTGAAAAGATAGGGATTAGATATTTTCATATACTTAAAAATAATAGTTGATGCATGTGGAAGGTATCTTTTCAGCTTTATACCGGCTAGCGCTTGTATTTCAATGCCTTAGAAAGCCTCGAGCAGCCTTGAGAGGTAGCATGGGCGATCTAGCACTTTAGTAGCTCTAAAATCGGTACCTGAATCAGCTGCAGAGCAAATACCATCAGCAGAAGCAAAGAGGGAGAAATATAGCTCCCTGCTCGCTCAATTCCCTGCAGTTAGAAGCCTTCAAATGAGACAGACGACCAGAGATGTTTACAGGAAAGTAGCTGAGCTGAGAGAGGGCGTTTGCCTCCCCTCGACCATCTTTTATTAGGAGAAGGGGAAAGGGGAGGACTGGGGGCGGACCCGGGGTGAGCGGCCAATCAGACACTGCTGAAGAGTCTGAGTTACATTTGGCTTTGCCCGCGCTTGGAACAAAGGAGCTCGGAGCACATGGGCAGGAGCACGTGTCTTTGGGAGGGGGAGGGGAAGCTCGGAACAGGCAGCAACAGATGCAAAATATTGGTGTGATGTTCTTCCCAGGGGACTCTGTATCTTGGAAACTGGCTTGCTGCAGTTGGAACCCAGGACTATTTTTCAGATAGGCTTAAGGGCCATCTGGGCTAGAGGTATTTAAGTTACTAGCACAACCATGGATCCCTACTGCCAAATCCAAATCTGGAATTAATTTTGGAATTTGACCGTTCAGAGAAAGAGCAACATAAAATTGTATCTGTCAATTGTTTTTAACTGTGGGTGAGTAATACTGAATGCAGAGAAACCTCATGTTCAGGCCTTGCTATGAAAACTGGAGCATGAGTTGCATCATTGAAGAGTCTGTCATTTCAACTTGTTTGTGCTAGTGTTGTTTTACACTTATGATCGCCAAATCACTTCTTTTGTTTAGCTGGAGAGCTATTTCTTGACAAAATCTATGATTCTCAGAGACAGAGGATCAAGAGAGCAATATTGTAACACTCCTGAGCTAAGGGAAGACTGGACCCAGGTTTTGGAAGAGCTATAGCAGAAAATAATAGCTTCTTTGTCATGCTAGCCAATATTCTGGAAGATTTTAGATGCTGAGTTTGCCATTGCTATCTAGCTTGTCTACCAGTTGTCTGCTCTCCTGTTTCTTTGCCTACAGTTCAACACAGAACCAGAGCTAGCTCTAGAGAATGAGCGAGGAGAGATGGAATCATCTTAATTACTCTGATGGCTGTAGACAGCAAATAGTTGCAGTGTTTCAATTTTATATCCATCAACTGTCACCTAATTTAGTGGATACTCATTGATCTCCAGCAGAGAATTTTGAAATTATAATCAATATGAAGATGCCACAGAGGAATAATAATAAACTTCTTAGGAGCAGAAAATACATTTAATGAATCAGGAGGTTGAGTAAATAATACCACATGTATGTGGTGAGAGCTGTCTGGATAACTGTGGTTACAGCTCCAAATAGCTCCTAAATAGCCTACAAAATAAAAGTAGATTTAGTCATTATTATTGGAAGGTCTGCTCATGGGACTATATCAAACGAAGTTACAGCAGCATAAAACATGAGAAACATGAAAGCTCTTCTTGTTTCTCTTTTTTAAAAAAAGTGGTAGTTTCCTTTGATTTTCTGGCAAAGCATGTGTATATTTGTATATGTGAGGACAGTAAAGACATGGGATGAAAGTGGATAAAAGAAAGCTGCAACAAAAAGTAAGGAACACTTATTCCAGAGGGAAGAGTACTGCCCAGCTGAAGGATTGACAGAAAGGCTTGGGTGACTCTTGCCAGCATCTAAACCTCTGCTTCATCCAGTTTCATGTCTGTGGGCCAGTGCCATACCTCATCAGCTAGCTCGGCCCAGGCCACAGGAGTGAATAATCTGAACCCCAGAAGGGGCTAGAGCATTTAGACTAAGATT
>NW_008237353.1:4914823-5008962 GCF_000691975.1 Corvus brachyrhynchos
CATTCCTGTGTGGCCTTGATCACATTCCACAACATTTTTGCCTCATTAGCTTCATCAGTAAAAGTGGGTGATATTTACCTGAGGGCTTCATAGGAAATTTACCACTAACCAATTCATATCTGAGGATTTTGTGTACTGAGTCTGATCAGACAACACTCTCACCCATCAAGTGGCTGGACATTTAACAACCTACCCTCACCCAGGCCTGCAATGCAGTTCAGCACCTGTGTGTGTCTCTATCTCCACTGACCCACGTCTTGGGTGCTGTTCCTAAAGAAGAGAAGTGGTAATGGGCTAAAGAGTCCCATCTGTCTGACTTAGGTAAAGCAAGCGAGTTAATGGTTCCACAGCTGTTCTGCAGCTCTCTCTCCATGCTGCCTTTCTGTGGGAGAATGTGTGGAGCAGAGGAAGCAGGCAGCTGTTGGGGGATTGAATAGGTGACCTCTGAGGCCCTTCCAACCTGAGTGACTTTGTGATTGCATAATTTGAGGCATGTGTTAAAGTAGGCTGGTTTTGGAGGTGTAATTAGGAAACAAAGGAAGAAGCCAGAAATCTATGACCATTTCTTCCACTCTTGCTGCTTTGTCTTCTGTCAGTTTAAGAAGATTAGAGGACCCTGTGTCTGTGTGTCTCTTGATTACAGAGCAGTACCTAAAAGAGGCCTTTTTGCTGGCTTCTTTTAACATTGGAGAAGGACTGTTTATGGCAGCTCTGCTCTTCTCACATCACAGAAACTACAGAAAATTTGGTGCCTTCTCAGAGTGTACTGCTCACATGCTTCACTGTATACATGCATAGGTAAAACCCCTATATATTCCTGCAAGCATAACAGCCACCAGCTGGTTCTGGCCACAAGAAGACCTCGTGCTATGCCTGACAGCTGCCTTTCTCAGTGGCAATTCTCATACAGCACAAGCAAGGGTACAAGCGATTTACTCTGCTTGTAGCAGAAGTTTATTCCCAGCTGACATCTTTCATGAAGACACCTTGGTCCATGTTAAACACACGCCACCGCTGATTCATCCAACCCTGATCCCCCTGCCTGCACCTGGCAGTCTCCCAAATTACCCCACAGGACAGACAAATTGCTCCCATGGCCTGTATGTAGCCCATGGGCTGTAGGTTGAGGAGACTGATGGCTACACTGCCTCGATTACTCTATTACTACTTTAAAGGCCCGAGCAGTGGCAAGAACAGATTCACTGAACGCTTGAACTCTTCGCACTCCTGAGCTATGCGACAGGCAGTGTTTAAAAATAGAAAGCACAGCTCCCCTGTGCAGCCCCTTTCCCAGCGATTCCTCCTGGCAGATGAAGTCATGCCCACAGCTCGCTGCCCCATGAGTGGGCAGCCTGTCTCCGGCAGCGTCAGCAGGAGCCAGCACGGCGAGCTTAAAAGGCTGTCAGGGGTTGGCAGGTCGTCCGCCCAAGGCAGGAAAGAAGGGGGAGGGAGGGAGAAAAATTGAAAAATAACCACAAAGAGAACAAGCTCTTTTTTGAAATTGGAAACTTTAAAGAAAAGATTTATGAACCTTTGGGTTTATGAAACCACCTGGTGCTTTGGAGTTTGCTGCTGGTTAAATTTGGAAGTTCAAAGTTTGGTGGTTGTTTTCCTCCATTAAAAAAAAAAAAAGACATTTAGAATAGTCTAATTCCACATGTGCATTGATCTTTTAAAACTCACGCCCACTTAACTTTGAGCTCGACTTGTAAAAATCAGAAAGATTTAGGGGGAAAAGCCTGTTACTTTTTAAGGGCAGCTTTGCCATTTGTGGTGCGCGTTGAGCAGTGCGGCCCCTGAACTCTGGCTTTGCCGTCTGCTCAGTTTCCTCGTGGGTGCGCAGTGTGACTTGTGCTCTGTTTTGACAGTTGGTGACCTGCGACCCCCAACCCATAAAATGTTTAGGCTGAAGACGCCTGAGAGGAGCTCTCAGACGTGATGGTTGGCGGCTCTTTTGAGACAGGCCCATCATCTTTCCCCCCAGCCCATATATAGCAGCGACATGGAGCCTGTAGGTTTTGCTCACACAGCAGTTTGAGTCAGAGAGTTCCCCCCACGCTTCTGGTTCTGGGTTTCCAAAGAGAAGAGGGGTAAAAATGAGAGGAGGAGAGAGTAAGAATCTCATTTTGCCTTTAGGGTTGGACTACCGTTGAGCTTGTGGGTCTCAGCCATGATGCATGGCAGCAAAACACAGTTTAAATTCGGCTTTTACAGGAGCATCTGAAGCTAGAAGGGATTGTCAGAGAGTTATGAAGTCTGTCCTTTGGTACTGAAACAGCAGCAATACAGCTTCATTTTTTGGTGGCTCATTTCTTTCTGGTGTTTTATACTTACTGATTATGCCTTATTACAATATTTGTAGAGACAGATAGTTATTAGATTAGGATGAATCATTCAGAATGAACAATTTATTCAGCACATTGCTTATTTTCCCTTCTTAAGTTTGCAATTAAAAACTGTGTTACTCTTAAATGCATTCATTATTTCAGAATTAGCTGTCAGCTACATGAGTGAATATTCTTGTTCTGAGTTAATTTGCTGTCATTTTCAAGAAAAATATTAGTAATTTCCAGTACTCTGGCTAGCTTTGTGAGTCAGGTGAGGCTATCTCTGCTGCCCTTTTGGAGATGCAAGTATTAAAGCAGCAATAATGTTGTTCTGGAACAGTGTGTTTAATTCTAAAATCTAATTTCAGGTTGTTAGGGCTTAATTGTAGACTTGAAAACATGGTGTAAAAGTGTTTATACATAAGCAGGTATTTGAGATTAAAGTTACTCTCTTGCCAAGCTTTCATTAAATGTTTATAGAATGTGAAGGATGCTGGCCTTTAAGGACTAATTTGAGAATGTGTATGAAAGCTCCAGTTTTATAACTGGTGACAAATAGCATCTGTTTCTTCTTTCTTGTGTTAATTCTCCTTTGACACGGCCAACCTTGTAGCATAAATGAGAGGTTTCTTATCGCAGCCTAATATCTGTCTATGGCAGGAGTTGAAGCAGTCATTGCAGCTTAATCAAAACTGAAGATTTTTGTTTTCAGTCAAAACCAAACATAGCAGGTAGAGTTCACTCCTGTAACTGGGAAGATTTAAAGAACTGGTCTGTTTCTAGATTTGCCCTGTGACTTCTGACCCTCCTGTCAAAGATTACACTTGGCAGTACAGCTTATTACTTATCCTCTGGCTTATTAACTCCTACCATCACCTCATATACCTGGCACTGCAATTTGAATTTTACTAGTTTGGAGGTTACTAACCCAGTCCCTAATTGCCAAGATCCATCTGTAAGAGATAGAAAATATACCTGTGAAAAAAGTTTTAGATGGCATGGGATTAATATTTTAGCACTGTGATAGGATTAATTCACATGGTAATTCTGCATTTTTGCTCTTTACTTGGAAGCTTACAGCTCTTGAAAGAGAGCATTATGTGCTCTGTCCTTCTTTTTCAGAATAAATGTGAGTTTTTCTCTTGTTCAGTCTTATGCTAAGAGTCTGCAATAAAGATAAGAGTTATTTCCCCAGAGCAGTTATGCTCCATGGTAAAAGAAATATCTCCTGGAGATCTAGGTTGAATTTCTGACTCTTCCTTTATGTTACTATGCAGGTTACTTCACAAGTTTCTGTTCTAGTTCTCTATGTGTAGAGAAATTGACCTTATTGCTCTTCTGTGCCACCCTTTATATTGCTACTTAAAACTGAAAAATATTTAATCTGAAGATCAAATGCACTGGGTGCTGGTATAGAGTTTAGCACACAAAGATTATGACCTTGTTTGGGGTCATGCTCTTAATATTCCTAGGAGGTGGGCAGAATTATCCCCATTTTTCTCATGGGCCAGTTGAGGAAAAGTAAAGATAAGGGATTATTAAAAGTAAGAAGGTAGAAGGAAATCTATGTATGTTCTCTTCCATTTTTTTGCTTTACTTGCATCTCAGGCCATCTTTAGGCACAGGCTAAAAGTGGGCATTCATCTTGGAGATCTGAGTACAGGCAGATAGGCCTGTGAGCCTTCCTCTTATCGTGAGGACAGCAGAAATTAATTGACCTATGCTGCTAATCCCTTGAACCAGTTCTGATCAAGAGCAGACTTACCTGCCTCAGAAAAGTACATATTCCCTATGGGCACATATTTCCTGCAGGAAAGGTTAGGTGGTTATACCCTTTCAATGTTCAGTTCCAGGACAGAATTGTGTATGTCAGTGCTTGGAAATATTGGAAGTATTATGTGGGTGCTTTTGGCGTAATATTTTCATGTGTAAATCCTGGTGCCACAGAAGGAAATACTTCTGCCCCTTCCAATTCTAAACAATTTAAGTGGAAGAAAACTGGGAAAAGTGAAAGGGGAAAACTAGTTGGTGGTGGAAGAACTGCTCACATCTTCTGTGCTGGCCTGGAAGCCTGAACTAAAGTTTCTGTCTCTTTGGAGCAATGAGAGTTTTGCCATTAGTTCCAAGACCCAAGATAGCATTCTCTGCTTAGTCAGTTTCAGTTCCCTTGTGTTAGACTATCAGGAGCTAACTGTGGAAGCAAATCTCTCAACCACTGGAGCTATTGAGTAATCAAGATATTATTCAAGAGGCTAAAGCTCTTTTGACTTTCCACCTGGGGTCCATGAGAGTGATGTGAAAGGATGCTTGCCCCACCTGTGGCTAATCAACAACACCTAAGTGAAACAGAACCCAAGAACTGTAATAATTTATTTCCATTGCAAAAGAATGCAATGTCTCAAATAAAAAAAAAAAAAAGGAAAAAGACAAAAGAGATGCACTAGACAATACCCTTTTTGGGAAACACAGTAACACAGTCACATTGTGGCATACACTACAAATTCCACACACACTACTGGAGGCTCAGGTCAGAAGTGCAAGCATATGTGAAGAGCAGTGGGTGGAGAGAGGTCTGGAATGAAAAAACTTGTGCATCCTGCCTCAATGTGAAGATTTGTGTGTTTCTCTTACCCACTTGAAGGCTGCTCCTGGGTGGTTCCTGGGATAACCATGTGCCCCAGGCCCCTGGCAGGACTTTTTTTGAGATCTAGAAATGGTTTAGATATACCCTACAGGCAGAAATGTATGTATATATAGCATACACGTTATGCTATGTTATACATAGGTGTAATATATTACAGAAGTAATGCAACCAGAATATAAAGGAAAATATTTTTACATTATTTTTTATTTAATTACCTCCTTAATTTTCTGTTACTTTGTTTTATAGACGCAAGTACTCCTTTAATTTTTGCAAACTGGAATTGGGATATTACAAAACATTTGATAACAGAATTCAAGTTTAATGCAATATATGTACGTACACAATTTATACAGTAATATGGATTATAAAATTCTGTATGGCTTTACTTAGTGCACACATGTACGTACCTTCACATACATGTAAAAACAAGTCAAAGACAAGTCAAAGAGCCCAGTATGATTCTGGTATATTGATCTAGTAATGACTCTTGCAAAATTGTAAATGATGAGTTAGAAGGCACAGACTTTATTGTCTCTTGGTATAACAGAGGAGAATGATGTGAAACTATATTAAGAACACTGAGCTATGGACTAAACGAATTACGATGGGTATCTACCAGAATTTCCCAAGTTAATCTTATCTTTTTCTCACAGCTATGCTGATTACCATCAGTTTGCCTGAATTATTTGCCTTTCAGAATTATTTCCATTTGGGCATGGTTAGTCTCTTTGCCTTCCCGTCCCTTCACCTAATGTTTACAAGGCCCAGCAGGCTCTGTTTTGTGAAATCTTTGAACTCATCTCATGGGATATGACCTTGAGAAGTGCAACTTCTTTTATATTTTCAGTATTGATATCTCCTAGAAATTTCCCTTGTCTGTTTTCCAATATAGTGTACGGTGTCTGGGTTTTGGTTTTGTTGCTCTTTGTTCATTGTGGTATCTATGGGCACCCATGGCTGATAAAAAACTCATGTATGTTTATATACAATAAATGAAACATGTTTCTAAAGGTACACTGGTTAAGAAAAGGGAATATTTATGAACATGTACTGTAGTGGGGCAACTAAACAGAAATTAAGCCATAACTTCATTTTTTCTTTTGAGAATAACTTTTGCTTAACAGAGAGAAGAATAATTTATCTTTGACTTCACAGTCTCTACAGGACCTATCTTGGCTCTTATAACAGACTTTGGTCCAACTCTTGGACCAAATCATTTTCTAGGATGAGCAGGTACAAATCATAGCCAAGACATCTGAGCTTTGTGCAGTATTTAGTGAGAATATGACACTTTTATTTGGCTTTATTCTCAGATTTGCCAAATTAAGGAAAATAGTTTATTTTCTCACAGCAGGTACATTAAGGATATCATGAAGATTTATGCCTATACATCTTGACTCGATAAGGAATTGATCATATACGCTATTATGTTCTTGAATAAATGGCAGAGTGTCCATGTAACAAATGGCAACTAGTCTTGCAGTTAAAAACATCCTCTTGCATGATAATTGGTTTCTTTTGATCAGTTTAGAATGCTTTTTGCCCCACAGACACATACTAATAAAAAGAGCCAGTAAAATTTAACAGTGACCGGCACAAGCAAATAGTTATGTCCTATAAATCCTAATGCAGTCATTGCAAATACAGGATTTGCCATCTGCTTTTGTTTATATCAGGTAAGTAGAGCTGAAATTTTCAAACTGTGATTTGTAGCTGAAGGAGAAATATTTACTCACATCATGCTGGCTCTTTTTCTGTTTCTGACTGAGAGAACCCATGTGGAAAAGGTAGGGTAAAGCTAGAACACCTCAAACTTTTAGGAAAAAAAGAGGAAGTATTTAACTAGAAATTAAAAAACCAACCAACTAAAACCTTCATCAAAACTTCAGCAAACACATAAATGCTTTCCAATCAACAATTCTCTGGGAAAACAGTTGTGATAAGCTGCAAACATATTGTCGTTTTATTTGTTATTATAAGAGGGAGAAGTGTTTGTGACAAGAGTTCCTCAGAGTGATAGTGAATGTTGTTTGGCAATCATTTCTCCGGAAGGATCCATTCTACTAAAAGTTTGAAAGATGCTGAGCTGATTGGTTTGAGCAATGGAGTCTCTGTTGGAGTGTTTTTTCTTCTAAAGTTTCGTTCTGACTGTAGAAGTGATGGTACATCACTGCAGTCAACTGAGGCTTAGCCAGTCACCTCTAGAGCTGACAGTGTAGAGTTTGCTGTTGAGTTGGCCATGGCTGGACTGCAAAGAGATCTGTGTTTTCTCTGAGCCATGTTATGGCACAGAATATAAGCTTTATAAGCTGTCATTGCACAAACTCAGACATGATGTGTTCTATTGGGAAATTAGACTGCTGCCTACTCTACATATTTAAAGAAGGCAGGGTCTGAAATTGCCTTTGCACAGAAAATATTTCCTCTCTGAAATGATGTAATCATAGATACAAAGCATTGAGTCCCTTTCTCAGTTTTAGTGTAGTAACTAAATTTTCTTATTTCACCAGAGAAAAAAGTAGAGCACAAATTTTTCCTAGTTCCCACTGAAAAAAAGGACAGATTTTTGTTTTCTTGAACAGTCTGGCCTGTTGCTTTTGCTGTAATTTTTGTCTGTGTAAATTCAGCAATGTAGTCTGAAAATTGATTGTATTTCCTTATGATTCTCTGTGGAATGAGTACTACTAAGTATGTGTGGTTGGTCTCAGAATAACTTGATCTGATTTCAAGAAAGTTGTCCCTGACCTGCATAATTTCAATTCAGAATATAATGAGAATGTCTGAGTAATGATGCAATTTAGATATTTCTCAAATTATTTACTAGTATTTGAAAATGTAAATAGCTAGAGTTGACCTAATAGTTTCTAACCTATTACCTGTAAAATAGGACAACTGATCACCTGCTAAATGTAGTATTTTCTCCTCTCCTTTTTTTTTTCTTTTTGGCTCCACTTTCTCTGGAGAAGTATGCTAAGCAGCCATTGTAGCTGATGATATTGTATCCTCAAATTTTATAAAGAGTTGAAAATGAACATTGCTCATTCACTTACCTCTGAAGTACTCACCCAAACCTGTTATTAGGAAACTTATTTTGATGCTACTAGCTCTTCATTCTGAATGAAAATTATTGACCCACAACTACTTAAAAGAAACAAAATCCTTCTAATAACTTATAAAAATACAGAAGTCTGCTCTTAAATTGGAGGATTAACTGGCTAGGATTGACTTTGCATATGGAATGGCAGGAGGAAAAGGGCAGCCTGAGTCATGTAACTGGCCTTGTTTATCTCAGTAACAGAGAGAAGGAAAATTTGATTTTGTGCATGCAATTTAGCATGCAAAAGGTCAAACTGGTGCATGCCTGCAGGTAGTTAATCAGAAAACTGCCATAATTTCCAACCCAAACAATGTTAAGCAATAGAAAGATAATTATTGGCACTTGCTCTGTGAGGCTGATTTCAGCTGATATTCATAAACCCCTCTTGCTTCTGTCCTGAGTATTTTACATGATACAAATGGTTTTAATTAAAAATAGTGTGTCTCTCCATTCCCAGTCCTTTTATTGTCTCCAATATGGTTGGAACAGAGTGTACAACACAGCAGAAGTGCAGCTGAGGCAGGATACCTCTTGGGTAGACTCAAGTTTGTTTTAATTGAATCTAAAATAAAATCATTGTCTGGCACATGGCATGTGCCATCTAACAATGGGCAAAAAGCCTCAGAGCAGTGACAACTGAGATGGAAGAGAGAGACTGGCTGTGTCATCTGAAAGCAGCTCTTAGCCTAGGTGAGTGAAGTGTGTGCGCAGAGGAGTTACTGGAAAGTCTTTTGAAACAGAACTTTTCTCCTTTCTCCTTTAGTTTTCCCTTCTCCCTTGTATTTTACATTCTTTATTACTCTGAACTTCCATGCAGCACTTTCAGCCCAGTGCAGACAATCACAGAGCAGTGCAGTGTCTGAGTTAATTTTTATGCCTGCTTTTTGTTTTATGGGCTAGTAACCTGGGAAACATGCTTCTTTGTTTTTTCAAGATGCTGAACATCTTTTAGTTCTGTTCAATTTTCCAGATGTATGCTGCAATTAGCCAAAAGATACCATTCTCCTGTCCCATTTTTCCTTTTGCAAATTTACAGAGTAACTTTTTTTCCCTGCACACGAGGTCTCATAGGAAAACTACTTTCCTTCTCACCATAATCTACATATACATTTCCATACATCTTGTAGTGCTGCTGTCTGACATTCAGTTGTGGTTTTTAAAAAAATAATAATTAACTCAAATCCCAAATAAATTGGCCTCAAATCAAGTATTTCTGTTAGATCTGATTGGGACCCTATATGTGGCAAGCATAGAATTCACATTTCCTTCCCAGATGTCAGAAAATGGTGTCTGCATGTAAAACCCCAATGTCTTAGAGACAGTTTCACAAATGCAGCTTTCTTATTTAGTGAAGCAACTCACAGGCAGCTTATTATTCTAATTTTCCAAAGTCTGTCCTGGCTTACAGAATTGCTTCAGGGCATAAAGTATTGATTTTGTTCTGAAAACTTCTGTGTGTTTTAGGTGCTATCTATGGGCATCATCATTTCCCATACTGAGTGCCTCGTGGGCGGTGCAGAGTTCCCTCCACTCATGTTGTATTTAAGGTAAATGTGAGGTAAAAGAAAAGAGTCAGCAGAGATCTTGAGAAAGCCCCACTTCCCCAAGGGGTATCATAATATACTTGAGCTTTGCTAGGCACTTGTAGTCTCCAAACATTTGGCAATGTAACTAGTCAGACATAATCTAATGTAAACCTCATTTATTTCTGCTCCTAGAAGGGAACAGATGAGGAGACTGGAATAGTTTTAATGTTCTTGAACTGTGTATGGATGTCGAGGAGGCAATACTATTGTTGGCTGTGGCATGTTTTTATTTTGAAATGATGAAAATGTACTCAGAGAGGGAACGTCTGGGTCTGTTTCCTGACTGTAGGGTGCACTGGCTGGTAGAGGGCCAGTTCCTCTGCTCCTGGAGTAGGACTGAGCATATGAAGCCCTCTATCTCGGCTGAGATGTGGAGCAGGGGCATGGCACACAAGGGAGCTCTGCAATGACTCAGGCTGAGGAGTGGGAGTCCTGGCTGCGAAATGCAGCTGGCTATTTCCTGCCTCACTGCTTCATTTTGCTTACTGCTGTATGGAGCAGAGAGAGCTGTACGCCCACCTCTTCCTCTGCCATTCTTGAAATTTCCTACTGGTGAAGTAACCAGTAGGGAAAAAAAGAAAAAAAAAAAAAGAAAGAAAGAAGGTTTAAAAGAATGTGAAGGAGGGAGATAGAGAGATGGATAAATGCAACTTTCTATTTTCTTTTCATAAATGTAGAGGGAATCCATTGAATTTGACCCAAAAGGGGTAGCAAGTTTAATTTATTTTAATTGAAAATAGAAGGGCAATTTCTTGATGACATTTCCACTATTGTTGTTGTTGTCTAGATATCTATCATTCCATAAACAAACAAAGGCTCTAGTCCAGCATTAGAGAAAGTCTGTTCCAAATTCCACAAAGGACAAAAAGAGAGTCCTGGACTAAGGGGGAAGCTGGCAAGGTAAAGGACAGTACCAGACTCATATTTGGTCCTGTAAATAGTCAAGTGCTGAAACTTAAGATCACAAATATCTTCTTGATTTAATTTAGGTGAAGAAACATCAGTGAGAATGTGGGTATGTGTAAAATTAACCACATTTTTAAGCCTGCAGAACTAGGGCTTAAGCCACACTCAATAATACATAATGATTTTTTACTTACCTTTTCAGTATCACTTTCTGTGGGCTTAAAGGAAAACTATGAACTCTGAATAAGAAAATGGTAACTTTGTCTACTGTTTCTCAATTTACTTTTTTTTTTTTTAATGCTGTAGTTTTCATAAACAGGAGAGACCTTTTGAAGGTTCTAACAAGTCACACAGATGAAAGCAGATTTCAGTCCACACAGCCAAATTTTCACATGAAGGTGCTCATTGTATTCCTAAATCCATAGCTCTCATAACAGGCTTAAGTCATTCTGCCCAAGAAAGAAAAGATGAATTGTGAGTTACTTGCAAAGATGTTAAGAAGTCTTGATCTGTGAAGCACAGAATTGTCACTTAAGGGTGTCACCTTCTCCTGAAGAGAGTCAGAGTTGAGGATGCACTGTGCTCAGGTTCTAGACAATATGACAAAACTGTGACTGTTAGAGGATGTTGTAATGGGGAACACATGGATAGGTCAAAAGATTAATCAGAAAGTTTACAAAAAAGCATTTTTTTCCTAATATTTCTTATCTTGCCCAAGAATGATCAGTTCCATAGGGAGGAGCACTCAAGGTAGAGTGTAACGTGTGGTTGCGGTTTTGTTTATGGAAAATTGCAGAAGAAGAGGGTAGTGGGTTAATTCACAACACATTTCTGTTCCCAGGAATACTAAGGAGCTAGGAAAACAACCTCAAAAAAGTAATAACAACAAAAAAACCCGACCCACCTCTCCTTAAGCAAGGCACCGAGGATGTGGTCTTCTTGCTGATAACTTGTCACAAAGGCCTGACAAAATTCACATACACACACATACAAAATCTGCATGTGGACTCTTTAACTTTCACTCCAACTGCGATTTTGATGACTGAATTACAGGATTAAATATGTTGGCAGGGAAGGCTGGAAAACTGGACTGAGTCCTGAGAAGCGGCATGGTGGGAAATAAGGAAGACACGCTCCCCTGCAGGCTCAGGGAATGGTTCCAGGTGCCTGGTGGGACTTTAGACTGTCAGCTAAGGTAGCATACACACATCAAAATCAGCCTTCTCATGGATGTTTGAATGGGAGGTGTGGCGGGAAGACCCACACAAATGTGCTTTGTACCTTTCAAATGAATTATAACTGTGTCTGCCTCTGGTCCAGTGCCAAAAATAATCCCAGAGAGACTTCTAAGGACTTTCAAAGTGTGGGAGTTCATATGGATTTGCTCATCATGGCAAATTCCACTTTAAAATGTGCACTACTGAACTTCTGAAGATCTGGTCTCCTAGTATGTGTTTGCCTCAGTACTGTCAGTGAAACAAACACACATTTAGAAAAAAAAGAAACAGCAAAATTGATAAATATTGTGTTGCTGTGATAGAGTGGACTTACCTAACATGCTTTTGCTAAATTTGCGGTAGCAATCTTCCCAGACTGAAGCTCTCACTAATTATAACAAGTAGATACGCAGCCTTTTACCAGGCTCCAGGAAAACTGTTCTCTAACTGCTGCTCAGACCAGTTCTGTGGCTGATGGGCATACAAATGCCACAAGCAATCCATCTGAGATTTTTGAAACAGAATGCATTATGCTGGAGTTTGACTGATTGCCCAAAGAGATGTTTATAAAATAGACAGTCTGTTTACCATCATTTTGATTATATTTTCAGTCATTTGACCAAATTCCTGGAAATCTTAGTAACTTGGAGAAAGGCTAAAAAATAGCTCATTTGGTCAAATTATTAGGGCATTTTATTTTCTTGTTTGTTTGGTTTTATTACTGCTGTATAGCACATAGTGCTTTACACTCTCTGTCTCTGTGGGAAATTAGAATTTTGAATCATTTGACATTATGACTCATTTAGCTGTGCCACATATATTAGGATTAAAAATTGCTGAGCAGAAGGGCAGAGAATTTGTGTACTTTTACTGCCTTTTGGCATGGTTTCTTTGGAAAATATTTTGGTTTTATTAATAACATAAAACTGGAGTAAAATTGTTGAAAATAGATTATTATATTAGGACATGTCACACAACAGAAAGTTCTCCAAAGGAGCTTCAGGAAAGGAAGTACTGAAGATGGTGGAAATTAATCATAGCAGGTTTCTGTGTTTTCAAATGTTGTAGGAGTGCTGGTAAAATAGGAGTGGTCTGAAGTTTAAACTCCATTTTGGTAAGCCTTGAAGAAGCAAAAATCTAAATTCTCTCCTAAGCCTAATCTAGAAGTAGATCTTGATGTGAATTGAGTTTCCATAGCTAAGCTAAGGTCGGTCAAGAACAAAGAGGAAAACAGAAACATAAACTCTCCCTGAAAGACAGAGAGAATGCAGTGGGTGTGCTCATGCAGCCATTCTGAGGTGAACATGATGGAAACCATTATGTTCTCAGTTTTTGTTGTTAGACTCATTGCTAATGGTAGTGGGAGATTTTTCTTTCTAATTCAGTAAGAACTTGAAGGATATTAACTCTAAACAAGGAGAGAGAATTAGAAATAGGGTACAGCTTCAAGTTAGGGGAAGATAAAACATTTCTCAAAAAACCTGAGGCTGCAATGTGATCATAAAAAATGAAGATAATCTGAGACAGAAGTAAGCTACACCTAACTGGAAAATAATGTTAATAATACCACAGAAGAATAAATATTTGAATGAGAATCCAGACATCAATTGACTCTTATCCAGTGTTAAATGGAAACACATGCTTTGCACTAGGAGCTAGATGAGGGTGGGAGGAGGAGGTGGCAAGAAGCCCCAAGCTCCTTTTCATTTCAGTGTTATACTCAATCACAGCCGCTGCCAAATTAGCCCATAAAAGTTGAGCCAATTCAAGACCATTCCGTTTAAGGCTGAAATATCTCTCTCTCTCTCTTTCTCCCTCCTTAACTCTGTTCATAAACATGCTGCAGTCGGGTGTTAATTACAATCCCCAGTACAGCCTCAGAGTCCTGCAGATTCTCCTGGGGAAAATGACTGGACTCAGCACTTTGCAGATCTGTTTATTTTACTTTACTGCACTTTAGTTACCCTGGCTGGCTTGCTACAGACAGAGGAGAGAGAGGAAATCCCAGCCTATAGCAGAGTCCTGGGCAACCAAAGAGCATCCCTCTTCCCAACCAAGCAGCTTACATGAGAATTGCTTGCCCAAAGTGTGTTGATTGGGTGTTGAATTGTTCTTTCTCTGGGGACCTGACCTTTCAATATCCTGAAGAATCTGCTTCTTGCCAAGTCATTGCAAGCCATCTTCTCCCATGCCATGCTTCACAGGCAAAAGGCACGTGTGAGAACATCTTGCCACATATTATCTATTTTTGCTAATAGTAAGAATTATTTGCTAATCTCCAATGATGTGATCGGCACTGAACAAGACAGAGAGAAGCACAGAGCGTACCCTGAGGAGTTTATAATTTTGAAGACAAACATAGATGAGACAATATGCACTTTGAAGACCCTGAAGTAGATGTTGACCTACTAAGAATTTAAAATGAATTAACTGGGAGTGGGAGATGATTTTTTTCCCCAATGCAGTCTGCTGTAAATAACAGACTTTTTCACTTGTGCTCTAGCAAGAAAATGTCATGAAAAGCATACATGTCTTACCTTACTATTCCCTCTCTGGGAAATAAATTAGGCCACACTCTTATGTACGAAAATTGGCAGGCTATTGTTGAAGCAGATGCAACTCTGTTAAGTTACATCAGGTGGACCCCTGACAAAAGAGATACACAGGTGCCTGCATGTTTTAAGATATGCCAAAGAAGTTAATGGTTCTGAGCTCACAGAAGGCTAAATATGAATTTGAGACCTTGGGTATCAGCTTGGTATTTCTTGGAATGTGCACTTTTCTTAGGTAGAGAGATGCTTTCGTTGAAGTAAGGAGAAATTCCAGATATTTTTATACCACCTAAGTATGTAAACTAGAAGAATTGATTCTTAAGTAAAATTTGTTTGAAAGGCAAATTAATTTCACTCCTAAAAGTGGCTACATAGGTACACATAAAACAATGACAATATAATTTTTATTTGGGAAGCAATACTTTCTTTTGTGCAACTTTATTCCTGTTGCGGTTTTACAGGGACTGTTCTGACTGTTGACCAATGCTTTCTGGAAATCAGACAAAACCACAGGGCAAAGGTTTGCCTATACAGGAAAATTACCAGCAGCAAACTAAGATGTGAAATGACGTTGTGTTATGTGAAATGACTCTGCACTAAAACCCCCCGTGGACACTGAGAGGGCACACTGAGGGTTCCTTTGTATGAAGTGGCTTCCTCAACTGCATGTAAAAGTACACACGCAGGGAGCAGCCAGCATGGTGTAAATTCATACGTAGCTTGTAAATTCACACCCTACCTCCTTTGTATAAGCAAACTAGTAGTCAAGGCCTTGCATTCATTCCACTGGCATAAACCTGATTGAATAGATGAACCTTACACCTTGCCCTGAAGGCAAACACGTTTGGGCTAATGTGATGTGTAATGGAGGGAATGTTGTCAGGAGCCAGGGCACTGCAGTAGATGATCTTGGGAGAGCTAGTAAAAGTGCTTCAGTAAAAGTACTTCAGAAATTCTCTATGGCCATGGGGGAGAGAGGACATTCTCAATGCCAGAGTGACAAGATGACCTAGCACCCTGGAAGAATGTGATCATGACTTGAAATACAGTTTCTTGCCCTGTGTGTCATTCCTTTCTGAATGGTTTTGAAGGGATCTAGTTGAATAGTGTATTTCTCTAACATTTTAGTCAGAATGAATACTAATTATTTATTATCTTTGGCAGTGAAAGTTATAGGAGTGCAGCTGAGCTCAGACCTGCCAAGTCTCATGTAGCTGAAAAGGACACTTTCTCACAGCAACCCCTGGACCTTTCATAAAAGTCTCCCTCTATGGTGAGTATTCCTCAAGGTTTTTCAATGAGATATTTAAAATCCTTTTTCAGGTACTTTGAACTGTCCTTCCAAAATGCCACTACTTGACAGCCCTCTAAGACACAGTCATCCAGTGCTGAGCTGATTCCCATCTGATGTAAAGTAGCAACAGTGATCTCATCTGCTCGGGTTTCATTGAAGGTCAAAAGCAGTCTAAAGATCAGGGGGGCCCTGCCTGAGAGGGATGAGCATCTCCCTTTTCTCCTGCCACTATTACTTTTGTGGGATTATACAAAGAGCTGTCTTTCACATTTTTATTAGATTCTTATGTGAAAAGAGTATGTTTTTACAAATACACATGAGCCATCAGGCTGTTTTTTCAACCTCTGTTATTTGATGGCATCAGGAATCCATTTGCAGAATGTGATTTTACCTAAACATAAATATTTACTGTGAAGTATTTATCTCTGTTTAACACTCTAAGAAATTGCATGTGCTTAAAAAGCCACTCAGTTTTCAATGACTAGGGCTACAGCAGTTTTATTGAAAATATTTTTTGTGGTTTGATCAGAAAACTTAAGAGAGGCATGAAAAAATCATAGTGACTAAAATCCTCTCCCTGCAGCCCTGAACATAAACCTACAAAAGGGAAGTGGTGCTGATTGCAGACCTGAGAGGTGACAAGCATGAACTAGCTACTCTGGTAGTGGATTCAGAGTGCTGCTGCATATTTCAAAATGGTGGGCAAGGCACAAGAGCTGCTGAAGCCTGTGTATATGGTTATTAGCTCATACCAAAGGCCATATCTTCAATGCTATAGTTAGCCACATGAGCCAGAATAATTCTTGCACAAATTTATGCTTTTCTATTTTGCAATCACAGCTTCATTTTGTGGTTTCCATTTTCTAACTCTGGAAGTAGACATCTCACCTGAGGAAGTTTCAGTTATCTTTTGTGCTTATGAGGCAAACCCAGGGGACCATACATCATACATTTCCGAGATATTGTTCATGATGAGTTGAGTTCTGTGGAGACTTCTCTTGCTTCCTTCTTCTGATGGGTAGCAGTCATTTAGAAGAGATCCAACTAGGACCAGAGAATGAACATAGACTGCACCATCATGCGCTTCCCGAACATGGTGTGCAAGAAAAAAACATGGACTGCCATACTTATTCATTATTTGGCTGAATTCTGGTCATTTTATGTACCTGGGAATTTTTGGCTAATATTGGACTCTGGCCTGTGTGCTGTGCAGAGAAATCCACACAATTTTAGTAGATGCCAAGTCAAACAGTCACATTGGTGATGGCTTGCCAGAACTGAAACACTTCAATGATCCCCAGGCTGGCTTCTCGAGCCTCTAGTGCTACCTGCTCCAGAGATGTGTTTTACATCTTTCAAAGGACAGCCTAGGTATTATGTCAGCATTTGTCAACATATTCTGGCAATAAACTCAGAGTCACATAAGTTTGGGGTACTCACCCCCTAAGGGCTGCAATTCCACTAATGCCCCAAGCATGGGATGTTAGAATTTATGACTGTCTGCAGAGATGTTTCTCCACAAGGATCCATAAACAAAGCTGCTCTATTATGTGAAGAGTACAGAACAAAAGTTCTTTGCTCTTAGTAACTGCAGTATCTGTGACAATTTCTGTTCCAACCATTTGTCTTCTATCTCATGCTGTCAAATTCATGAAACTATCCTGAAAAAAAAAATAAGAGAATGCTGTAGCTACTTCTGACAGCCCGTTTTTCCCCCTAGATATGCAAGACAGCACAGTCAAAGCTTAGGTTCTGTCCTTCATCTCTTCAAATCTCAATTGCTTATGCACTGCCTGTGTTTCACAGCAACCTGCAGCCCAGTTCTTCTCCCTGTTCTTGCTTCACTTGTGTTGGGGAGGTCTGAGGTGGTTTTAAATCAGAGCACAAGCAGCAAGAAGCTGCCTTTTCTGTTGTGTTTTGGCATCTGGCAAATGTGAGCTCTGGTATGCTGTGGACAGCCTTGGATATGACAACAGAGTTCAAGGGAACTCCAGGGACCCTTGCAATCACTTCTCTGTGTTGACCTTTGTGAACAAGCAGGTTGTGCCTGACAGTTACATTAACAAAGCATTTAAGCTTTAAGGAGTTTGTATTCCAGGTCAGTTTTAGGTAATTCCTACAACCTATTTAAAATTGCTTCAGTGCTATTAAATATTATTGTTTAATTGCTTAATATGTGAATTAGTCAATAAAATCATTTACTACATCACAACAGCCAGAGGCCAGTATAGCACGGCTCAACACCTGGCCAAAGCCTTCACATAGCCTGGCCCTTGGGACACATTTCACTGAGAAAGGAAGCACTTGGCTGAAATGCCAGTATTATCCCTCAATCTTTCTGTGAATACCACAGCACCTGTAACTGGTAGCTGGGTGACCATGGGGTACCTGAGAAGGGATATCACTTTTAGTGTGTGAGGTGTTCATGCTCTCTAAACATTGTATTGTTAAACTCCTCGGGTATAGCAATGAAGTGCAGACATACTGAACCCATTAGCTATGTGCAAATGGTTTGAACAGAAAATAGCCCACTTTAGTATTATTTTAAAGAAAGATGAAGTAATGTAATGCAATTATAAGAGACTGAAATATGACTGATTTATTGAGAGACACCATGTTTGGCTTCAGTGACACAGCTGAAAAAACCTTGGAAGTAAGAAACACAACAGGGACATTTCTGGTTTGAAAAATCACCAAATGTGAATTGCAGGTTTTGGAAATACTGGCACAACTTCTGTTTTATTCAAACATATGTGACTTATTTAATTATCTATAGGCAGAATCTGGTCTTATTTTTTTCAGCCTAGGGCACAATTCTCAATTATACTGCTGGAAGTGGGGTTAAAGTGAGAATTCCCATGTTTGTCTAAAGATTAAATTGGCCCAGATGGAAAGAATTGAAAAGAGTTGGTTTGTTCTTCATCTTTTGTTCTCTTGAGCACTCTGGATTCCAACTGGAAAAGAAATGGAAAAGGTGCAATGTGACCTGAAAGAAAAGCTGCTCCTAAGACACCTCCTGCCACAGAGGTTTAGACCATGTTTTTGGATTATTTATGAAAACTCAAACTACATTGTGTGCAGTGTGCTCTTCCACAGAATTTTGAAGTCACTAAGAAATCATTACAATGAACTAGATGGTCCTTGGGCTTGTTAGCAACCTTCTGTTGTAACTAATTCCTCCTGTGCTAAGCTCATGCCTTTCAACTAGAATTTCTATAGACTTAAAAATTGCTGCTAAAACTTGAGCTTTTCATTTTTCTTTTAGGCATTTTTAATAAGATTAAAAAGCTTCATAACAGAAGAAGGGATGGTATTTTCATTTCTCTTCCTCTGAAGCCCAAGGGTTAAGACAGCAAGTTGTATTGTGGAGGTCTGGGTTAAGGACCTTTGTGCCACTGGTTGAGAGTGTGACTTTGAAGGACTCTCCTGTACCGTGATGATAAGGCTGACAGATATGGCCATATTAGCAAGTTAAAATACATTTGAGGGGTAATATAATGTGTCTGCTCTGCTGGAAAATGATATACCCTTGCTGGTTAGTATTTTAGTGGTAATTTTAAAATCTTCATAGAATACTCTATGACACAGTGTTTAGGGTGGTCTGTGGGGGATTGTGGATTTAGGAGTAAGGAACAGAATTTAGATATTTTGTTCCTTTTGGAGAGTATCCCAATTAAGGAAAAATTACACACCACCTGTTCACTTTTTTCCCCTCAGTAAAAACCTTCAAGCAAGTCACCTAGGCAGCCACAATCACATGTTTTTTCTTTTTGCTTACAAGCCTGAAAATACAGTTGAATATATTTTTATTCTATTTTACATTTCTGCTCTGGGCAAATGAAATAGTGGGTAGACTAAAGGAGGGAGTTTGTGAGTTGATCTTGTGTAAATCCTGTGAGTTCCCTATGCAGTCTGATGTCAGATAGATGCTCAAGACAGTAATAAAGTCTTTTGATGTGTCTGCAGTGCAATCAGAGAGATGAGCAGGTTTTCTGGGTACTTTCTGAAATGTCTACTGTGAACTGAAATCTGTGTCACCAGTAGTCTATCCTGGCTATGGCAACTGATTCAGAAATCACCCTGTCTGCTATGACAGAGCCATGCCTTCCTAGGCTGAGAAGCATCAGTTAATTGCCAGATTTTTTTAATATTTCATAGTTATTTTTCAAGCCTGCTTCTTCCTTCTTAAGGAGCCTTGTGTTTACTAAACACATTTGTAAAATTATCTAGTTGGATCACCCCTATTACTTTCTATCCCTCCAGGTCAGTTATGACAGTGTGGTAAAGTTCAGGTGCTCTGGGCTCCTCCTATATTCGGTGGAGAATGATAATCTCAAGAGCCCTTCTGTCTGGGGGTATTAGTGTGGCTTCTGGCTTAGATGCCACTGTTTGTTGCCTGAACTAAGTACGGTGACCCTAAGGCTCCTTTTTGTTTTGCTGTAAATAACACAGAACTGATGCACAATCTCTCATTAGTCAGTTTAGATGCTTCTCACATTAAAAAAGTGTTGTCCAAGTGCCAACAACTACAACCTGCCCTTCTCTTGAAGGGTGTAAGTGGGGCAGAATGTGGAGACAGTGGGCTTTAAAATATTGCCAGACCTCTTCTGGAAAAAATCTGCAGCTGCCTGTAGAACTCATAGCCCCCTTTCATTCTGCCCACTAATTATTTTTCTTCTCTCTAGCCATCTATTTCCCTTTTTGCCACTTCTTAAAAAAAAAAAATTAAAAAATCTAGGTAGCCCCATTTTTCAAATGATAAAATCTGTGAGCAGAATTTCTTTGCTGCATTGTTCCCTTCCTAATGGCTGTTTTTTCACAACACCATACCCTGTTACTTGGGAAAGGTAGAAGAAAAGGGAAAAAGAAAACATGTGTGCAGAGGATATACCCAGAAATAAGAACCATGCCATGTAAAATTGTTACAGCTGTTTCTGTTTTTATTGACTGTTTCTTTTGGATCCATTTCTCTGACAACTGCTGCTCATGTGAGCAGGAAGGCATGCAGCATAACATTGCTGTGGACTGTGGGGTCCTAGGGCCAGGGGTAGGTTGAGAAGGGAGGGAAAGGAAGAGGGTGTGGTGGTGAGGACATTTATGTGGGACACATCAAAGCACATCCCTGTAATGTGTTACAGTAACCCAGGAAATTCAGTGCAGATGCACTGAATAACCTCATGGCAATCTGGGGTTTGCAATAGTGTTACAGCAGCAGCAGCTGTCATGGTACTTGATTTTTCAAATTTCAGTGAGCCACTTCTCCCCCTGCTCCCTCATACAAATCCAGTCTCTTTATTTGAGTTTCCTCCTCTGAGCAGCCTCACTACACAGTATGTCATGCAAACGAAAGTTAAGTGTGCTACAAATGAGATATGCAGGGCCTCTTATAAGCTGGGAAGGAGCAAAGAGTGATTGTTACAGCCTTTCTTGATTTGCTTGGATAGGACATTAAAGGGGCTGTTCAAACACGGAAATGGTGAATTAGGTGATTCTATACATGGAGGGAAATAGCAAGAGAGATAGTTTTCCATGTGAGTAGATAGTAATCTTTTTTATGGACAACATGAAGTATCTGCCTCCTTTAATAGAATCACTGGATGGAAGCTGAAAGATAGGAAACGCAATTTCAGATGCTCAACTCAGTTCATTGACCAAAGAGGGAAAACATCTAGAAAGAACTCTGAAAAGCACCGCTGGCTTTTCTTTTTTCTGCTTTCTCTTTATCCTTTGGAATATCTCTGTTACACTCAGGCTCCTTCAGTAAATGGTCAGTTTAAAAGATGTAGATCTTGATATTTCTTTTCCATATGCAAAATACATGTACACCCATTATGTTCACATAAATGGTTTGGAATGTACACAGAACCTTAATATATCTTATGCAGCAATTATGA
This sequence comes from Corvus brachyrhynchos, assembly GCF_000691975.1. Taxonomy (NCBI): domain Eukaryota; kingdom Metazoa; phylum Chordata; class Aves; order Passeriformes; family Corvidae; genus Corvus; species Corvus brachyrhynchos. Next base: position 4,936,341 of record NW_008237353.1, read on the forward strand.
TGTTATATCTCATGGATGCATGTGTCAGTGACTTGGGTCAACTACAAGGCTGTCTTTAAAAACAAAACAAAACAAAACAAAACAAAACAAAACTAAACAACGTTAAGCTTTTATTTTGCTAACCAATGTAAAAACCTGAAACTGTAAATGAAGAGAAAATTATAAACTGCATCTTGTGATGTACATTAATTTGAGATGAAAATAAAAAGTAGTATTATAAATAAATGCTTTATATTTTATTAAGCATTAATTTTTGCTCAGCAATTTGTACTGTAACTCCTTCTCCCATCTGTCCTTGGTTTTCATCCATATGTGGAGCCTCGGTGTGTCCCTGATATTTGTCAATTTGTCAAAGCTTTGGCACAAGCTGGAGGAAAATAGACCAAACACTAGAATCTTCAGTCAGAACACACTGAAATCATGTGGATTGGATTCAACTCCCAGAGCCAGTCATACCTCTTCAGCTTTTGATTAGAAATTAAACTCAGAACTGAAGGGCATGTCACTCGAAGGACCACTGCAGCTTTAGCTAAAATGAAGACCAGAACCATAGGCCTGTTTTGAAAGAAGTCATACTTGATACAAATGTGAAGAATTGACAAAAACCACATTGCAAAAGCAGCATCTAAAGACAAAAATCAGTTCATTCACACTGTGACGACACCAGTTCAGAGTGGTACAAGAATTTATGGTTTTCATATGCAGATCATACCAGTTTTTCTTTAAATAGGCACTGATTTTGGAAAAGGGATCTATGCATATAATGCTAGTTTTTCCTAAAATACATTTGTTTGCGTGTACAAATTAAGTTTATGCCTAGCAAAATACCCCATAATATGCAGCTATGTGCTCTCACCTGTGCCTGTTTACCTGTGTTTCTTCCCTGTGGCTTTTATTTGTACAGGGTTTGTTACTAAGGAGTCACTCTGGAAAACTGGTGCTTTTTGAGCAAGACAGTTGCAAAGTGAGATGGCTGTGAGTGCCTGTACTCAATGTAAATGCCCAGAGCAAACCACTAAGACAACACATGCATTCTTTTAAAAACTGGGAGCAGAACTAAGCTGTAAAAGCAACTAGTGATGCATCTTTTGTGACTATGCATTTCCAGGCCATTGCCTTATTTGCTGAATATGCTCCATACAGTTGATTGAAAAAAGTAGGTGAAGCATAATAGGAAAAAATATTTTTTAAATGAGATTTCTAGCAATTCTTGGCTATGTTTGATTCAGAAATACTAGTATAATAGGGATTTTATTGGAATTTTGGGATGTTAGTTTTAGGTTACAGAGAAATGTTTGAATAAACAAGTGAAAAGTTTGAATAAACAAATCAAATCCCCAGCAGACATGAAATAACTACATCTTCTGAAGTTATTCTTGACAAAAAAATGCTTGACAGTCATTGAGGTAACTTTCAAGTTACCTTATATAAACTGAATTTGATTGTTCATTCCTAGGAATAAATGCCTGCAGCTCTAGAGATCCTCACAATGATAAGATAAAAATATTAGAACTGTGAGGATAAAATACAAATGAGTATATATGAGAATCTGCTCTCTTTCCTTCATTCTCTCATGGACTTGTTGGGACAGAATGTTTTCCCATACACTCTGCAAATCCAGAGCCCAGTGCCATTGGCTTGCAAGCACTTACATTGTTTTCTGTTGATCAGCAAAAATCTGTCTCTGGATTCTCTTCTTGTCTGGTTTGTGAGTAAGACTAGTGTCCAAAAGTGATAAAAAAACCCCTTAAAAGATGTTGTTTTGGTTTTTGCTGGAAAAAAAATTTCAAATAAGGAAAGCCTTTGATTACTCAATGATGCTGGGGCTCTCCCGCTCGCTTTTTTTCATTCAGAGTTTTCATTTCTCCCCACCCAGAATATACCAGAAAATAATTTCTGCTGTGCTTACAAATCCTGGAATTTTAACAGTGAATTCAGTGAAAGATATTTCTTTTCTGACTGATTTTTCAGTATTTCCCCTCAGATTGCTATGGCTTAGCTTATGGGCTTCAGAATACTGTTATTTCATTGTCTGCTATTTTTTTCCTAAGTTCCTTATGTTCTTAACTTGCAGTGAGTTTCATACAACCATTGGCCGAGTCACTTGGAATGTTCCTTTTTGGCTCCTTGCTGCTGCTGCTGAGGATGTGACAATTTGATGCCATTGGTGTGACTTACAAAATTAACTAAACCCACCTTGTGTTCAATAAATTAGGAATGAGGCTATCACACAGTGAGTGAGCATCTCAGGCGGTCTCTAGTAGAGTTTGTGGGAAGAGACAAGTGGAAGATGTCAAATAAGCAGTTTGTGTTCAACCTGGAAAACACTGATGTAGGATTTTTGAGAGATTAAAGCCAGTCTCTATACCGCCTTTCACTGAAATGATGTGGATCCCTGTTAGTGAAAGAAGTTGGCAATTCCTGTCATGGACAGGGAAAATGAGGGACCAGTGAGGGCAGGGACTGACTCTGCATACGGCAGGCTGGTTTCTTTGATCACCTAGCTGGTGTCTCTGGTATACAAACCTTATAATCATATCCATTTGATGATTTCTTTATTAAATCAAAACGAAGTACTGACTGTGGGGCAAAACAGTTGAACATTCCTGGTTTGCCATGAGACATGGATGCCTATATTCAAATGTTGCTGCTTGTTCTAAGTCCATTCCCAACTGTACATTCTTTTCCATGGGAAAGGGGGAAAACTGGAGACCCATCCACAAATTGTCATACATTTTCACAGATTCTGGAAGCTGTTACATTCTTGCTGGTTTTTTTTGTTTGTTTGTTTGGTTTTTTTTCCCCCACAAGAATTGTCTGTCTCTGATATAAAGTCAGAAAGTCTGTATTTTGGGATTGCTTCACCACCAACTCTAGGTACCTCCTGCTTCACGAGCTCTGCAAAGTCACTGCAATTGTGACAAGATTGAACAAGGCTAACAATAAATCTGACCTTCAGCAGATTTGTGCTTCACTTTCTTAAATCTTCATTGCCAAGAAAATTGCCTAAGCAACTCTTGGGTGAAAATTGCAAACAGAATGTGTTAGATCTGGTTACTTCTCTGTGTCAGAAAAATAAAAGAAAAAAAATTCAGTTTGTCTGGGTTTTTATTTTATGGTTCAAACAACATAGCTATTATGTCTGTGGATTAGTCTTGTGGGCTAAACATTTAAAAGTTGGCTTCAGATTAGCTGAGGAATAAACATGATTGTTTTGTTGGAAAAAACCCTTTGTTCAAGCTGGAGGATCAGTGCACAGAAGGTATAAACCTCAAAGAGAAGAAAAGAGAATTATGAGTGATGCTATTCAATCAGTAAAGAGTATATTTGGGATGAAATAAGCCAAGCAGAGTTAGAAATATTAAGGCAAGGATGTAATTTAATTAGAATAGCACACTTGCATTCTACAATGGAAGGAGGTCAGTTTTCCTTCAAGGCCTCTATAAGCTTGTGATTCTACTCTATAGTGGTTTGTTTATTTATTTTTCACCCCTTCTAAGTGCTAGTCTCGTTTTGAACAGAATTGCAGATTTTACTGCGGCCTTTTATAGTTGTCCCACAAGTTAACCCTTTAAAAACATGTATTTTTTTCAGCCAGAGTCAGGCTACAACAGAATCTCAAAACTACAGTGGGATTATTGAAATCAGAAAGACTTAAAACCTCTCTAACAAATTAGGTAAAGAAGCCTGACACTTCATTTATTAAAATAAGGAATGGGGAATGGTAATAATGATTTATGTTCCTTTTTTTTTTCTTCCTCCAGTTTGTTAATATAAATCAAGTTCTAGAATTGAATTAGTTTCTGGCACTTCCCACACTCATGTATTCGACAATATCACAGCCAGACAATGATGGGAGGATAAAATAATCCAGATGCCTTCAGTTCATGAAGCAAAGAGTGAATGTTCTCTTTTAAATTTGCAACTAACTGTATATGAATAAGATCAAATTTCTCTAAAAGTAATGTCTGGAAGCTTTTTAGTTAAGCCTGGTTTTAAAATATGAAGGTAGTGAGATGAGTCTGGACAATACCCATAAGGATGCTAGTAAGTGGCCAGTAGGGACATAGTTTTTTTGTTGGTATGCATTTTTGTGTAATTTTCAGGTGTGAAGACTGTTAAAGAAACATAAATGACATAAAAATCAGCATTTTTCTTCACTTTAAACCAATACACATACACTTTTCCAAATTTCTGGATAATAAAAATTATTTCCCTGTGTTTGTTGATGCATCCATTGTAGTATGTGAGCCAGCTCATTTCTTTCTTCTAGGGTTCCTCTTTAACTTTAGTATGCAAGAGGAGAAAAATGAGAGTGGAGCTGAATTGAAACTTTCTTTGTTTTTTTCATTTTAAGATGATTTATTTTGGTGTTGTTTGTTGTGGGCTTTTTTTGTTTGTTTGTTTGTTTTCTTTCTTGTTTGGAGGTCTCAGAACAAGTGTTTGGGGTTCTCTGGCTGCCTCCAGAGAGCGAAGATGCTCAAGGGCCCTCTGTCAGCTTGCTGTGGTCAGCTGTGCAGAGGGATGCTAAGGAATGCATTGCAGAGGTGCCTCCTTTGGCTCCACAGGGTAAGCTCATTTCTTGAACACGTGCTGGCCCTGGGACTGCTTTTGCTCCTGTGTTCCTTTGCGCTGTCAGAAGTCTTCTTAGCCCAGACCTTCTACCGATGTCTTCCCCAAAGTGAGGTGATTATGAACACTGCTCTGCTACAGGTCAAAAGCAATTCTATGAATCTCCCTTATTTAGTATGTGAGAAACATGTTAATTTGAGTATTTTGACTTATTCAACATCTATGACCTAGCAAACCAACAGGCCAATATTGAAATATGCTCTGCATTGTTGTTCCTAGTATACAGAACACTTTCCATGACACTCCTGGATCAGCAGTTGTTCAGCAGCCTGTCTAGTGCTGGAAGGACTGGTGGGTTTTGCTGATTTATTACAGCTGTCTGAAGCAGATCTCAACAGCACTTTTTCAGTGTTTGTGGGCACATGTAAGAGAAGCAGGCATAGAAGGGAGAGGTGACTGTAGTCATCTTTTAGCCATTTGTGCAGGAATGGAATATTTCCTGACAACTCCAGTTACCATCTGAATCAGGTTTATTCTTGCTGTTAGACTTTCGATATACTGTTCTATGCAGAAAACATATTGCTCTGCATTTCTAAATCAGGTTGGAGGTGTGATACAAAATTCTCTTGGGGCATTTTAAGGTAATAGTGTTTCCTTTTGTTGCAAGACTCACAGTGAAAAAAATGGGCGATCATACCACAGGAATAGATGTGTTACAGAATTCCTTCATGACATTAGATTCTGCTGAACTCCAAGGCATAACTTATATCACACCTAAAGTCATTAAGTGTAGAGACAAATTGCTTCATAGAGGCAAACCCTTTGTTACTGGATTTTTTTGTCTTTCATCTTACTGTTCTCCTTGCTATATGTGGTCTGTGGAATAATATCTAGGATTGCTTTTTGAAAATGTTTCTGTTGGCTTGGTTCGAGAAACCTCCACTATCATCTATTGTAACCAAATTTCTAAAATAAATTATAGCCCTGTGGAGCCACAAGTGGAGAAAACAGCAGGCTTCAGATGACATTTTGATAGTTAAAGGGCCTATTGCTGTTGTATTACTTGGGCCACTGATTATTCCTGTTTCTTTATTTACAACGACAAAACTGTTAGCTTTGCAAAGGAGAACCTGCCTCAGGTGAAAAACTAACAATTTGTAGTTAAGGCTGGACCCAGAGGGAGTGAGAAATTCTCGGAGGGAACATAACCACATTTTGTGCTGTACTTCAGCGCCCCACGGATCCAATCTAGCATGCAGACAAATGGAGCTAAATACAGTGCTTAAATGTGCATATTAAACCCTTGCCAGAAGCTACAGTTATTAAATAATACCAGGAGCTCCCCCAGTATTCTGCTAAAACAGTTGGAGCTGACTGCCAGGCTCATGCTTTCTGGGCAGATTATTTCAATCCTTTGGGAAAAGAAGAGCCACTTTAAGAAGTTAATACCTCTGGGGCAGTATAGTGGAAAGCTTCATTTGATCTTCTGTGACATGTATGACAGTATCTCATTTTCAAGCTGAAAAAGTCCCATCCATGGGTTATGCCACAACCAACACGCATAAATAAGGCTCCAACTAGGAAAGGGAGAGTGGTGGGATATTGGAATGAGTGGCAAATGTAATCTGAAGCTCTTACTTGAGTCCCGCTATTAAAAAACACGCTGACATAGCTCTCTGGGATAACTGTGATACATTAGTGGCTTATTTGCTCTGTTTGGCTGAGTGGACGATAATTGTCAGCACGGGAAAGGTGTCAGCAATCACAGTGTCACGGAAATCACAGTTCTCTTCATCGATTAACCACATCCCACAATCTGTCAGTGTGAACAGCATTAATTTTGTTGTGGCCCTTGTATGGAAAATAAACTATTACCACCAAGGGCCCCTGAAAAAGCCGTTGTATAATCCCAGTGACAGAGAAAAGAAAAAGGATGGAAATGTAGAAAGAAGCTTCTTCCACAGTCCACATCAGCTGTTAGGAGTTTTTATTAACAATTGCTGCAGATCTCCAGGTGCTACAGCTATGCTGGAGAATGGCTGCTGCACAATAGGTTAGGCAAATTGAGATACAGAGCCAGATTGGGCCAATGTCTTGCTAATCCTTGAATGCCTTGGACATCTGGTCCTTCTGGAGAAGGATATTACCACACATGTTTGTTATCAGTGAGACAGAATTTCTGGACTATACTGTTGATTCCAATTACAACACTGTGTTTGAAAAAGCATTTAAAAGCAGCACCTACTTCTCCCTGTTTCTTCAGCTCTCTAAGTCTTTCTGATACTGTTGGCTCTGAAATATGTTGAATGGGACAATAAGAAATAGCATTTCAAAATGCTTCATTGTGCAAGGTTTTCTGTGTTGGCTTTTTTGTTGGTTTTTTTTGTTGTTGTTTTTTTTTTCCTTTCCTACTCTAACTAACAGAGCTGTGATTCCGTTTTCTTGGCAGTACAGGAGCTCATTCAAACTGAAATGAGAAAATTGGGACCACTAGGGCAAAAGTCAACAAGCATCTGCAATCCATGATGAAGATTTCTTATCAGTAATGAGGACTAGATATTCCTGGCCTATTTTTCACTGAAACAAATACAATTCCAAGATGGACATTGCTTCTAAGGGCTGGTGTGGTTTCCTAATCCTTAATCCACAGAAAGGTTCTTGTTTTTAGGAAGGAAATCCTTTTCCACACTGCTTTCCTGCCTTTCCTTGAGCACTATAGAAGATAATTTCTGTATTTAAAGACTGGAAATTGTGGGATATTTGCCAGCTCTTTTATGGCCTCTTGGACTTCGGGAAAACCATTTTTCCTCAGTTATTCCTTTGTGAAGTAGATGCAATGGTACATCTGCTTTCCACGTACCTTGGGAGACTTGATTGATGATTATAATGGGCTTTCTCAACTAGAATGCAAGGAAGAACAGCAGTTTATTACAGTGATACCAGTTCAGGGGTCGGTGTAACCTTCTCTTCTTCCAGGGTGAAGAAAAAATATACTGCTATAACTTAGCCCTTATCTGACCAGTATGCTCACTGTGTGCTGATTTAAAATGTGCAGGCCTATCTTCATTGGAAAGGAGCAGAATTTTCAGCTGTTCATGAGAAAAACCTCTCTGTAGAATGGATTTTAGAAAGTACTAAACATCACTGGCTTTGTTTTTCACTGGGAAGTGGAGCGTTGACAGAGCTACTGATAAGAAGTGGCAAACCTTTACTACAGCCAGTGGCGCAAGGGAAGATTTAGTGCAACTTGGTCCAAAGCTCTCAAGGGTTGTATTGTCAAAATCAAACCAGGAACAGAAAATAGGAAAAACAGATGAAAAAAATTATTAAAAGACCTCCAGAAAGAGATATGTCTTTATTGGATAACATTATCACATCATTACTTTGCTGACATAATAACAAATCAATGAAAGGAATATTAAATATTTTTAAAAATGAATAATGTAGTAACATATCATGGAGCTTTAAAGTGTACTGACCTGGATATATCAAGCCTAAGCAATCATTTCTTAGCTCTTGTGAGATCATTGCTTGACTCTGAAATTAGAATAATTTCATGAGTGTGTGGAAACAAGAATGAGGTCACCTCCATCTTAATTAGAAAAGGATAAATCAAACATCCAAGGCATACTTTCTTGTTTGCTGTTGACTCGCTTAGATTGGTATGATATAGTCCTGGGGCAGTATTTTATGATAGCCTATTTTGCTGCCTTGTGTATTATACTCCTTTTGCCTTTCTTTCTGACAATAATATAGGGTTAATCATGCTTACAAAACTGTTAAATTCATTCTGTTTCTATCTGAAAAAATGGAATGAGGTGAGCAAAACATTCAGATAAATAACATTTAATGCAGGCTTTATATAAGCCAGAGGTCTCAATAAAATTTTAAATCCTTTTAGTCAGCTATTCTTCTAATTACTTTTTATTTCTCCTTTGCTGGAAGAGCTTTCAGGCTGTGTACCATGAACATGTGGGTCTTTATTTCACATTAATGTGTTCAATAAAATAAAATTATACAGTTGAGTAATATGGATCAAAAACTAATTTATATAAACATTGATTGTTTCAGAGCACTGGAAAACTTCTTTGTCTTGGTCTGTATGACTGCATTTCTGTAGACTTGAAATATACTCAGTTGTTATGGCCAGGTTTTAATTTTAAAAAAACACTGATATGGAAGACATTGATTGACAATTGGTTCTGCTGTGTTCCTCCTTCCTGGAGTAATGAAATAATTGCCTCAAACGAGATACGTGACTGCTATCTTTCCTATTTTCTTTACCAAGTGCCTGAGTCAGTACTCTGAAATTCAGTGCTGATCCTTCAGCGACAACAGTACTGTATGAGGAATTTTCTGAGATAAAAATATATATACAAATACTCCTAAATTCACAGAAGAAAGTTAGAAAAAAAAAATAGTATTATTTATATTAAGTACAAGGCTGAGTCTTTGGACTTTGATTCCTGCTATGAACCTATAAGACATACTGAACTTTCCTGTCTCTATATCACCCTAAAATATAAACAAAGTGAGGCCAAAAGATACCGTTATAATTTTGACACTGATGTATTGATGTCAGTGTGGTCAAGGTTTCTTGAAAATTACTTATCAGTGGAATCTGAGTTGTGCTTAGATTGGCAGTTGGGTCATTTGTCTTCAAAGATATGCACACACCCAGTATTTCATCTTTATTTAAAGATAGTAATTAGAAACCTTAATCCTAGGCCACAAAACATGGAAGTCAATCAGAATATTGAAGCTCCTGAATTTCCAAGTAGAGCGCATTATTTTGACAAGAGATCAATATTCAAACTTAGTAGTCTTAGCAGAGCTATGATGAGAGAAAAACAACTATCTGGGCTCAAAATAATAGACAGGCTCATCTCCTTAATAACAATATGGTCATTGTCTCTGCTAGGCTAGAGCTCAGTTAAACATTCAGTTAAAAAGCTTTCCTGCTGCATGGAAAGTACACAGTATGATAGCTAAGGCCCTTAACCCCCACAAGCAGCAAAGCTTCCAGGTGAATTGCTGTGAGAGGAAATCTTTCAGGTGCTAGGGTAATCTTTTCTTGAGTTCTCACCAAGCCGGGTATCTGCACTTTGCAGACGGAAACAGAAAGGAGAGAAAGGAGGCAGGAACTAAATGCTACAAATGGCCATGGACTGGATATCAGAGAGATGAGGGAGATGGGGGAGAAAAAATCTAAATCCAGTCTTTAGAAGCGTGGATTTTGCTCTGGGTCCATCTCTAATTAGTTCCTGTGTGTTATATAGAAATTGACTGGGAGGAAGATACCTGTAAAAATAAGGTAGCAGCTTTGGTATTTTTTTTGGTTTTGTTTGTTTGTTTCTTTCTTTGTTTTTCATTATGTTGTTGTTGATTTGTATTGTTTTGGAGAAGGACCGTTGCCTTGATTGCAGGTAGACAGATCTTATATGATTTGAGTAGATTCATTTTGTGTTTCTCTCATTTAAACAGCATAAAATGGCAAGAGTTGTAGGGTGTAAGTATGAAGAAAGAATGAAAGCTTTTATACATCTTTCTGGGAGCATAAATTGCCCTAAAATGGAGTTTAATATTTGATTCAGACAGGCAGTCACTTGGAACAGTAAGCAGGATTGCAGCAATGTACAATCTTACAGGCTGGAGGGATGTGTTTGGGGAAGTGTTGAAACATAAATCAGGCAGAGAATGATTTTGAGGAAAAGGAGATATGGACTGAGTGAATCTAAACTTGCACAAACCTGTCAAAAATGTGTCTTATTGTCCAATGTATTATCCCCCTATGATTAATGTGAATTGGAAATACATTATCGTGTGTGATATGTATGCATGCTGCAAACCCATTAAGAACAAGCCTTACATGATTTATTTGTATTAATGTCATATTAAATTCTAAAAATTGAGTTGATGTTAAAGCACAGGTGCAATCCAATAAAAACAAAGACAATTGGAGTTACGATAGCCTTATATCAATTTTACTCCCAGCATACTAGAAATGTAGTACCTGAACTGTGAACAACCCTTCACATAGTAGTAGGCTGGTTTTCAACTGTGCACCCACAACAGGTAGGAATATTTTGGTATGGCAAAGTTCTCAGAGAATTTAGCTCCCTGCAAATGCACAATCAGAAATTAAATCGTATTTCCCCCATCTTTCTTTTGTTTAATCAGGTGTTTTTGCAGACCACCACACAAATTTGAAGCACTGGATTTTTAAAGTTGTCTTGAAACCCTTCTAAAATGTATCATAATGACTGAGCATATAAAACCACTTGTTAATGTGACATGCACTGCATTCCCAAGGGATCAAGCCTACGCTTTCATACTGAGCCTTCTTTTTAGATAGCTGGCAAAAGAAGGCAAAAGAGAAAGGCTGATCTGAAAACCTTGTGCAAATATTAATGAATTTGTTCTCACAAATCCCCTGAGAAGTATTACTGTCATTTCAGGCATTATATTAAATAGATACATGGGCCACACTGTATTTTTAAAGCTCCTTTTTTGTGGGATCTGACAAAATCTGTGAAGAGACTACTTTTTATGTAATGATCCTTGCCCATTTCAAAAGTCACTTTTTTGTTCCCATTACAGAGGAAAATGACTTTTTTGCTGTGAATTGTGGAAGAAGAATCAAAACTGTTGAAGGACTATTTGAAAGTCTCAGCTAAAAGGGAAGCTAGAAAAGCAGGCTATTAAATCAGTTGATACCTCCACAAGGCTGTAATACAACAAAGTAAGAAGGTTTGTGTTTAAGCCAAAATGTAAAATCATTACTAAGCACTTTTGCTAAGCAGTTTAATTTACGAGGGAGCGTAACTTTACAAAGCCATACTCTGTAAGACTCAAAATATGACAGCAGTTTTAGAATGAACAAAAGAAGTACTAAACCAGCAAATCCCCAGCCCAAAATATTCTGAATCCCACAGTAACATGGCTTTAGTGTGGCATCTCTGTGATTTATACTGCATGATTATAATCCTTTGGAATAAATTGGCACTGACTGCTGTAACATCTTAAAGCTATTCAGGCAGCACATACAAACTGAGAAGTTAAATCACAGCCTGTGTCCAAGATTTCATCCAATATATATATTTTAAGTGGAGTATCTCTTTGGAGATAGGTAATTCAATTGAGAAATAGTTCTTTTAGGACAAGATTTAGGGGCACATTGAAAAGATTGGAAGTTTTCTTTGGTATTAATTCTAATTATCTACAGAATCTCTCTGTGTTATCACAGGCTTCATAAACACATTTAAAGCAGATCTGGATATCTTCTTTGCTCAAGTGGGTTAGAAGGAGGAGTTCCTCATTGAAGCTTTATAGACAGGAGCTGAGGCTAAATGAAAACAATAGCCCATGTGGTGTCTCAGAGAGCAACGCAGGTGCATAGAAGTAGGGCTGAATGACATTTTATATGCCCTCAGAGGTCTCGTCCTGCCTCTGGCTGCCTGGTCATGAGGGTAGGGACTCCTGAGCTTTATCTACCAGATTTACACCTCAGGTATCCAACGATGCACGAGTGGCATTAGATGTCCGTATCTCAGCTGCTGAATACCAGCCTTGGATGAACTGCTTAGTAACATGATTGAAGGCAGTCTGCAAAGAAGACATTCAAGACATTGAATTCTGGGCAAAAATATCAGTGGAAGCAGCACTTCAGGTGTCTGGCAGCAGGTGTGCTCGCTGTAAATGCTGTAGGGTCACTGTGATTTTACTGTTCAGTATTTCTGTGCATTCTGTTACTTGTAGTGAGCTCAAAGGCACCAACAGTCACTTTATATGGGATATGAGTTGTTGCTGCCTGCCCGAGGTGCAGCCCGGCCCCGGGACTGCCCAGGTACGTCCAGACTTGTCTCTGCCATGTGCTCTGAATCCCCTTTGTTCCAAGCGCGGCTAGAACTTGAAAGTAGCACGGACCCCCCGGAAACAGAGTCCAATTGGCTGGTTACCATGGGTCCACCCCCTGCTCTCCCCGTTCCCCTCCCCCAAATAAAGGTGGCCCAATCGCAGCTGCCCCGCCCCGTCTGCTCCTGCTTCCCCTTCCGTAGACTGGTTCTCTCGTCCCTCTCGGGACGGGAGGAATAAAGAAAACAGGAATACAGGCACGGAGTCAGGGCTATATTTCTACCTCTTTGCTTCAGCTTGTGATGATAGCCAAACAGCTATCACTTGCCGCAAATCGGAGCCACTGAGCTGCTGGATCGCCCGTGCCATTTCTCCAGGCAGCTCAAGGCATTCCGGGGCTATGCAGACAGTGAGTCTGCCGACTGAGCGAGCAGTGAACTCTCGTCAATTGGCACCGCGTCAATGAGTTATTTGCTCCATCCATGGGGCATCTAACAGCACTATTAAAACAACCATCTATTTGCCAGGCCACTTCAAGTCCAGAAGCAATTTAAGCTATTTTCATATGGTCTGAAACACAAACTAATACAGTGCACCAGAGAAAAGCAAGGCAGAGTTTGCACTGCAGTCCAGGAGCTGAGGTGCTGGGCAGTGCAGTGCAGGGCTATGGCACTCTCCAGAAAAGAGGTCTTGGTACAGTGAATTCCTCATTTACTGAAGTCATGACCTTCCAATAGCACAAAACCACTTAAGATTTGGAATATTTCAAATAGGAGGACTAATAAATTATTGTAGTTTAATGAAAGTAAAGCAAAAAATGGAAGTAAAAAACCCCCCTGTAAAATAGGACACTGAACCAAAATAATCTTTTATCAAAAGAGAAGCAAACATCTCAGAAATGAGTTTACATTAGCTGTAGTCATGCAGAAATCCTTCGCAGTGTCCCAGTGTCCTGAGGCCACTTATTGCTACGCCGTGGCGCTGTGGCTTCTGTGCCGTAGTGCGAGGTGCTGTGATCTTCCAAAAGCGTCTCTTTAGCGAAGCCGCTTGGCAGGATCAACTACACACTCACACACGCGTGCACGCACAAACGCACTGATAGCTCCAGTAATATGGATCGACGGCAAAGAGACAGGAAGGGTCTCCGTGTGGAGTTCCGCAGACGAAGGTTTATTGCAACCATACTGCAAAGGGGTCAAAGGACAAAGATAAAAGACAATGCAGGGTCCAGGTTTAAGTACGGGAGCGGGGCAAGCACCAGGGACCAATGATCTGAGGGCACAGGGCGATACCAAGGTGGGACTAGGGAATGGGAGCCAATGGGGAAGCTCTGGGGGAGAGGCAATAGGCAAGGGCCAATGGGGGGGAACCTGGAGTGGAGAACTTTCTAGGGCATGGGACATATAAGGTAGCAAGGGGGCGGAGAGGCCAATGGCCAACCAGGAACGCAGAACTGGGGTACATTAACATAGCAACACAAAGCACCCTGGGGGAAGTTTCTTTTGTTACCCTAACCTGGGGTTCTCTGATCTTAGGGACTATCTCACCAGAGAACTGTCTCTCTCCCTTGTACTGCAGGTTAACCAGCTACTATAGCCACTTTGAATGTTGCTTGCCCTAAAACTGATGACGGAGGCTCTTAAAATCTCTCAAGCAGTAATGTATTTGTAAGTTCAAATTTAGGGAAAGCTTCTGCTGCCCGTCTTTTTGGAGAAGCAATCAGGTGTTCGCTCCTTCTGATAGAAGGCACTTTACCTATTACCTAAGAAGAATAACCAAAGCCCTTGGTCACTAAATGCCACGTGCTCCTGGTGTGCAAGAAAATAATGTCTGTAGCACTCAGCCACTGTGCCTTGCACGCAGGATCAGGTTCTCATTGCTTTTAAGCGCTAGAAAATTCCTGAGTGGCGGTTTCTGCCAGGCAGACTTGCCGCTGCTCTAGTGCAAAAAGGGCTTGTCCTGGATGTAATTAGCTGCCTGTTACGGCCTCAGACAGAAGGGAACTCCTTCCCTGACTATAAACACAGTGAAAACAACTCCTTTGCAGTAGAGAGAATGCAAAACAGAGTCACGCTCTGCCAAACCACCACTGCTGTAAAGTCCAGATTGTTGCATAAATGGCAGTAAATCCTGGGCTGCTCCAACTGTCTTTGAGGCTATCCTAGTTCAGGATCTAGCTACAGACAATCCCTCCCTTTTTCACCCCTTTGGTCACTGAGCAGAGCCAGGCTGAGGACTGATCTCTCTTCGTTTGGGCACTTACGCAGTTGAAATTTATGTTTGCTTGGAAATAACAAGCAGTTTTTAACTTAAATATGCTGCTTAAAATACAGAAAGGTTTCTGTATGCAGGAAAGGCACTGGGGGTCTGGTTTTCAGTTTGGAATGGGGTCTGGTTTTCAGTTTGGAAAGGAACAAGTGGGCTACCCTGCTCCGATCACATCTCTTAAACAGAAAGTGTGGGAGTGTGCTCCTACTCCTCTCTCTCCCTCTCCCTCTCCCTTTTTTTCTCCCTCTCCCTCTTTTGTATTGGATTTTTTATTTATTTTTTATTATTTTATTCTATTTCTGACAAGGTGTTAACTGATCTGATTCACCCACGCTGCTGGACTCTGCTTCAGGTCACAAGTGGGCTGCAGGATTTTTGGGAGCACTTCTCATACAGTTGGGGGTGTTCCAAAATCATCCTGTGCCAAGTGGAAAATGAAGCTGTCATCAGTCCAGGGTCAGCTCAGCATAAGGGCAGAGGAGCTCCTTCCTCTTGCTCTATTTCCTTTTAGTCTGTGGTCCGTTTTTATTGCTGAAGAAAGTTTTCAAGGGTAGTGAAACCCTCATGCAGCACCTCTTGGCTCTGGATCTCAAATCTGTAAAGGAAACTTCTTATATATATGTGTTTGGCTTGAATTTATTCCTTCAAGGAAAGACAATTATTAGCTTCTTGTTGGTGATTTCACCTGCTCAAATTCCCCGGATGGTCACAGACCTTTTATAGCTGAATTTTAATGATATAAGCACCCAGCTGATGTGAGAATATGTTGGGAGATCCAGCCTTTAACAAAAGAGCTGTTCAAAGCTGCTTTAGTCTTTCTTGCTTGTATTTTATTCAAAGACCATATTGGAGTAGGATGTGGTAGTCACTAGTCGGGCATCAATTTTGTTGCCTTTATTTCCTAATTAGTAGTCCAGCTGTGGAAATAATTGACTTTTTTTTTTTTTTTTTGGTTTGTTCATGTTTTGCGGGTTTAATCAAGGGTGTGGGGGACTGTTCCAGGTTAAACATTTGGTTTCATTTTAATTTGCTGTTGAATAAAAAGTAGAATGTTTTCAGAACCTTTTGAGACTAGAATCTTAATAATCTGTTCTGACAAAACTCAAAATGTTTTGGCTTTTAGAGAATGTTTTTGACTGTGAAAATCTGATGAGCTTGATGTGTATTTGTGAAAAACTTGGGTAATAAGAATTTATGTCTTTTGACAGTCAAAAACAGCTGAAATTCTTTCTTTAGCTCTAATTGCTCTTTTACATTGTACAATACGTTCAAATAAATCCATTGCCCAATGCCTTCTCTGAGAAATTGTATCAAATCTATACCTGCAACAGAACGTTTTTTAAGCTTTTTCTCTCCTCCACCCTCTTCTTTTTTTTTTTTTTTGGTTGAACTATTTGAAAATGCAACTGCTAATATTTTCCAGGTTGGTACTAAAGCTGAAACAGCTGGTTAGAAACACTCTGCTTGTTTTCGTGTTCATCCCTGCACTGTGTTACACAAGGCAGCTTGAGCAGCCAGTAGCTGAAAGCCTGACCACTTGCTGAGATCCATCTTTCATTTATTTTATCTCCTTGCCCGCGTTTATGTCTGGTGACGCGGTAGGCTGAAGAAAGAAAGTTGAGAAGGTCAGTCTATTGTGTTGCCTCTGGAGCCTGTGTGTTTGCCCTTCCTGAGTCTGTTTATTCTCTGAATCATTTGACACGCTGCACGTTCTGCTCTGACCTTCAGCCTATTGCTAACTCCAGTGCCTTGCCTCAAGGCCACAGTTCTGCAATGCAAGGAACAGACTCTGGGGTGTCTCATCCCAGATTAAAATGCCCATGACTCAGCTTCCCTCCAGTTTAACCTCACATTACTGAATCAAAGTTGCTCAAAAACTTTTTCCAGCTGAACTGCATTCTGGGAAAATTCATGGTCCTCTTGCCTTGCGCCCCTACCAGCATCTGATTAAGCCTGAACTGGTTACATCAGTGGAAAATATGACAAGGCAGTCAGCCCTTGTTGTGGTCAGTTCCATTCAGAGCTGGACCTGGCAAAGACAGGAACAACCCACTGCCCACACTGGATTGCACATGAAGCCCCAGCTGAACTGTTACCTCCATTCCCTTTCTAAGCACAGTCTCCTTAGAAAAATTCCAGTCACCACCCCTGGAAGTGTTCAAAAGACATGTGGATGTGGCACCTGGGGACATCAGCAAATTTTCAGGTGACATGAAGTTGAGTGGTGAGGTTGACATACCTGATGCGATGCCACTCTCAGGAACCTGGACAAACTCGAGGTTCGTGGACCACGTCTTCTCTAAGGAAAGGCTGAGAGAATTGGGATTTTTCAGCCCATCAAAGGCTTCAGGGTGGCCTACTTGTGGCTGTCTAGTACCTGAAGGGAGCCTACAAGAAAGATGGAACTTCTACAAGGGCATGTAGTGACAGGACAAGGAGAATGGCTTCAAACTGAGAGAGAGTAGATTTAGATAAGATATTAGGAAGAATTTTTTTTCTATGAGAGTGGTGAGGCACTGGAACAGAGAATTGATGGATGCCCCATCACTGAAAGTGTTCAAGGTCAGGTTGGATGGGGCTCTGAGCAATCTGATCTAATAAAAGGTGTCTCTGTCCCTGCAGCTGGGGGGTTGGAAATGGATGGCCTGTAAGGTCCCTTCCAACCCCAAACCATTCTATGACCCTATGATTCTGTGACATGGTTTAGTGGTGAACATGGTAGTTCTGGGTCAACAGCTGGACTCAGTCTTAGAGGTCTCTCACAACTTTCATGATTCTATGACTGTGATTTAATGACTACACAATATGGCCGCAAGGGTTGAGCGCTGTAACCAAGCTCATGTATACTGGCATAGCTTTTTAAGGTGTTATTTTTGTTGGTTTCTTTCAGATATTTTATTCTGTGTCAGAGATCTGGAGTAGAGAGATTAATGTTGCTGACAGATAGGTGAAAGAAAACAGCACTCTACAGTCTATGTCTTGATTTACTAATTCTTAGAAATTAAATGGCATTGTTTCAAAATAACCTAGAATGCTATGCTATTATAGAGAGATGCTGTTTGCAGCTTTTATTGCAGAATGATCTTTTTTATTTATTTTTTATTTTTATGAGGGAACTCTGTGAAGCAAGCATTTACACATAAGAGGTGGGACAAAGGAAAACTCTCCCTGTGCATCATCTGGCCCTATTTGATTGTGGGAAAGGTGTTTATTACAGTTACACACCTTAGTCTTTTACACTGGTTAGATTTTGTTTGCTCCTGTGTATTTCATGATTAGTAATGTATGTTTCAACAACATCTACTGACCTGTAACTACTGTGGGGGAGTTGGGTCTGCTAGAGATATTGCATAGAAAAACCCAGAGATACGTATCTTCTGAAAACCGTGAAAAGTGGCAAGGATTGAATGATAAACCCAGGAGCATATGGTATGTGACCAGTCTTATATCATGACTATTGCACTGAATTACCAGTGCCTTATTACGATAACAAAAGTGAAATAAACATATCTGAAAGGGAAAAGAAGTGTAAAAATGATGAAAACAACAATATTTGTAAGTAGGCAAATGCTGTTGTCTCAGAAATCTTCCCTGTCCTGTCCTAGTATGGTAGGGTATTTTTTCATCTTGCCATCTGTGGAAATGCAAGCCAATATTGAAGAGAAATACTTACACAAGAGCATTAGCAAGGAGAACAAATAAATCATGTAATCTTTTGATTCAACCAGGCTTTAATTTTGCACATTTATATCATAATTTGCTATGTTTTCCTTTTATATTTACAACTGGAAATGAACCTAAATGTCACGAGTTTCTAGTAACTGTGTGGGATTTCAGACTTGCTAGAATCTAGTCATTCATGAGCCTTTCCCTTGCAGGTTTGCTTGTTCCTGTGCCATGCTCCATCCTCTGCTCCTGAGGTGCCTCTCCTCTGATGCAGAGAGTGAGTGCTGTGGGAATGGAGCTGAACTCATGCCATTTTTATTACAGGGTAGAGAGAGCTCCTTCCCAGGCACCTGGCAGGAGGAGCACTGTGGGAGTGCCATCTGTTTCAGCGCTGCCTGCTAGAATTCTCCCATTGCTTGATGTGCCATTGCTATCTAATCAAGACAAGGAAGTGGTTAATGTTAAAGGGGCTGTCGTGGAAAACACTTTCTCCAACCTGAAGAGCTGTCAGAAGCTGTAGCCATGCCTATTCTTCAGCTGCTGGTCCTCTTGGTGTTTTTTTCCACACCTTCTTTTTGAAAGACTTTGCTGTCTGGCTGATCTATGAACCACCGTTGTCTAACTACAGATCCATATGCTTAGAGAAACTGTTGTGCAACACTTTAGATAGACACTGAAAGCATAAGATAATCTCCTCTTATTTTTTTTTTAAGCCTTGTGACAGCTTCCTGAGGTATACACAGGAACTTATTACCTCATGCAAAGGCAAATGTGAACTCCCTCCCCCATCTCCCATAAATAATCTTCTACACAACTGTAGACACTGACATATTTATCTCTTGGCCCCAAAGGCTGAGGTCTTTGGCAGCAGCTAGGAGTGAAAAAATTGAAAGATGCAGAGTTCCTTTCCACCTCTTCCCCAGTTTACAAGGACTCATTTGGCTGCAGGCCACTGAGTGATGCTGAGCACACCCTGCAGGCAATTAGTTCTTTCATACAAGTGAACTACAGTTATATGGGCACACAGTAAATTCATTATTTTACTGTCTTCTCCAGGCTATAGGGGCCCCAGTTTGTGTTTAGTGTTAGTAATAGCATTAGCGTTAAAGTTTAGTATATAGTTATTGTTTGTTAGTTTAATCTAGAAATGTGCTTCAGAAAAGTCAGCTCATCTGAGGCAGTAGAATGTCTAAACCAGGAGACTCCCTTGGTCTCTGCAGCAGGGAAAAGACTACATGGCAAAGTAGGGATGGTTGTCTAGACATCCTTATAATAACCTGGATGTGAGGCTGAAAGTCAGCCTTTCCAACAGATCAATTCTTTCAATGTGTGGAGGTGGCACCACCTGCAAAATCATCAACGCTGATCAATACTTTTTTTGCAGCCTTGCATGCTAAAGAAATCAGAATATAACCACTACTGGGAGTGCAGTATCTGTGAATTCTTAATATGTTAATCGCTTAAAGTTGATATGTCTCCAGTTGCCAAACAACTTAAGGGAGATCTTCTGTGTGATGACGTAGCATAACCTGGCACGATGATGGCAGTGTGGCTGCCATTGGCTCATTACTGCTTTACAATCAATTTTTGAACAATCGGATGAAAAAAGTAAATTTTAAAAATGTAGCTTCCTTTCTAAGGATTAAAACAAAGATTCTGTCACTGATTTGACTTGTTCTATTGAAATTTTGAACTATTTTTAAGTGTAAAGTACTAGCACCTGTCAGAACCTCATTAGATCCTTCTCACAACATTAAGCCTTTTCCCAAGATGCCAAGTGGGAGAACATCTGAGGCAAAATTTACTGGTTTGCTATAGTGCTTCTGATTTTCTAGAAAAGCCCCAACAACAAACCAAACAAACCCAGCTCTTTTTTTTGCTGTCTTGGTGACCTGCCTGCAACTCCTGTTTTCAGCTTTTTACTGTTGGAACCATAAATGTAGGCTTCCTGCATCCTTTCATGGATCTGGGCAGCAGGTGGGCAGGAAGTCATCAGTGAGGAACAGGAAACAGAAGGATTAGGAAACAGCCAAGGTCTATTCAGGGGCAATGTTAGGCACAGCTAGAAGTGCTCCCCAAAGTGAGAGAAACTTATGTCTCAGTGGAACAACATGGACAGTGCCATGGCAGTTAATGTGCTCTGCAATAAGGCTGAGTTGCCAGGAAATTCTATGCTGAAACTAGTGAAATTCTCTATAATCATCATGTTAACAATGGTTATCTGCCAGTGAGGCACATACATGTGTGGCGGATACATGGCATGTAAGGCAGATTAGATTGGAATGAATGGTACTTTATGGTGGTGGAGCATTCTGAGGGTGTGGGATAAGGATTTTGAGAGCTATTGCTACAGACTGCAGAATGCTCCAGGGACTTCCTTGCGAAATAAAGCAAAACAATTCTAATAAAATTTTTATTTTGTGCTTGACATCGACCCACTTGCAGTATAAACCCTCTACAGGAAAAGGTCTTGGTCCTTCTCTGCTTCTGTTTTTGTAAACAACGTCACTTTTCTGTTGCTCTTAAGCTACTGTACCAAATGGTGTGAGTACAGTTGAAAGTTGCTTTCCTGTTACATACTACTAAATGTCAGAGAGTTAAAAGCATTGTAGCATCATCTAGAGGCCAGACACAAACTACAGTGCATTGTTAGTCTTTCAGTTGAGTAAAGCACACAGATGGATGTTAAAAAGATAAGATTCCAAGTAGGATTTTCCAAAGAACATAAATACCAGAAAATAGGTTTCCCAATGAATTCCTTATGAGCAGAGTTACAGTGCATAAATATGTATGTACTATATATAGTAATTTTGTACAGACAAATTTATGTTTTTCTTCTGCACATGTAAATAAATAATCAAAGGTAGTAGAATAATATATAATCTAAGTTTCATCTATTTACAAATTTGATGGAGAGCTGACAAATTAAGTGAAGAGACAAGTACATATGCCCTGTTGTGCAGCTGCAGTATGCAACATTCAATTTGGGTAACAGCTACATGACCCAAGATTCTAATTTTATTTAATATATGAAGAATAAACTTGTTTGTTTCCATTTGGCAGTTGTAAACTTTGTCTTTTTCTGAATGTATTTAATAGCCAGTATACAAATGACCTGTTTGAGAATTTTGTGAGGAATGTCTTGCCAGCAAAGTGCAGAGGTTTGAGAAATTTATGAGAAGCATGTGCATATGTGTGGGCAGGAAGAGTGACTTTATTAAAGACAGGTAAAGGATTCAACTTCCCCTACTATGCAATGGGACTTGGAAGATTTTCCCAAGAGTAATTAGAAATTTGTTTAAAAACAAGTTTGCAAAGCCAGCCTCTCTTCGTTCAAGTAGCTGAGTGCCTTGCAAATGTCAAAAAGTGATGTCATTTTCACTTTGTAGAATTGGAAACTGAGCACTTTGCTGATTTATTCAAACAGATTTGTTCAAATTGATATGGTAAACAGGCAGTGTTGAAAATGAAGCTGGTTCCCTTGTGTCTTATTCCTGTGTACAGTGAGGCCTGCTGGCCCCTCTAAGAGGAAGGTTCATGTGGCCAAGGAAATTAATTGTCCACAGATGTATATGAGACTAGAAATACAGATGCAGGAGTATGGGACTGTTGTACAGATTTACTGCCCTTTGAATCCAGTGTTTCTTTCTGAGACATAATATCTTTCTCAAATCAGAAAATCTCCTGGGAAGTCAGCACTGAAGATTGTTTCATTGCACTGGCAAACTCCTGAGAAGATGGACTTTTCCTTTTACAGTCTGAACAAACAAAACGGGCCAGCTGAGACAGTAACCAATGAGCAGTCCCCAGATATGAGGAACTAGGGAGAGCAGAGGCAGACCAGCTGAAGTGCTCTCCCAAGCACTTTTGCTCTGTGTTTTATTGCAGTTTTGGTGCATATCTTTGAAAATTTCAGTGACAGAGGAGTTTCTTCTGCCTAAACCTCAGCAGTTGCTGGGCATGTCAGTGCAGGGATGGGATTTTGGTTCTTTGGGAAGCAACAGACCATATCCCCTTCTCTAAATGCACAGCTTTCATCAAAACAAATCTCCTTAGCTAACACTCTGCTTGCATCTTCCCCAAATGCAAGATTTTGGGTTCAGATTTCACATGCAAAAACATTTGGTCTGGACTTCTTTCCCAGGAGGGATCTGTGGCTGTATGCATGTTTGTTGAACAGCAGACAGTTTGTTTATACCTTTTGTGATCTTAGTTTGCCTAAACTATCCCATCTCAACTATTCATAGAGAGTCTCTGAAAACACTCGAATCCAGCAAACTGAGATTATTAAACAAATAGCCATAGTTAAACTGTGGAGTTCAGGAGCCTGAGTTTGGGAAAGACGAAGACCTTGTTACATATAATTACATCTATTTATACTTTAAATGACACATGGAAGTCTTCAGATATTCGTGTTTAATCAGGTGTGTAAATACATTGAATTAAATAAAAACTTCCTTAGGGTTCTTCTTTAACACATGGTCTATTTTTTTTTTTTTTTTGCATGTGGAATGATAGCACATTAAAAGAACAGTTTATTTTAGAGATATTTCTCCATATGTAGGGTTAATATGAGTACCTTATGAAGTAAAATTAGGAGTAGAAATTAGATTCTAAAATTAGCATTTCACTGATTCTATCCCATATCTTTTCCTTTCCTTGGGACATTCCCTTGGAAAATTCCATAATTAACCCTTTGCCATTTCAAATTAGATTTTCTACTAAAGAGAACAACATTAAATTAAAACAATTAAAATGCTAAAGCTCATCCAATAATACTTCCTAGACTAAGAATAGTAAAAGATAATACAGAGAAGCTAAGCAATTAAAAATGTATGTGCATTGGAAGTAAGAAATACAAAGAGAACTGAAAACAACTGTTGTTGGTTCACATACACATGCATATGTATATGAATTATTGCTTTAAAACTTAAGTGAGGTCTATTGGTTTGAATTCTTCAACTGTTATGAAACCTCTATGTGGAAAAAATAAGATGGTTTCTTATTTTGTACTTCCTCTATCACTTTTCCATTGGAGATGAACTGTGATTAGATCCTGGAGTAAAATTCTGGTATTTGTCTGTGAGGGCAGTTTGAGCTTGTTTTTATGATGGCCTTAATCCCACTGTGGTGCAATCAGCTTGATCTTTGTGGAAATTATTGATTTTTATCTTAAATTTCTACTCTGACAGTTTTGAGAAGATGGATGCAGGATTTTGGACTCATTGTTGAGATTTCTGTGAAGAAAGATGCTGGAACCCCATTGGCAGTTGGTTTTAAACACAAATTTAAAATTACAGCTGTATATTATTTAGACGAATTATAGTTCCGGAAGTGCCTGAAGCACTGCTCAGGTTCAAGGGTTTCCTCTTGCTGGTTCCCTCTTGTGGATTTCCTCATTAGCAGCTCCCCGAATGAGTCATTAATGGTGTCTAAAATTTTGGTCTTAGCACCAGGCCATGATGTGACTTTTCCTCAGTCTGCACAGTCCTTTTTGATGGGCCCTAATAAACATTTTTTTTGCCACCCCAATGCATCTTGTATCTATCAAAGTCAGTAATATCATCCCAGTGGGTGGTAGAAGGATTCTTGGCTATTTGAACTAAAAGTTTGGACTAATAATATGTTTATATGCAAATATTTTTGTAGTTTTAAAAATAAATGAGAAAAGGAGAGAAGCATGCACATTCACACACAAACACATGCACATTCATGCCCACACGTGTACAAAGGAAATACAAGGTTATACATTCTGTACCTCAGAGTGCAGTTTGTTGCAGAGTACAGTATTGGGGTACATTCTTAGAAAAGAACTGACTTCACGTTCAGTGAATGGCAGGGGCACTGGAACTAAATGATCTTTACAGTCTCTTCTAGCCCAAACCATCCTATGACTGTATGAATGTGAAATCACTGAAAAAGTGCTTTTCTCTTTTAGCAATGAAACTCTAGTCAGCTGATGACTTTCCTTAGACTTTTCTGATTTTATTCTACAATATCAATGCCAGACATTATCACTGGGTGTGACGTCACACATTACTGATGAGATAAAAGCAAGGACTACCAGAGACAAGGACAGCAGCCTTCCAGAATAGAATCGGAAACTCTCACTCTCAGTCCCTGCTGGCTTAAATGACTATTACATTTTTATTTACCTACTGTAATATTTTTAGCCATCTCATTTTTGAATACTATGAAATCTTACTTCTCTACTGTCCCCTAGGGTATTTCTCTTTGCAGAAAATCATTCCGTAGTTTTACCACTTCAAATCCCACATGAGTTTACCTAGACTGTGACTTCCTGGAGATGTTAATAATACTGGGAGGTCCTTGAATAGATATGTATTTTGGTGAGTTTTTTTCTTAATATTAATGTAAAAGGTGGTGCTGAAACCTTCTTTAGGACATCATTATCCAACAGGCTAGAACTGTAGAACATGTAAATATATATGTTAGTTCAGAACAAACTTTCCAATGTTGTTAAAACAATTAGATTAATATAGAGCAACTGTGACATTGATGTGTAGAATGGCATTGATTCAAAAATGCTGTGCCAAACCTTAGATGGTTATAAATAATATTCCCTTCTATACACACACATACACAGAAAAAAAAAAAAAAAAGAGGAAAAAATTAAAAAGAGTTCCAATCATTGGAGTATTTGGTTAAACAGCACAGACATATGCTACTGTACTTAGGGTGTTCTGAACTCAAAGGACACATAAAACATTTTGAGTCTTGGGAACCTTTTCAGAAAAAAAAATAAATTACTTCAAATTGAGAGCTTAGCATTTCTATGTTTTCATCTTATTTTCTAGGCATTTTAGTTTTAGAAGTCCCTGCTTCCCTCGTAGTGTAACTCTGCTGTCTCCAGCTAAAAGTACTTATGCAAGAAATGACTGTCCTGCTGTCTAAAGTCCCTATGCAACAAGTTCAGTATAAATATTTCTCTTGCTGTGCTTTAAGAGCAATAAAACTCGGCTGATGAGGCTATAAGCCAATCTTTAACTAGAATACATTTTCCCTTTGGGCATGGTTGCTTACTGGTAGCTGCTAACAAATGGCCAAAAAGATACATGCAGCTAAGTCTAAGTGAATATGAAATTGGAAACATTTTAAAATTTTCCTGGTTCTTCCCCTCTTTTTTTTCCTCCTAGACTTTAAGTCCTTTAAACACCGTGTGGGCTGTGTATAACATATGTGAGCATTGGTAACACTCCACACCGTGCACCTGTCATGGTGCCTCTAGCAAACAGGGAGAAGAAAATACAAAAGAGTGTGTGTAGTTGTTGTGGTTTAACTTCAGCCATCAACCAAGTACCACCATGTGTTCACTCGCCCACCAGCTGGATTGGGGTGAGAATCAGAAGGGTGAAAGCTGGAAAACTCGTAGGTTGAGATAAAGACAGTTTAATAGGGAAAACAAAAGCCACGAACACAAGCAAAGCAAAACAAGGCATTAATTCACTGTTTCCCATGGGCAGGCAGGTGTTCAGCCATCCTAGGAGAGCAGGGCCCCGTCATGTGTAATGGTTACTTGGGATGACAAACACCATCACTCCAAATGGCCCCCTCTTTCTCCTTCTTTCCCCCACTTTACATGATAAGCATCGTGTCATGTGGTCTGGGATATCCCTCTGGTCGTTTGGGGCCACCTGTCCTGGCTGTGTCTTCTCCCAGCCTCCCAAGCACCCCCACATTCCTTGCCAGAGTGTCAGTATGAAAAGCAGAAAAGGCCTTGGCTCTGTGCAAGCCCTGCTCAGCAATAACAAAAACATCTCTGTTAACAAAACTACTCTGTTATATCAGTGTGTTCAGCACAAATCCAGAACATATCCCCATACCAGCCACTGTGAAGAAATTTAACTCTATCCCAGCCAAAACCAGCACAGTAGATTATTTGAATGACTGTGGTCTGAATAGAACCTTGCACCTCATGGAGGTGTTACTTGTGCTAAAATGTGCTTGATGGTTGTGATCAATATTTGTAGGTATTGTCTTAAATAATGGTGCTTGTTTGCTTAAGCAGAGTCTGTGTTTGGGACTCTGAAGAAAAAAAAAATCAAAATGTTAGGTATTTCAACAGAAAGTTTTAGATATGGGTGTTGTTTAGGGATGTGTCTTCCATTCCTTGTGACTGAAGAATTCAACAGCACTATTACCCATGAGAGCAGAAGTGGAAAGTTTTATCATAGTAGCACAGTACCAGGGAGCAAGACTAATGCTGTGAAGGATCCATCATATTACTCCTAAAGAGCACCTGTGTAGAGGTGGTCTAACTTTTTAAATGGTACTTAAAATTGAGATAAATGGATGAACTCATACTGTCTGTTAAATGTCAGTAATGTGTAACAAAGTAAAAAGAATCAAAATCTCAGCATACATCCATTCCTTTATGACAAATTCTGAGTTAATAGAAAGTGAAATAGCACAGAAAAACTAGATTTTGTCTTATGGTAGAATAGCAAAACATGAAGAATTTAACTGTGATTTTTGTAAGTGGCTAAACCTGACCAATATTATGTTTTGCAATATCTAGATGCTGAAATAGAGGCTTGTTAACATTTAAGATAAAATACATTTATTAGAATAATTTTTCAGCTGAAGGTTCTAGGACAAAAATAAAAGTGAAAGAGAATGGAACCAAAACAGTTAAATACATGAGTTGGATCCTGCAATGGAAAACTACATAAAAACAGGGTCCTATTCTTATTGCTACATATCATTCCAAACATATGCTTTTTCCATTTCTGAGTTTTGTGTAATAAAATATTAATGGAGCAATGAAGTGACTCGTTGGAAAGGGAGGACGTTTCATATGAGAACTAACTTTAAAATGCTGTGAGACCTTGGGGGCAGTTTTGCCCTTGCCTTCACTTCATGAGTAGTAGGTCATCAAGCCTTTCCAAGAGCTGCTGAGTTCAGGAATCTGTTTTGCATGAAGCAATCTACAAGATCATGAATTTCCACTAGAAAAATGAGGAACAAGATCTGCTAAAGCTTATACGTATCAAGAGAGATACAGGCTCTTATGCTCCTGGATATTGTAACAATGTATATTAATGTAATTTTTGTCTTACTACTCCAACCTCTTGACCTGGTTTATTCCAGCCATGGGTTTGGAAGTAGCTTTCAAATATTGGTGTTCTCCATGCAATTGCTAGAGTTTAATGAAGGTACACCCTGCAGAATGCCAGTAAGCTTCAAGCTGTATCAGCATTCTTTGACCAAAGCCTGCAGCTCCACATGAATACGCTTTCTGATAAAATAAAAATAGCCTATTCCTCTGGAATGCCATGCTTCTACCTGGGGATTAAATATCTCTCTTTTTATTTTAGAGTCATTTAAATATCTTTATTGAGATCTCCTTAATCAAAAGATGGTACTAGACACTCAGGTTTTACTGATTGCATGCTGCTCTGCCTTGTCTCTACTTCAGAAGAAAAAAAAAGTCAAGATAGTTCCCATGGGAAATAAGATGTAAATTAACAGGAGCGAACCATTAGACCAGATTATATAAATTTACCATCTTTTGGAATTCCTAATATGTTCCTAAAAGATAAAAAGTCTATGGAGATGACTCTAGTTCTAGTCAGTTGATCATAATTGCCTCGTTATCATAATACTCCCTATAGGGCCCTACAGTAGTCATAACCTGCACTTTCTCTAACACAAAACTTGCATCCCTCAAAGGGTGCCTTCTATGCAGAGCTGCCACTGTATCTAATCCTTCATCTCAGTACATTATGGTACCGGAGGATGCTCCCAGACCTGCCATATAATGTAAAAAACTTTGAAGTCTGAAAATGCCATTATCAAACTTTTAAATAGGAAAAGACATTCAGTATTCTTAAATTCTTGAATTATGTGTTCTCATTATAGAAAATAGGTATATGAATTGTACTTAACTGAGTGATTATTGTTTTAAAGAGATTATTCTTTCAGTAATGGCACCTTAAAAGTAATTTCTTAGGCTGGTTTTAACAACACTAGGTATAAATAGTAATCTAATTATACTTAGGAGAGATTTATAGCTCTGATTACTCTCGCTTTAAAATTTCAAAGGGACTGACATGAGTAATCAACATATCCCATACTGTGAATTCATCTTGCTATTGTAAAAAACACCTGCCAATTGCTTGTCTGCAGAATGATATGCGATGCTGCGCATATTATTTCAGGAAGTAGTGATACATGTGCATAATGTATGCATTTTTTTCAATGCCAAGGCATAAAACCGGAATGCTCCTGATAGAAGAGCTTAGATTTCCAGCCCTATAGTTGTTTCTTTAATATTCTTTCTTCAGATATTTAGTTTTGTTTCTTTCTGGATTTTCCAGCCAACTTATTATGCAGGGCATAATGTCCCTATATGAATTATGCAGCATGCAGACAAATGACACTAAAAACACATTGTTGAAGTTTCAAAGACAAGTACATTTATTTGGAAACACCAGATCTAAAGGTGCTGCCCCATGTACATGAGGATGGTCTTCATTTACATGGTCTTTATTTACTTCTTGCATAGAATTCTGGTCTTATTGTCTACACTTCTACTAAATAAAACAGGGAAAGTATATGAGTTTAAGCGTGGGATTACAGTTCTCCATATGTGATACTCTTGGTATGTTTCTTTGTTCGAGCCTGAGAACACCTGCACAGTCAATGCATGAACACAAGCTGGGAACCCAGGTAATTTCCTAATAGATTGTTTTGATGCAGCCAGCCTGCTTTCTGGGTGAGAAGCAGAATTTATCCATGTAGATGTAGACTGTGCTGTTGCTTGCTCTCAGAACAGTCTTATTTGTTCAGTAGCATAGGCACAGATGCACACATTATTTTGGGGGATTAAAGAAGACTGCTACAGGAAAATGCATTTGTTCATAGAATTCTGCTCCTCCTCCTCTGCATTTGCCACAAGAATGGAAAGTAAACAGGGAAAATAAAAAAAAAAAAAAAGGACTGAACAGCCAACTGCAGGAAATGAGAAGTCCAGGAAAAAAACCCCAAGAAAATATTAAAGAGTAGAGTGTTAGTTCAGAACTGATGTATCCTAATTCTTGATTAAGACAGTCTGCAAACTTTATAGGTTTATATACTAATACATCTGCATGCAAAGCTTATATTAGACAAATATAATTTGATTATAGCCTTTCCTTTTTTCCTAGGTGTCTGACTTTGCAAATTTAGCAAGAATAGTCATCGCATGCATGTATAACATCTCCTTGTTTTGAAAATGGGACCGTCTTCTAGAGTGGTTAATCACAATGGTTCAGGCAAACTGCTCAGATTTCTGGTGCTTGAGTTACAGAACAATTGATTGAAAGTTTTGTTCCTATGTGAATGATCATCACAAAGTGACCATAAGGTATGTTGACAATATCATTGGTAACACAGACAAAGTGGGATGCTGTACCTGACTTCAGGCTCTGCATATGCACATTCTCTCTCTGCTGGGCACAAACCTGTCTACCATTCTCTTTGCAGCTTGATGCCTTTTTCTCTTTCTCTGCTAAACTGTTTCTGTCATGTCTCCATTTCCTTGCCAGGCATCTTCTCCAATCTCAAGCTCTATTACCTCATAAGGGTAATTTCCTCCCTGTTTTGCTTTCCCACATTCTCCAAGTTTGTAATATATTTGCCTAGACATATCTTTCTGCCTCTTTTTCTTGTGCCCCACTCCCCTCATTTTGCTATTCAGTTTTTCCTCTTATCCTTCCTGCATTGAAATGAGATGACTTCCTGCCATATGCTGCTAGCAAGGGGATTACTAGGAAGGGTGGAGAGACAGGTTCTTGGTCACAGTTTCAGCCATTACAGCAAAATTCTGGCTCTGCCAGCCACAGCAGCCTTCGGCTGGAGTGTATCCGTTCTGGTTGCACATGTGCAGCCCAGCGAGCCTGGGGATCTCTGAGGGAATGGAATATTCTCACTCATCCTCCGGGGGAGCTACATGTGCAGCCTATGAAGTGGTCGCTACTCAGAACAGTGAGACCCTCAAGTCTATTTAATGCAGAGAATATCTTCAGGGACTTTTAGCTGAGAGAATCTAATTTTTTTAATGACTCTGTGTAAGCTGTGGGGTTTTTTCCTCCCTCCATCCCCCGGCATATATCTTTGTTGAGGCAACAAGAGTGAGTGTAGGCCTTTTAAAAAAACCAAAACCCCCCACCACAAAAGTACCTCAAGGTTTTTTTAATACTGAAAATACTTTTCTTCATTGCTGGAAGCAGCTAAATATTTTTAGGGTAAGTTCCCATTCCCTCCTTCCTGCAAGTAATGCAGGCTAGTATTTGCTGTGTTCCATTTGGGGAAAACTTTCTTTCCTGGCCTCCTCAGACCATCTCATAAACTTTTAAAGGGATTTAATTAAGTAACTTTGTTCTCATAATAAAATTACCTAATTTCCTTCATGTCTTCCCATCTAACTTCAGTGTGCTCTCAGGTTTCTTGTGTGCTGCCACTCTCTGGGCTGTGTGGTCATGAGTAGAGGTGATACATTGGTATGATTAAGTGAAATGTGCATAGTTGATTAGCTTTTCATTGGGCAGGCACCCAGAGCACTGAAACTGTAGAGTGGGAATGCAATACTGAGGAAAACTTTGTCTAGATATTCCAAAATGGAGAAAAGGAGCTGCCAAGTGTAAATTAAAATCATTTGGTCTGAATACTGAGGATAATTGTCTCCTTCATTCACCAGGTTTAGATATAGTCTGCGTTGCTTGGATGTTTTTTTTGTATCATATTCTGGTTTCACCATTAGGCTACTATGTGCAAGTCTCATCAGACACGCTTATTGAATAGTCTTACCTTTGTGGAACAAATCTTCAGATCAATAGCTCTTCGTATATAATATACAGCTCTTCATATATAACTATAATGATATAAAGATCTGTTTTTCTCTTCAAGTTAGTTTTATACTACTGTCACTTTGCTGCATTCAGTGATACATGTGGATGTAAATGAGACATGAACTATGCCAAGTTCCCTTTCAGATAGAAAACCCTCTTCACATCTACCCTTTCATCTCTCCAAACCTGCACTGCTCTGCAAGAAAAAAGTGGGCAAGAATACCAGCATCCCTGGATAGTAGCCATCCTCCACGCTTCAACCCTTTATACTACTGAGGTTCAGTGAAGGGAAATCCTTGTTAAATGTTTTTGAAACTAAATTTCAGGTGTGGAGCACACTACATTCACACAAGAATGTGCATGCACACAGGCTTGTACATGTACAGGCACACACACGGGAAGATACGTACATGCTCACACAGAACATTATGTGAGTGCACACACACACATGGTCAAAGACTCAGACAAACTGCCTGTCTGCCAGATTTTATCTTAGTGCCTTCTAAGATTAGCAGAGAAGCTCTTCTACAGCTCTGCTGACAAAAGATGCAGAGGACAACTCTGTCCTTCTCAACTTAGAGACATAACATCAAAAAGAGATATTTTTTTTCCCCAAATTTTAAGGAAGGACCTGATAGTGTTCTCACCCTTATATCGCTAGCCTTATTTTTTTTTATTTTTAGCACCTTATTGTTGGAAACATTTTCCTAATCTTTATTCTGTATATTCACAACTGGTATTTAAACCTATCATTTTTGTCCTAACCATGGTGGATAAAGAGAACAGATGGTTCTTCATGGCAATCTGTACCATATTTTAAGACAAGCATGTTCTTCCACAGAGCCCTCTTCTCTAGACTAAAGAGTCCCATTCTTTCTTTACAGTGCATATTCTCCTGTGGACGCCCAGGGGTTGCTGCCCTCCTAGAAGACTGCTCCTACAACTGACAAAATGCCCAGGAAAAGGAAAAGTGAGAGGATTCCTTATAAAAAAGGATATGCTTCTTATAAAGCTCCTACTTTTATCTCTTTAATGGTGTATGTTTTTTTTTAAACAGCCTGACTTAGTTGACTCATATGCAGTTTGAAATCCCTCAGATTCTTTTCTGCAAAGCTTCTGATCAGCTGGATTTTCCCCCTATTATGTTTATAGAGTTGCTAATTCTGACTTAAGTGCAGGAATGTGCATTACTCCTTTCTGGCCTCATCTGTTTATCAGAGTAAACAGATGAGTCCAGTGGACATAGATCTTTTCCATTCTAGTCTTATTGTCAGAAGTGCCTGCTACCCACCCTGTTTGATGCTGTTTTCAAAGGCTACAAAGGTTTTCTTTACTCTGTTTGCTAATGAAACTATAAAATACCATGGAATTTGAGAGGTCATGTTAAAAAAAAATGTCCTGTTTAATTGTGAATGGTTATATCAACATTTTAAAAGCAATTTTCAGCCAGCTGTGCACCTATCTCGGACTAATTTAATAGGGCTGTATTTCCTAGCACACTTTCAAGAGCTTCCCTCACTGGAGATATTCAAGACCTGTTTGGATGCAATCCTGTGCCATGTGCTCTAGGACTACCCTGCTTGAGCAGAGAGGTTGAAACAGATGACCCACTGTGATCCCTTCCAGCCTTGCCCATTCTGTGATTTTGTGATTCTGTGTGTGCTAAAAATAGTAAAAAATTCACATGAGTAGAAGGGGAGAGAATGAATATTCTGCCCAGACTTAATATCTCCTTTTTTTCTCTTTGAATTAACAACTGAAAAACTTAAAATACTTACAGGGGCCCATGAAAGTACAAAATGTAAGAAGAGTGTTGCAGAAGATTGTTATTTATTTTACATGAGTCTTGGGTTTTAACTATTTTTTTCACACTGAAGTTCATTGCTAAATTATCTTTTTTGTGATAAACATTCTTCTATGCTGATATTAATGGTTGCAAGTCAGATGACAATGAAACTCCTTTGGGTTTAATTTCTTGTGCAGGTAAAAATGAGAAAAGAATAAGAAAGATTGCTTTTCTTTTTTAAAGCACTCACATTTGCTTCTGGGGTTATGAAATGCAGACCTTTTGTACTTAAATATACAAGTATCACCTGACATTTCATGCTACAGATAACAGAAACCTCTTGTTTGTACTTCAGGCTCATTTGCTGCCAATTGGAAAGCCTAGTTCAGCAAACTGAGGCCTTGATTTGGTGAAGTGCCTCAATTTGTGCCTCATTTAAAGTCTGTGAATAGGCCAATCTTCTCCAGTGGGGTTATTTGTATTTTTAAAGGATGTTATGTATGTGTTCCTTCGTGTGCTTTGCTGGGGTCAACTTTTGTTCTTTTCAAATGAGGAAAGATGCTATTGAAATACGCCATCTTGTTTTGAAAGCAGACATTTGACTGTAGAAGTATTCTCATATTTTTTGTGCCTTTAAGTTTACTTTTGTCTCCACTGACAAAAGGTCAGTTCCTTTTGATGAAATGAGCTCTGGAGGGTAATGATAGGATAGTTTCAATTCTTTTGTTTTCTGATCCTCAAATTCTTTGAGTTGGTGCATCGTCCTTTCTTGGTTAGTTCTGTGGAGGCGTAATCTCTAGTGGGGAGGGTTAGTTTTCACATACTTTACTGTATGTCCTCACTTTGCAACTTACCATTCTCTGAGCCCATCTCATGGCTGGGGGAATGGTGTGTTTACATTTGTTGGTTCCTGGGACTGAATTTCAGTGTGACTCAGAAATGCCTTGTCTGTGGACTTTGAGTCATGGATAAGGATTTTTTTGTGTCTGGCACGATGTTAAATTCCTTTCTTGACTGGTAGCTCAGTGTTTTTGGAGACCTAGAGATCCAGCACTGACTAGAAATTTTAAAAGAGCTAAAGAGTTGGGATGCAAGGCTTAGTACTTTACTTCCTCCTGTTCGTAAGATTAATGTGTGCATAGATATGATGTCACTGTTTTAAATCTCATCAGCTGTATTCTCTCATTCCACAGAAGCACTACTAAACTAGTGGGATTTTCAGATGCTGAGATTTCCTTTTCCTCAGAGCCCTGAATTCATAGAATTGTTTGGGTTAAAAGGGACATTTAAAGGCCACCCAGTCCAAACCCCCTGCAATGAACAGGGACACCTTCAACTGGATCAGGTTGCTCAGAGCCCCATCCAACCTGGCCTTGAATGTTCCCTGTTGGGATTCCTCCCCCCTGCCATGGGGTCCTGGGAGAGGGGACCCTGGGGTAGAGGCATGGCCTAGGCCTGGGGTCTCCCTGCTCCCTGGTCACATGTACCCTAATCCTGTTCCCCATTGGTTGTTTTGTGTTCCCCTGCCCGGGGAGGACCCTGGTTGTTGGGTGATTCTGGAGTCTTTGGGCAGTCCCCTGCCCATGTGGCTGGAAAATAAAGATCTCTGAAACTTCTATCAAGAATCTGTCCCAATTTCTTTCCACGGGCCTCGCTGTCTATGGATGTTGCAGAAGACCCCACTGCAGCAGATGGTGGAAAATGCGGGCAACATAACGATTCCCTGGAGACAATGACTGTGAAACAACCAACATTTGAAGATCCCCAAAAATTCATGAGTAAAGAAACTCTCTGGATCTCTCTTGCATTTTTTTTTTTGCTGTTCCATCTCTAAACTATGGAGGAACCATGGAAAGACTGCTGGCTCTCCGAGCCTCAAAGGGACATTTATCTTAAACTTGAAAAGATTCTTGAACAGCGATATGTAAATTTTAGCTTAATTCAGACTCAAAAAGAACTGAGCGCCTTCCTGGCATGGTTGTTTAAAAGTTTTTTCTACATTTCTTGGGACTTGATTCTTACCAAAGACTTTTGGAAGAATGTTTGGACATAGTTAATTTCTGAGTCAAAAATATATGCCGATGGAAAAATATTTTCATGAATATTACCTAATTATGGAGACTGTTGAACAATATCAGCTGTGTCTCTGCGAAGGGAAATGTCCCTTTCCTATCCTGGCGGCGGACAATGGAGTCCACCACAGGGCCACGTGGTCAGATGGCGCACGCATTATGGCGGGCTCCTCCACTACCTCAGAGACCGTGCAGCCCTGGCCTTGTGCACCCAGTGCTCTGCGGGCAGCGGTGAGGCAGTTCCCGTGCATGGGTGGGCAAGCGAATGCCGCGGTGTCGGCAGCGGAGCCAGGTGCAGCGGGCGCGGCACGATGGAGCGGAGCTGGCGGTGCCCGCCTGGCCCCGCGGTGTGTGTGGTGGTACGAGCCCCATAAATGGCCGGCTGAGAAAAGCGGCGTGCTGGCAGCAACTGGCGGCGATGGCGGCGGAGCAGAACCACGCAAAGCCCAAACGCGCGCCGAAACAGAGATGCTTGCAGGGTGCAGGGGGGCCGTCGCGCAGGGGCCCGGCCAAGATGCGGGTGCGGCGCCAGCCAGAAGCAGTGCAGCTGTTGCCAGGACTGGAGGCGGCAGCGGCACGGCACGGCCCAGCCCAGCCCAGCCCGCATGGTCCCGAATGTGACCCCGAGAAGTTGAGACCCCACAGCGAGAGCGCACAGACACGGGTGGCCCCGGCTGCCCCAATGCGGGAGCGAGCAAAAGCGAAACTGAAAGCAGGAACACGACGAGACAAAAAACGGCAGCAACTCGGAAAAAAGAAAAAATCCTCATAGCTAAGGTTTTAGGAACAGTAAAATGGTATAATGTCAAACAAAATTATGGTTTTATAACAAGATGTGACAACAAGGAAGACATATTCATTCATCGTACTGCCATTACGAAGAATAACCCCAAAAAATTTATCCCAAGCTTAGGAGACGGAGAAGTACTAGAGTTTAAGATTATACAAGGAAGGAAAGGCCTGCAAACAGCAAATGTTGCTGGGCCTGGTGGTGTTTCTGTGAAAGGCAGTATATATGCTGCAAATCGTAGTCGTCCCAGACAATATCCCCATTATAAGCAACACATACAGTCTCCCTTTCCCAATCCTCCCTTTCCCTTTTATCCTATATCCTGTTATCCCCAGTGTATTCCTAATCCGTTTTTCCACCCATGGTTTCCCTCACAAAACCATGCCTTTACCAATCTGTTTCCCAAAACTCCTTTTCCAATGCCAGGTGGGGGATGACAAGGGGGGGAGAAAGAATTAACTATTGTTGTTTAAAGTTCCAGCAGGTACAAATAGAAGAAACCCTCTCCTGCCTCATTTTCCCCACAAAGCATGCTCAGAGAGTCCTGTCTCCCTTCTGCCAGCCCTAAGATGTTCCAGAGAAAAAATCTGTTTGGACATTTAGAGACTCAGGAGGGTGGCTTGTTTTCTTTTGAAATTGTTGTTATCTTATGTTTATCCAGTTGTTTCCAATGTTAAGTTTTAAATCTCTTTTAGTTAAAACAAAAGGGTGAGGTGTTGGGATTCCTCCCCCCTGCCATGGGGTCCTGGGAGAGGGGACCCTGGGAAATTGGTTGTTTTGTGTGCCCCTGCCCGGGGAGGACCCTGGTTGTTGGGTGATTCTGGAGTCTTTGGGCAGTCCCCTGCCCATGTGGCTGGAAAATAAAGATCTCTGAAACTTCTATCAAGAATCTGTCCCAATTTCTTTCCACGGGCCTCGCTGTCTATGGATGTTACAGGAGACCCCATCCCATTCCCAGGGATGGATACCTACTAGCTTTCTGGGCAACCCATTCCAGTGTTTCACCACCCTCACCATAAAAAATGTCTTCCTTTTATCTAGTCTAAATCTACACTCTTTTGTTTTAAAACCATTTCCCTTTGTCCTATCACAACAATCCCTGAAGACAAACTGAAAGGTTTGCTCCAGATGCATATCAGATGCAGTACAACCTCAAGTGGAATCTAGCCAGGGAACAGTCCTTTTGGCAGTGTAGAACAATGTATATGGAAGAGTAATTTGTTTCACAA
Source organism: Corvus brachyrhynchos (assembly GCF_000691975.1). NCBI lineage: Eukaryota > Metazoa > Chordata > Aves > Passeriformes > Corvidae > Corvus > Corvus brachyrhynchos. The sequence continues at coordinate 4,973,429 of NW_008237353.1, forward strand.
GAATCGGCTGAAGTCTGAAATAAAACCTGTGAACTGCATAAAGGGCAGAGGTGTCAGCAGTGACTGCCTCGATTATCTACTGTCACACCACTTGCTAGCATAGATATAACTGATATAACTTGTTCTTAGAAGCTTTTCTTCTGTTGATTGAATCATGACCTTGTCCTGATACCTTTAAGAACCAATAAGCTTCTAGTAGCCACCATGTTTTAATAACTAATAGCCAAGGGCAACATACTTTAGAAAGTTCGGATGATTTGAGACTGCTCACACATATCTAAAATGCTTCCAGCTAGGATCACGCAAACCATAATATGTGAGTTAACTGTAGCCAATGTCTGTTAAATCTATTAAACTTTTAGGTGCTCAAATCAACTTTGTCAAGATTATATCAGAGACTCTTCTTTAATCTTGTATTCTTGTCATTCCCTTTGGTCTCACTTGATTGATCTCTTTGAGGATTCTTCTTGAAGTTCTTAAAGAGTTCATTATTCATGGGGTCAGACAGGCTTCTTCAAACAAGGGAGATCCCAATTCCAGAACAGGGAATGCATGCAAGCATTTTTAAGTGGTGCACTGGTGGTCTTTTTTGAGCTGGAAATTAAACACCATTTAATAAGAAACTGCGATAGATGCGTTACTATGTTTTAATCATGAAAGATAACAATGGGATTCTTTCTGCATCTGAGTTATAATTGAGATGATGTTACGTGTCTGGACTAGGTAGTATAGAGGACAGAACTGGAGCTTATAAATTTGTGATAGGGCTCACACTGTGCTGGGGCTTAGGCAGGAGGATGTGTGTCTAAAGTAGAACAGTCATACAGCTTTCAAAGAAGAGGGAACTGGCTGCCCTACTTATGACCCTTCCTTGTTGGCTGGATGAGAAGGAAAAGTAACTTATAAAGTCTACCTTTCTTACTTCAAAGGAGAAAGGAACTGGGAAAAGGACAGAAGAAGGAAAAAGAAACACAGGGATTAAAGGAAGCACCCAAATATATTCAAAGTGCTGATCATTGCCTTCGGGAACTTGTTTTACTGCCTTGGTTAGCTGAATCATGAGGTTGTTTTTATATATTCCCCCAAGATATTCAAGCTCTTAAAAATTCTTGGCAAAATTCCAGTTATTCTCCAGAAATATTTTCCATTCTGCCTCTAGGATTTCAGCATGGGATTTGCTGTCAGATTTTTAGGGCCTGATTAATTACAAATTTTCACATCTCTTTTGTGGGACACTTTGAGAATTTGCCCAGAGAGAGAGAGGGAGAAAGAGGATAACGTAGGGTAGCAGCAGGACATAGAAATTGCTCCACTTTGATTAAAGATGGAGAATTTTCATAAGAAATCATCTCTCTAATGACTTCATGTATTGACTTCTCTAGTGCTCAATACCTGTACGAGTCTTCACTGCATAGTGAGTGTGCAGTGTTTTAATTGCCTTGGTAAAGAAGAGAGGAGGTTCTCTCCACAGCAGAGAACCATGCAGTCTTGCAGGTATCTCTATTAAAGGTGTTGGATACCTTAGTACTGTAATTATTTGCCTTTCCTGCTTGAAGACTTATTAATGCCTTTTTCTTAGATAACTCAATCATTCTCCACTTTAAACCTCATATAAAATTCTGACATGAATGGTCTGAACTTGCAGTCAAACATCTGCCCTGGAAAGCCACCAATCTCACTCTAAAGTATCTTAGATGTAGCTTTAACTGTCCTGTCACTGGTCAAAGGATGACCACGTGTCTTTTTGCCCCTCTTGCTCTTGCCTCACTTAAAACTCGTTCCTTATAATTCTATTTGAATTCTTGACTCTCTGACAAAGGCACCTGATATTGTCAGCACTGTCTCTCTCTACTGTATTTCCCAAAATAGATGAGAAAAAGAAGCCCAGAAGTATTAATTAAAATAAAAATTAATCCAAAATAGCTATGTGACTCCAGACTATTGAATTTTATAAATGGTGATGGAAATATATAATAAATCTTAACTGAATGTTTACACCTGTGATTCTGTGTTGACTGCTGGTTTGGTGGGTTTTTTTGGTTTTGTTTTGGGTTTTTTTGTTTGGTTTTGTTTTTCTTTTTCTGTATAACTGTGTTGGTTTTTTCTTACCCGGTGACTGCTTGTTGGAGGATCAATACCTTGTATATGAGGCACACAGACAAACACAGTGAACTGGGATTGAAAGGGGTGTGATAGCTCAAGGAATCCATGTGCCCAAGCAAATTAATTTTTCTTTCCTATGTGAAAATGTGCCTCTGCATGTAAAACTTAAGTACCAATGAAAAAGTGAAGAAGGGGTGTCTGGGATTTTACATTACCATGTTGGTTCATTTTCTGAGGACATTAAAAAATGCCTCAGCTTGACACAAAACATTCATATATCTTCATTGTTTCTTCTGTTTCTAAGGTCTTTTATAACTACCTGGTGAAGTACCCTAGAGTTTACTTTGAAGTGCACAGAAAGAAATTTAAGAAGTTATGTCACACATTTAATCATCCCTGTTCTTAATAGACAGGGACGGTATGTTGTTTATTTCACAGGCAGAGAAGTTATACAGATCTCTCTCCACACACTGTTCCCATGTCCACACCTACACAAAATCTGCTGTCTTGCTTTGACTGGGAAATGTCAATTATCCAGTGGTTTAGGGCTGGCAGCTCATTTGAGTTGTCGGTAAATTACAGTCCTCTAGGACGATACCAGCAGAAAGCCTTGCCAAACCCCATCACAAACCACACATCCCATCACACTGAGCGTGCAGAAATTAGGGGATAGGTGAGGGGTCACTGTGAAAGTTAACCAACATGCATCCCATTTCTACAGTGGAAAAACCAAGCAATTGCTCAATCTATTTGCTGTGGCTTGAGTTACCTGATTTTTTCCCACTTGGCACAGAGTCAAGTTGTTATAGATTCCTTTCAGGTCCTGTGTAATATCTGATATTGCTATCTGGATGTCTTAGACACCTTAGGATGCCTTAAACATCCTATGCACTATATGCCATGTGTGGACAACTGAGGTTCTCAGAGTTCAGATTACTGAAAATATGAGAAATAATTTGTTCAATGCATTATAGGATGTATATTATACATTAGTATATAAGTTCTATAGACTGTCAAAGTCTTCTGGGAGGCAGCATGTTTTGTAGACAGCTCCAGATGGAAGCATGCAGACACATCAGGTGCCACCTGAGGCATCCTAGAATCTGAACTTTCCCACGGGGCTGACAAATGAAAGTTCAGATCTACAAGAGACACAGCCCTCCCCTCCCCCCTACCCCAACACACACATGTTTTGTGAATTTGCAGTGGGATGCCTTTGGGCATCTAAAATGACACCATGTTTAGGTGGCTGGATCTCAATGCACAGCTTAACCTCAGGAGAACTCAGGTGCCCGAACGGGGAATTGCCCAGAGGATCCTGATTCTGGCTGTGTAGTTCAAAGAATGACGCAGTGGGAGTATTACATCATGCCCCTGAGACGCCTTCCATCTCTGCACCCTCAAGGAAGTGCTCTGTCTTCCTGGATTTCTAATCAACTGTTCTGATAAGGACACAGGAAGCAACTTGTCTCTGGTCCCCTGCTCACCTCAGAGATCAGTGTCATGGAGTTCTTTTCCAAAGCTGTGCAGTCCTTTTAATGGACCAGAGGAGCATTCCTCTGTCTCTCTCCCCACTTCCCTGTTCAACTTTGGGCCACTCTTTATCTTCCCATTCCACTCAGCTTCCTGGACTCCTGCCCCAAAACATTTCCCCCTGGACTCTTTACCAGTTGAAGTCAGAAGAAGGTCAGCTCACAGTGTAAATGTTTACACAATAAACTTTGCTCTTTCTATACTAGAAGATAACTCTCCATGTTTTTAGCCTCCCAATGAACCTCATGATAGTGGTAGGAAGTCTGTTTTCTCAGCAAGCCCTAGAAAAAAAGAGGAATATGTAGGTCAGGCTGTTTTAGAGAGCCTGTGAGCTGAGGCAAACCACTACCTCAGGCATCAGTGTCAGACAGACTATTTCCCAATTCTCCTCTCCTAGGAAATCTGATTGTTTGTGTCTTGAGGTTTGTGGTGTTTGATGCCTTTGTTTAAATTCTTCCTCCTGGAGTCCTGTGATGTTGTTTTTCATTGAAAAATAAATTAACTTCTTAGCCTTTGCTATAGTATAGGAAAGCTGGAAGACATGAAACTCAGATGTTCAAGGTTTCAAAAGGAGATTGAAGATACAAGCTAGTTGTTAGGATTTTGTGAAGGGCAGAGAAGAGATGGAGAAGATTGAGTAAAAATTTTTGAAATTGTCAAGGTATCTCTTTTCCCCGTACTTTTTTTTTTCACTAAGCCCATACAACTTCTCTCTTTTTTTTTTTAATTAATAATAGAAATACTCATTAAATATTGTAAACATTTTTATGTTCCATTTTCTGGACTTCTTTTTTCCTGTCTCTGAAACTGTCTTGGTTTTGTTTTGTTTTTTTTCTTCTGTTTTGTTTTTGCCTTGATCATCATAGTAAAGAATATATTCAAGGTGAGATTTGAAAACAGATAATGTGTAAGTGCTGTTGCTGTTGACAGGAAGTCTCTTATATGTGAAGGGCAGCATAAGATAAAACTTGTTTTTTCAGTTTCCAAACAAGTGGCTGATAGAGCTGGTATCTCAGACTTAAGGGAAGTACAAGTTGACACAATTTTAAAACAAAGATGATAAATTTGGGGCTCAGGATGGAAGGCTATGTTTAAGCCTCTGAGATTCAGTATAGCTGTTTGCTGACTGGGTAACATGAGAAGGAAAGCTCAAGAAGCAAAAAAGAGAAGAGTCAGGTTCCCCCCAGAAGACTAATCTAAGTTAACAGCAATCAAATATTACTAAAAGAACAAAAGAGCATCTGGAGGCACACTCGTGAACAGCTACCCTGGCAAGGGACTCTGTGTGGTTGGGATAGGGCTCAGGGAAAACAAAGGGCATGCAGGAGGGACTCCGTGCTTGTTCATTGAGCTCGCTCTGCTGAGGCACAGTCATGGAAGTCTCTGTTCTGTTGACTGTGTAGATAAAATCAGGATTTGTGCTTCCAAGTCTGCCCTTCCAGCACTTCCCTTGAACACTGTTTTCATGCAGACACAGGTGAAACAAAGACAAAGAAGCCCATGCACGTGTGTATTTGCTTATGGGTAAAGCTATTTTGAGTTATCATGGGTAAGCAGGATGTCCAAGTTAGTTTTCTATGATTTATAGTGGGATTTTTGCATAAAAAGAAACACTATTTCTATAAAGTATTATGCATTTCCTTTAGGGAAGGCTAAATCAGCCATATTAATTCAGCTAAATTCAGACTTTTGTGATAAATGATGGAAATATATTTTAGGTAGTCACAGAAAATCTATCCAGCAGTTTTGTGATAGTCAAATGGACAAATAAAAAAGCTTTAGTTGAAGCTCAATAAAAGTCAGTCCATCATAACAGGTATAATATAGTCACAAACAAGGAAAACAAATGTGCTTATTTTGAGGAGTTACTATAAATCACCAGTAGAGCTAGAAATATTTCTCTGAAGAGGGTGCTGAAAGAAGTAAGTGTGTTTGGAAACATATGCCTAACAGGTTGAAGCAAATCAAAGGCTTTAAACAAAAAAGGGGGAGCTGTAGTAAAGCCACAGGGAATTGTTGCCCTACTCTACTCTCGATGGTTTCTTAGACCCTGTGGTTTTATACTAAATCATCTCTTCTCTATGTGCTAATGCAACACCTAAAGGAAAATGTGAAACTTCTGTTTGTGAGAACATGACAGCTCAGCTGTATGGTTGTGGAAGCTCAGGAGAGTAGGAAACACCACTGTAAAATTACAACATACTTGCTGCTAACCACTAATATAAAAATGCCTATTTTTGTTGTCCAATTTCAGTTTGTCTCATTACATGTAAAAACATGTAATGTAATGTCCAGTTGTCAGAAAGTTTATTCACTGACATGTATGAAATTTTCCTGAAGGTAACTTTTCCTCCCCTCTCCCCCCTTTCGTCCAGCTAAACACCTCAAAGAGATGAAAATGGAGCTTGTTTACTGGAGCTTTTGCTGTTTGCACTCATCTCCAAAATACAGTTTTACCACAGTTATATTTTTAGTATCCTCTGTGTTGCAACTGCAGTCAGCAATGACACGCTCATGTTACGAATCTGCAGTGGTTTGTCATTTCTTCAGCTACAGATTTTGGTAAAAACCTATTTGTGGTGTTTACAAGAACTGCAGCAAGCACCAGGGATTTGGGCACACAAACCAGAGGCATATAGAGTTTCTTAGGCCAGATGGAATTTAATTTCAAATAATGAACAAAAATGTTTGGTGTTTATAATGGGTTGAATGAAGCAGAGTGTGTTTTGAAGAAGCTTGCATCAGCTTAAAAGAATCACTTCTGCAGTCTTCCTGATACAGTTTGGCTGTGGCATACCAAAAATCCAGCACCCTATACTGATTTAACACATGGAAAACAGAGCTGGAACACTAAAAATAAAGATGGTGTCAAAATGGTCCCTGGCAGCACTGCAAGCTCCTCATGCTCTGTTCTCATTGGAATTTCCCTTCACTCACAGGTGGCTCTGTGCTGGAATCCTGTGTTGGATATTATGAGTTCACTAGCAGAGACACCAGGGGAATAGAATTGTGTAACACAAGGGCAGTGGGTTATAGGTAACCCTGGGCTGCAGAAGTGCCCTAAAATTGTTTCATTCTAATTCTTTTTATTTGTAATTGAAGTTGCGAGGCGCTAGTCCCTGTGTGTGTTGAAGCCTATCAGAAAAGGAAGCTTGACTGTTCGTTCACCTGTGGGCACCAGGTATCTTTTCTAGAAGCACTCTATAATAAGCTCTCTAGAAGCAATTTAGAATAAACTGACCTTGGAAGTACAAGTTAGAACCATTTCTCCTGCTTCTGTCCCTTAGTGTCTCTAAGAAAAAGGCGTAAAGGAATGTTGACAGATCTCTATGGCTTTCCTGGCAGTATTCAGATGCAATATATAAAAACACATCATTTGACTGTCCCATTATGGGACACATGACCAGTTGAAGGGTATTGAGTCGTACACCTGAAGTTGTGCACAGGGGCTTCTCGAATCTACTATGAAAGCAAGCCATGGGAGATAAGTGAGATTAATGGCTTTCCCAAGATGTGACATGCCCATATACTCCTGCTACCCATCTGTCCACAGCCTTAACACAAAACAGCAAGTGCTTGCCTTTTTATCACTGTGACAGACAGTGCACACAGTGGTAGAGTGGACACAGGGATATTGGGAGGTAGAGTGCTAGGCCATGTGTCAAAGAATACAAGTTAAAAAGACACACAGGTTAAATAATTTTCGCATGCAGGATTTGGCCTTTAGGTTAAATAGTCCAGCTGCAAAATGTAGTGGGGAACTGCAAGATTTAAAAATAGGAGGTTTCTATGTAAGCCTGAAACTGGAACTTAAATGGGTGCAAAAGAGCAAGTTCTAGAACTCAGGAGCTAGAACAACATGAGAAAAACAGTTTCTTAATGTTGTTTCTAGAATAAATATTCCAAATCACAACCCAGTCTTTTGGTACTGAACTTTTGTCAAGTAGGGATGGCTAATAGTTGTATAAATCCTAAAACTTGTAAATATCTTAAATTGACAATCTGCAAACTAATTGTTTATGAGAGTTGAAAAGGAAAATTTATCCTGCTAAGCTTTTAAAACCTCAGAAGTTTCCTTGATGCACTTTGAAATTATAAATGACTCTGTAGGCTAGGAATAAAAACAGTGTCTAGGATGCTGCTTCAGCTTTAAGCTCCCACTCTGAATGAGGCAAAGCTGGCATTTTCAGTGGGATGCTCCAGATAGCTTCCCTCAGCAGTATGTGCAATGATCACACTGTGATCAGCTCTCACTGTGTGCAATGATCTCCCTTACTTTGAGAAGATGCTTTGTACATAGCTGAAAAGGTGTGGCCCATTCCCACAGAATGTTTTGGTTCTTCTGATGAATAGAAATTACCCTCACAAAAAGTAATAAAGGAAAAAAAACGGCCCCACTATAAAATGTTTCCTAAGTCTTTTCCAAACTGCCTCTGTGGAGCAGTTTTAATTTCAACATCCCCCAAAACTATTTTTTATGTCTGCCACCCAAGAAGGAGTACAGGAGAAAGCATAGGAATGGCTCTGTGTGATGCATGTTAATGGCTACAACATCCTAGACTTAAATGTAGAGTCTGAAAAATCTGAGTATGGAGCAGCTAAACAAAAAGTTGATTGTTATGTGCTCTGTATGGATGTAATTAAAATTAGCCATAAGAAAAAGTGTTAGGAGCCTGCAGGAGTTAGGGAAGGTTTATGTCTGTGGCATGAGAAGGTGGGAACTCCCCCCACAAACTGAACATGATGCAATAACCTGCAATTTACCTCTACATATTTAGACTTTGACCTATTTAGTTTCTAGGGGTAGAGATTGTGTTTTCTTTTTGAATGCCCAAATATTTTGGGAAGAATGAATCTTAATTGCAGAAAAATGTTTTTGGAATGAGACATTGTGGCTGAAATTCCACTCCCTTTGCCTAACAGAGTTTCTTTGCGTGGTTAGCACTCAGCTGGTGGGGAGGTGAGGTGTCTTGTGAGAGTGAGCATCTGTTCCAACCATGACTGTGAGTACTTGTTTGGTGGCAGGATACCCTGGTCACTAGGTTCTCACATATCCTTTGGTTTCCCACAGACCTATTGCTGCTGTTGAGACTCTCTTGTGCACTCACCATGTGCTGGGACCTTTGCTGAAGCTGTATCCCAGTAATCACTGAATTGGCCTTCACTACCACTGAGGAGGTGGAAGTGAAAGTCCCTCATGGTCGATGTAGCTAGGCATGATGTTTGAAAAGTGTTAGTGCTACCAAGTCTTATGGTTTCTCAGCTCAAATCAACTTGGCAAAAAAAAAAAAAAAAAAAAAATTGGATCTGTAGCCTTGGTATTTGTGAAGGAAAATTGCAAAAGCATGACCTGAGCTCACCCTGTATTAAAAGACAAATAAGCCACACAAATGTATTTATTTATTTTTCAGTAACTCATGTTACAGCTAATCTCATGATGTTTTGTGGTTTGATTCATGGTTTTCAAAAGCTTGAGGTTGGCAATAGTGCGTAATACATAGAATGTCACATACAGAGCAAAAACCAGCTTTATTTTTTTTTTTTTAATTCAAGGGTTATATAATACCAAAGCCAGATTCTGCTGTGGGCTCTCATCTGCTGTCATAGGAAACTGTGTTTGACAGTCCAATTTTCTGTCTTCAGGAAAGAAGAGTGGAATCTCAACAACTACATCCCATAGTTAACTAAATGTTCTGTAAGCCATGAAACTAGTGAGTTTTGTTTCCTTATGAATTTTTGTCAGTGAGCTCTGAGGACATTATCTTCATTGTCTTTCAGACTTTCAGATCGTGTCTTTCAGATTTCCAGATGACCTATTAAGATTTCATTAAATCCATGGCTCACTTTCTATAGCACAAATAAAAGTTTTCAGTGTACACCAATGATGAGAGAGCAAATTAGTATGGTTTACTTAATGCTACTCACTTTGGTTTTCTGCAGAAGGGTGCTTTAATGCTACACTGTGATCACTGTTAGAGGATTCTCAGTCTGGATACACAGAGGTGTAGAACATTACTGCATTGCCACTGGTTATTGCAGTTGCCACTCATGATTTCAAAATTATTTACTCTCTGGGAGCACAGCACCGTTGTGAATCCCCATCTGTGCAGCCAGGGAAGGGCTGGTTATCTTGTGCTGCATGGAGGGAGCATAACTGCCTCTTCTTCTATCTGCAGGGATTAATCCCAAGCCTGTACCCATAACTGGTGAGATAATTAACTCTTTAATTATTGATTCACACTTTATGTCGTGCATACATACAATAAGTACCTTCATGTTTTCTTCTATTCCATTGTCTTCTAGCTTCTTTTATCTGGCCACTGTCTCTCCCAACACTTGAGGAGAACGGGCTCTGAGTACTGAGATGTCTGTCTCCTCTGTGCCGTACGGATGTACAAATCATCTCCTCTTTTGCCTCCACCAGTAAGCATGGAACATTGCCTTGGTGAAAAAGGCTGGTTATGCAAAACTTCAGTACAGTTGCAAAGCAAAGCAGAAAAATAAATAAATTAGTATACCTTTGGGAAAGTCCTTCTTTCATCCAAAATGTGACATTGAAAAAAATATTTTCATGATTTTGTAATTAAATATTTAGAAATCTCTTCATTTTTGCTATGAAGAACAAAATTCTAGTGCATTTTTTATTTTAAAAAAATCTAACTTAGCTCCACTGCTAATTAATGTTATCAAAAGACACAGACAGATTATTCTGATGTCTTTTTATCTCTGCATGATAAATACCTTCAAATGTCCTCCCTTCTCCCATTAACCTTTGGATGTCATTAGAAAACTGAGTAATAATAGTAACTAGTCTCAGCAGAAGTGTTGAAGTCCTCCCTCTGGAGGCTACTGGACAATAAAATATGCATGCCACATTTCGACCGTGGAGGTATAGATGCCTAGAATTTTTTTTTTCCCAACAGTAACTGAAAAGCTAGGGATTTGCAGGTAAAGGTATCTTCAGGATGTCTTCTCAGGTTGAAAATGTTGTAGAGGCCATTGGTCAGAAGTCAAGATCTCATGGAACTTTCCATACTGGAAAGGTTTTTATTGTATCAATCAGAGATTTACCTGGCATAATTTTTGCCTGCTCCAAAAAGCACAAAATCTTGAATTTTTCATTTAGCATCTGTGTTTAAACTCCCTTCCTTTCCCCCCTCATATACTTTTTTTTTTCCTGGCAGTGATAATGATGTACGAAGCATATTTCATTTTTGCAGTGTAAACATAAGGTAAGAAATCTACTTGTATTTGCAACAAGCTGTGTCTGCTGTTTATTAGGTTGCTCCTTAATTATTGTTTATATAGTCTACATGTCAGTGGTTCCCTTGGCTGCAGGTTTGCTCACACTCATATGTTGCACATCATTATGCATTTAACCATAAGTCTCCATACGTCTAATGGAAGAAGACAATATCAGTTTCATGTGTTACTTTGAATTTAAAGTAGGATTTTAGTGGGTAATCAGACACGATCAGTGGAAATTAAGACTTTGCTCCTAATTTTGCTAGCATTTTGCATAGAATGTTTTATAAGGAGTTCATGCACTATAGTACACTAATTTTCCTGTAAGGCTTGGCTTGAGATTTCTATTTCACCAACCCTGTGGACACTTATGTTAAGAAGCTGATTCCTCACCACTGGATTTGCACAAGATCTCTTGTTCCCTTCAAACCAAGGAGTATCATATCTTTCTATTTTTACTGATGTAGGAGGTTTCTAAAAATTCATCTTGACAACAATCACAGTAGTTTATAAAATTAGTGGGAAAATATTTGTCAACAGTCAATTTGCCTGTTGTCTGAGCAAAAATTTTTGTTATTGCTGAATGCACAGCCCTTGTACTTGTTAGATAATTTACAGTAAACACACGTCCTCTTAATTACATCATAGTAGCTTAAACAGATTTGTAGAGCCATTAAAAAATCAATACTTAGCTTTTAGGTGATGAATTAATTAACGGAGTGTGAATGCTGAAAGTTTGCTTTGTCCAGCATGCACTATGTCTTTTCATAGACTCATCATCAATAGGGGGGAGCACAAAATTGCATGAAGTTGATAGGATGAAAATGCTTATGAAATGCAGCACTTTCTTTCTGGCCTAATGACCATTCCTGTAAACCTCTGTGGTGGTCCAAAAAGTGGCAAAAAATGTTTTATGCATAAATATATGTATAATGCGCAAACATATTTATTGCCCCCTGCTTTAAGGCCCATGTTTTTAATTTTCTCTTTGTGCTAAACCACTGTTGAATTCAAGGTGAGTTTTACATAAGGGCTTGGTTTGTTAGTGTAGCTTAATCAGCTTTGCAGCAAGAAAATGCAAACTCAAAACAAGCTTAAATGGTATATCTGTTAGGAGTTCAAATATGTAGGAACATATGCAGTGATTAAAAAAGATTTCTTTTTTTTTTTCCCATCTTGCTGGCTTAGAGCTAGATCGAGAAGTTGAACAGTCAAATGTTAGGAAGAGTGAGTATCTTCTCATATTGTTTGTAGGGCAACTCTGAATTGATTTTAAACAACTCTCTAGAAACATTTCACAGGATCATTTACAAGTTTGCAATTGATTGTTCTAGATTAGGATGAGGTAGAAAATGCAGAGAGTGGTAATTTTTTCCTAAAACCATTCAGCATTGGCTAAAGTGAATAGGCTACAAAATTGTACTAAATGAAAGTTATACAGCTGTCATTTCACTGACTGGCTTGTAATTCTGAGGAGTGTAGGTTCACTTTTTCAGTCCTGCATATTAGGTAAGATCATTGCCTATCAAAATGCCTATTCCTGACTTCTGTTACGGTCCCCTTTTTATGCAGTGAAGTTCCTTTAGAAATATTTTCTTGGTAAAAACAACATTAATTTCATGTCCTCGATTTGTGGTGACACAGGAGAAGAAGCAGAAATGAAATTGTTCACTGTAAAGGGAGTGTTCAATCACGTGATGTGGCTATACCTTGAACAAAAAGCTGGAAATCCAGAAGCACTAGATGTTTCTAAATTATGTCACTGAATTAGTTCAAAATTTTGTTTTGATTCTGTAACAAGAAAATGCCACACTATCCAAATACACAGAACTGCTGAAAATGAAGCAACAACTGACAGTAATATTTACTTCAGCATAGTCACTAAGTTGCTTTCATTTGATGTTTGTTATCTGGGATTTATGAGCTGTCTAGTTATTTAAATGCATTGACCTTGATGCACAGCATATCTGCCCTTCAAAATAGTTTCATTGTTTAATTGTTAACTGCAGTCTTCATTCTGTGTGTGTCATTAGCATAAATGTAGTTAATTTAAAATATTATTAAAAAGAGTATTCTGTTCTACCACTTGTTTATATTTTGCTAATACATTTAGCATATTCCCATGTCAGAATTTCAGCTAGGAACTTAATAGAATGCCAACAGATGTGTCTTTCATGATGGACTTCTTATCACCTAACATTCCTTGCGCAGAAGTGGGTCAGCTGTGATGTAAAAGGGGATTTTTCGCTTAGCTTTCAGGTGTGAGAAAAATACATGCCAGCTTTAAAGTGTCCAGGTTTTCATTTGTCTCTTGGAAGGCAGGCAATGCGTTCCTCATTTGTTTGGAATTCACACTTCTGCCATATGTACAAATAAAATAGAAAATATCGGAACTGATTTTTTTAATGAGAAGTAATGGCAGAATGGGAGATGTGGCAGCTTTACTTAATTTTAAAGCTGTGATGGTGATTGGCACACTACGTTGCATTTGAAATCTCTCTACCACTGGCGGTGGTGCATGTATCCTTCCTGTTGTTTTATTCCTAGCTTTTCTCTTCTGTTTTGTGTTTAGAGATATTCTTCAGGAATAGGCAAGCCTCTTCTGGTAGAATATGAACTGCCACATCCTGAGAACAGCATTTTCTGAGATTCAAACAGTCTTAAATAAATAAGCTTGGGTTTCTTATTTCATATTTTGGACAAAACAGGAAGAGAGAACAGAAGCAAAATATACTTTGAGATATTTAGTTCTGCATACAAATGAAAAAAGCCTAAAACCACACTTTTATTTTTTCTTTCTGGATGTTCCATGCCATTTTTCACACTTACTGATTCAGTTAAGATTTTGTTAAAAACCAAGCTTTAGAATAAATATTCAGTATGGGAGCAGTGTTTCATATTCCCAAGGACTGTACCTTATTTTATCCCTTCTTGTTTCTCATTGATCAAAGACAGTGGAATAAACTGTCTTGCTACTTCCAGCGATTTCTTCTGTCTTTGCGTTCTCTTTACACCAATTTTGAATGTTTTGTCATGTTTAAGGTCTTGTACAATTGGGCCATAGCCTACATCTCCAGCATAATTTTTATACAAGCATCAGGAAAGAGAAGCCAACTCTCCATGGTTTTGGAGAGTATCTTTCCACATTCTGTGAAGCATTTTTCTTCTTAATAATGTAGTAACATTTCTAGTATGTAGAATTCTTTTTTCAGTTCCCATGGTTCTGCTGTGAAGGGGGGGAATAGTGAGAGTCCCATTGCCATGTAGGGAGTTCCAGGTGCATGAGACCACACTTTCTAAAGCAGCAAAAGGTTATGCACACACCATCTCATTAAAAGATAAATTCCTTCAGTTGAGAGTCTATTGTTGTGGGTCCACATTTTTCCAAGACAGGATTTTTCTTTTTGATAACTGCTTCATCCTTTCTCAGAAATCTGCAACATACATGGTTTTTTTTAAGGTAATGGTAGAATTGATGCTGACAATAACCAAATTCCCATATTTCTGTTGTAAAATGTTTAAGGTCATTTAATTAAGTTAAAAATAATTAAACACTTAAACAGTGATACTTTTATGACATGCCTGTGTTATTTTTAAGCAGTTATATTGGTTTATCATTGAAACATTAATCTCTTCTGCAAGGCAGCTTTCAAGATAGATTCTCCACTTTAGATGGGAAAATTGGAAGGTGTTTTGACACTGTTTTGTTCTGATGGTGCTAAAAGGATGAATAAAAAGATGAAGCCATATCCAGCTCTCCAAATATAGTTTGGAATTCACTGTTTAACATGTGAAAAAATAATTTGGTAATAGTTTTCAGAACTCTTGTTGAGTATACTTACACATTCTTTCAATGTGAAGGAACCATTTCATGCTCAATATGGGAATTAATGGGAAATTTTATTGCATATTTCACATTCAGGACAGGAGCCTCCAGATTTTTGGTTGCTTGGGTTTTGGGTTTTTTTCTTTTTTTCTTCTTTTCCTCCCTGGTCATGATGCAGAAGGAAGAATTTCAGTGTAAACTTCTTTCAAAAATCCCTATCATTTTCATTTTGTACCTCTTTTTCACTGCAAGCACATAGATTCCTATTTATTTTTCAACTTCAGACTTACTACCAAATGCTTCCTCAAATCCACTGTAAAACCGGAGTCTTAAAAAAACTGGTGAGGTTGGGATCGATGTCCCTTAATTCACTGAAGCCAATGTCAACAAAGGCCAGGTTCCCTACAGATTGACTATGTGCTTTAATAGAATTTTTTTCCACCGAATGTCTGGCAAATTTATCCGTTGAAGAGAAACACATCTCGTGATTGAAACTGTAGCCTCACAGCAGGCTGAGCTGGACTTGAGAATAATTTGAGATTCTGAACACACATTTATTTTTATGTCCTGTGTGATTAAGTTGCTCCTAAATAAAGCACATGACAATTAATCTGACAGAAAGGAAACAATTTACAGTACCTTTTTCTAATAGCTACACATGTACACAGCTACCCACTACATATTTTCTCCGAGGAAGGCCAGGTCACAGGGAAGAACCTTGACCCCCACATCCTCTGCTCGAACTTTTCCTGACATGGCACTACAGACTTCAGCAGAGAGCCATTTCCCATCCATCTTGTTTGCTCTTCTGCTGCCACCTCATTGCTGTTTCAGCTGCAGAGAAGGCAGGACAGGCAGCTGATGCTATTTCTGATGTGTTAGGAGAGGTGAGTGACACTGTGGCTTTTACACTGGTCGAAGTTTCTGTAAATTCAAGCAAGAGGTGAGGCAAAAGAAGGCTGAAGAATTTATTGTTTGAAGAAAATAAATGAAGAGAGAGGAGTAGAATGTTACTCCTACTTTTTTCCTTCCACCACCACACCTCCAATTTATCCAGGAAAGCTTGAGCTAGTTTGTTGCCATAAGAAAGGCCTCTTCTCTCTTTGATGATTTTTTTTTTCATTGACATGTGACCATGTGAACTTGGTTTAGAAAAAAATTTGGTTTAGAAAATGAAGATTGTGATTGTACTAGCTGGACTTTGTTTGTTTAGAAGATAGGAAAACCTCTTAAGAGTTCCCTTCCAGAGAGCCATGGAGGTGTCACATCCACAGCGTGATTTTATCTAGACCTGATGTTGATGGTCTGGAGAGAGCCCTTTGGCTTACCTGACTCTCCCACTGACAGAGGGATTGGTGTTGAGGAATATCCAAGCTCTCTTGAGCTCTCTATAGGGCTGTCTGGCCTTGGGTGAGTATGACTGGTGTACAAATAATAATTCAGTCACTATATCTGGATCACTAGGATGACAGCAGCTTGTAATGGGAAAAACAAGACTGGTCAAAGATACCTGTTTCTAATATTTAATAACTGTTTCTAATAACTGTTTTTAATAGTTTCTGGAGCTTAATGACACAACAGATGGAAAGGAAAAGGATATTCCAGTTCCACTTCTGCTCCCCATATATAATAGCAGGACTGCTTTTTATTGTATCAAAACCTGTTTCCTTATTATGAATAATTTTTAAGCAAGTGAAAGCACAGAAAGTGTCTTATCTCCCCTGGTGGGTGTTTGTAACTTTAATTCTGCAAGAGACTCAATGTTACATCTTTATTACATCTCTTTCTTTCATGCCACACCTTCATGTTTCCACTTCTTCTGTAGTTCTGAAATAAACAATGTCTTTGATACTGCTGGGTTCTTCTGTTTCACAGCTTTGGTCAGTACCCATTTCATGTCCCTGTGCTAGTTAGCTTGTAGCTCTTTTCACATCTTTTCCTGCTTCAGTGGCTGTTGATTTGTGATCCCCTCTGTATTCTGCTTTGATCTAATTTAGTTGCTGTCAGATATGTGCATAACAATTTTAAGAACAATGGCAAGCTCAGTTTTTCTACTTGCCTTTCATCACAGGTGGCCCATCTGCTGGTCTCTGTGTCTTGATTAAGAGCAGTTAAAAAAAAATGCCCCTAAAACTCTTGACTATTGCTTAACTACTGCACCTCATTATCTACTTCATGCTGCAATCTCCTCTGGCCACAGAACATTCTGGTGATTGTATGGCATAATAGTAAAATAAAACACATATATTTTTCAGGTGGCCCATGAAAACATGCTTCCTGGGAAAATATTCTGTATTTCTATTTGAAATGGAAATTGAAAACTTCTGTTGTTTCTTTTTTGCTGGGCTTATGTGTTGTTCCTTCTTTTTTTTTCTTTTCCTTAACATCTCCCTCTTATTCCTCTGCTCCTCCTGTCTTTTGAATTTTTTGATTCTTTTGCGTACCACTGAGCCAGAGTGAGCATTGCTGGGCTGGAGCTCCAGGTGACATGGAAAATCCTGTGTCAGAACACAGAGCAGGAAAGTCTGCTTTTGTAGGCTTTAATTGTTTGTAATTGCCAAGAAGGGTGCAGTAGCAGAAGAAAGAACAAAATTGGTCTGCTCATCCTGCTAATTCCCCAGCTCTCTGTGCTTTCTTTCTCCACAGGACATCTATAAAACTAGATCTGAACTGTGCTGTCATTCCTGCCCTGATCTATACCTGCCCATCTACCCTACTTCTCTCCTTTGAGATTACCCTGCATTTTAAATCAATGCCAATTGATTAAACGGGGCTGTGATGCACAAGATAAACAAGCAGTTAAGGGTAGACTGTCTATGTTTGAGCTTTCTGTATGGATTTCACTGTCACAATCACTTGAAACAAGGACCATTGGATTTTCACCTGAGAAATAACACTCAGGAAGCTGACTTGAAAAGAACTGTGGTCAGAAATGGATGATCTGCTGAATTAAATATCCAGCAGCTTGATCAATTAAAACCGTACTGCACCAGGTAATGAACAGAAGTGTCTGTGTTGAGGAGCTGATGAAGAGAGTTTTGACTATCAACTGGTCATCTGTGAAACAAAGCAAAGGACTAAATCATGTGGTCATAACCCTCTTTAATAATTTTACATCACAGCATGGATTTCCATGCCTACCTGTTGTGTAGCAACACAGCACAACAATTCCTTTAGTGGTATCCTTTATATGATATAACTCACAGGCCATGAAACTATAAAATTTTAAACTGAAACTTCTTACTCGGTCTTAAGTGTTGTCATGCCAGCAGTATCTCAAGCTCTACTTAAATGAAAATTTTACCTTATGTATTTATACAGCCCTTTCTTCAAATTATGTGGCAGTGTTTGATGACATTCTCAGAATTTGGAACCATTTCGATTTCCATCTCAGGAAAAAAATGAAAAATCTGAAACCCTATTACTTCTATTCATCTCTTCTGATGAGCAGCTGCAGTCAGCTACAGTTGCACTGACTTTAATAGAACATTTATTCCATGAAATACAAGTTAAATTTTGTAATACTTTTGCATCATGGGTCACCAGTTCTTCAGTTTATGTTGTCTGTGATTCTGGTACAAATAAAACTTCAGTTTGCAAGGGCAGCTTTTATGTATTTTTACATATTTGCCCAGCAAAACCATGGGGAAGTGGCACAAAATCTCTTTTTGCCATCTTCCGTGTGAATCGGGGCCTATGTCTTTTTCCCCTCTTTTATGCTGCATCCTGACCTTCTACAGATGCTGTTGATGAGGTGTCTTTCATCTCTGCTGCACCTTGGAGTTTATATTTAGCATCTCTGCACGTAAACATATCCTGTTCCTTGCCATCCTTGAACACCCACCACAAACTTCCTCTGCCTTTGTCACTGTCATGTTCCTTCAAACAACTGCTAGCTATTTTAGACTCCTTTTTTTTTTTTTTTTTTTTTTTTTTTGGTACAACCTGACAATTCTGTTGCTTGCTCTTTTTCTCATGAAAATGTTCCCACAGGGCTGATTTTCTTTTTTTTTTTTAAATTCTGATACTCAGTGAAGCAAGTGCTGCTTGTTCTTTTTACTCTTCTTCCCCTGCTGCATTGGCATGTTGCTCTAATGTGGTACTGCCTTTTTGGTAGACCCAGCTTGGTGGTGCCCCAGTTTTCCAGAGATCCACTACAGTTATGGACATAGAATGGAATGGTAATGTGTAGGAAGGAAAAGCTGCACTTTCAGAATTTTTCTCTGGGAGTGAGGGAGTTTCTATAAAGTAGGATTTTTTCTCTTTAAATTTGTACTTGCTTTTTAAAACCATGTTACCTTAACGAGATGCCAAGTCCTTGCAACCCTAGCATCATTAGAAGTTCTCTGAGTGGCAGAAGAACTTCACCTTTTTTCTCAGAAGCTATCTCATGTTTCAGTGCTCTCCTGAGTTTCCCAAATGTCATGTTATTGAGCTTTTTTCACATCCATGGCCAAATCATTGGCACGGTCATTATCCAACCTCCAGAGCTGATCTATTTAACACCTCATTAAAAAAAAATTTGTTCAGCTCATCTCCTCTCACTGCTCTTCACTTGTCAACAAGTTCTGCTTTTTCCCCTTTTATATGCAGTCCTTTTGGTGCTTAGTATTTGTCAATCATTAGTTTTTACCCTGTGGTGCAGATTTCTCTTGCTGGTCTTATTAACCATCTCAAGGATGTTATGTACCACAGCATTTTTAGCTTACAGTATATATCTATATATGGAAATTTTGTTCTTGTTTGTCCTTGAGCTTGAATGCTAAAGCCAAGGCATAATAGCATATTCAAATATATCTTCTCCCATTGTTTGGTTGGGTTTTTTGTTTTGTTTTGTTGGGGTTTTTGGAGTTTTTAAAATATATGATAAAATTACTGCTATCATTTTGTAATAGTTGTCAGAAACTTTTTGGTTGCACTTTTTCTGTAGAAATTATTTTCTTGCTTGGCTAGATGATTCAATATTTCTTTAGAGAATATATAATCATCTTGGAATGAAAAATTTTTAAAAGTAAACTTTCAAATAAAGAGACAGAATGCTTTTTTGGGGGGGGTTTTAGTTGGTTTATTTTTATGCTGTGGAACACTTAAAAAAAAAGTTAGGAGACAATTTTCCGATTTCTTTTCCTCAACAAAAGATTATGTGGATTCAATATGGAGCATGCCATCCTTGTAATTTATTTTACATGTGCAAGTATCATTTTCTAGCTGTATTTGTGTCCTCTATTGCATTTCACTATGCCTTTATTATACTCTGCAAAGAGATGTGTGACCAGAATGGTTCTTGAAACCAATGATAAGTTAGCCTGATGATAGGAGTAGGTGCTTAATGATGTTTTGCACCACTGGGGAACAATGGGCAAATGCAAACCAAAAGTGATTTAAAAAATATTTAACAGTTCATGATTTCTTATGTAGCACAGTTGTTTTGCTTTTTTTCCCTATGCATAAAACATGTGGTTGTAGTCTGGGGGAGCACCAGTGTCAGCTATTAAATGCTGACTATGAGAAGTTGACTATTGTGTGTTTGAGAAACCAGAAAATTAGTGGTGATGTTTGTGGCTGTCACCTGAACTTAAGACCAATAAGGTTTCTGAGAAAGTGGAATTCCTTGGTACCTGACAAGGTTCAATTATTTTTGATAAAAATTTGTCTTACCACTAGCAGCTGGAAACCTACTCTTCTGCCCCTAACGATCAATGATAGATTTTGAAGACTGCAAGGGCATTGAGAACAAAGCTGAGCATCACAGGATTAGATAAGAAAAATTACAAAACCCCCGAATTATTCCAAAGCATTTTCAAAGAGATCCAGGTCTTCCATGATCTCGGTGTTCTGGCGGCTTTGGTTCCTCCAATATAGTGAGGTATTTTATGGAGGCAGCTTGCTTTTCAAGCAGTACCATGAGCATTTCTGCATTTAGCACACTGAAATGTTAAAGCTGTGAGATTCTAGACACAGACTACAGTACTGGATCAAACTGTTGAATTATTAGGAAAATTTTCTAGTGGAATCAGTTTAGCTAAGACCAATTATAACCAGAATGCAGCAGTTCTCACATTGGTGTATCTGTGAACCTCAGTTTTAAGCTCAGTCTTGCATTACCCCCTTTAGCCTGAACAAGACTGAGCTGCTTTTGACTATACAGAGAAAACAAAAATGAGGGAGAAGAGATACTATGATACACTCTATGCCCCTGCTACCACCTTCTCCTTTTTCTGTCTGAATATTGGCTAAAACTGAAAATCTGGTCTTCATTTTTCACAGTTTGAAGAAAAGGACACTAGAGACAATTTCACTCTGAGTAATATGTCCTTTCGTTGTTTTCCATCTCATAGACTGGTATCTGTAGAGGTGCTGAGCAGGAAAATGTCTAGAAAGGGAGGAACTCACCAAGCAGAGAGTGCTTGGAAGCAAAAACACACTTATCTCATCCTAGTCAAACCAACATTCTTGGAACCCCCTATGAAATCTCCAAAGCAGAATATGATGATTTGATTATAACAGGAGTCTGCCTTTAAATAGTTCCTGTCATAATTAAAAAGTGAAGAATAATGAAAGAGGGGAGTGGAAATGATGAAGGACAATGTTCTGACTACATCCATCACCTCTTAGTGGTACCTGTGTATTTATGAATGCCATCAATGTCATAACAGCAACTGTCTTCATAGAAGCTGTGCATAATGAATCATTTAGGTTTGACAATTTATTGAAGGGAACTTTATTTCTCTTCCTCATTCTTTTTTTCTAATGCTCTGAAAATTGCTGATGACGTGAGTCTTATGTTTAGGGGACTGCTAGCTGCACCAGAATAAATACTTCATTACTACAACTATGCTGGGACTGTGAAAAAGAAGAGGAAAAAAAAATTAGACCAGCAAATGTCTTTGGGGCTGAATTATTTTTTTCCTTCCCTGCCTTGCTCAAGAGTGGGAGCTACAAAGTGCTATACTACTATGTTTGCTATCACCTTGCTGCAGGAGCTCCCATTATTCATAGGAGAGCAGCCGAGGTCAATTCCCTGTGCTTTGTGGAAGGAGCCCTACTATTCATCCCTTACAGTCTTCTAGAGTGTGAGCTGTAGCAAATGGATTAGGGAAACAGTCTATTCCATCTCCATGAGGTATAGTTTGGACTTTGAGTTGTGCTTGTGTTTGTTAGTGCAATCTCATATATACCATGAGCAAGATTTTTAAAGTCTGAAAAGCATAAGGTGAAACAGCTTTTTTTTTTTTAGTCAGATTAAGATTAATCAAAATAGGAGTACAAGATATCAGCTGGATTCTGGGAAACTTCAAACACATTTGTAGATGACAAAAGCCTGAGGCTTTCACTGAAATTGCAACATAGTTTATTCTTAGCAATTAGAGGGAAACCGGCCATATTTCTAAGATGACAAAAAAATGAAATGCCCTCCACATCAAATTGACATTTTAGTCTTGGAATACCTAGTGTGTTTCATGAAATGTTGTTTTTAGTCTCTGTCTTTTCAGCCTCAATACTCTGATCAGTAAATGTACACCTAGGCAGCCATGGTGACAAAGGGCAACCAACATCCTTCCTTCAGATGCTTGAAGTTGAATAGAGAACATGAAGCATCAGCTACATTTGCACATCTTCCATGCAGTAGTGGGTACTTTTGAGTTCTGCCTTTCCTTAGCTTCAAATTAATAAAGGATTTGCAGGGCAGATGCAGAGAATGCTTTGCAAACCAAAGGAAATGTCCCTCAACTGCAATTAATTTGATTAGTTATGAAAAAGTTATGAAATATCCTTAGCCCCTTAATTGAAAATCTGTAATAATTTTACACTGTGTAGAATTGAGTGGTGTCTGTGTTCTTTCCTGATGGGATGATCCAGAATCCTTCATGAATGCAGTGAAACTATAGACAAGGAGTGTTAGGTTTTCTTTTCTTTTTTATTCAGGACTGCAAAACATCTCATTCAGTCAACAAAGTGAAATGGCTGATGGAGAACATGAAAATGTATTTCAACAGTAACAACTCAGGGGAGAATTCCATAGTACTTAGTAAAGCTTGCTGAACTGTTAATTTTCCTGGAGCTGCTTAAGTTCCACAGGGGCACTTTCTTCCCTTTGGCCACATCTACTTGGCTTTTCATCAGTAATGCGCTATCCTGTATCCATTACACTTACCTACATTAAGATCTGCTCTTGCATTGCATTAAAACCCATATGAAATATTCATTAGAAGAACGTGGAAAACTGACACACAGTCCCTTCTTAAAGCAAATGGAATTTTACTACCTCATCTGGAATTATATGGTCATATTAATCCTTCAGGTGTGTCTCTGCATCTCACCAAATCTAAAGGTATAGGAGATTACCCTTCACTTTTAAAATATTAGAAATAATTTGTCTTTGAGAGATTAATTGTGAAATTTATTCTTAATATGCACTTTTCCTAGGGAAAAGAAGGAAAGGTCTCAGGCTGAAAATCCAGACCTTTTGGAGAGTGAATGTATAAAACATGGATTAGCACTCTGACACAGTAAATATTTTAGAAAGGTGGAAGAAGGAACTTCCAGAAGTTTATATGCCAGGTATGACTGGTCCTGTGTGATTTTATTCATGTGAGAAGTGGAAATGTATTACCTTTCACATGTAAGTCCTGTTTCCACTCTCTGCCTTGGTAGTTGAAAAGGGTTCTTTTAAAAGTAAATATTGTTTGCTCTTGAGTTAAGCTCCCTCAACCTGAGTCCTTCACTGTGGAGGCAGTTTAATTGGCCTTGTAGTGGCCACATCACATTTGACTGAGAACAAGGTTAAGATCTTTCCTTTAGTGCAGATCTGGACCACCATATTTTTTAGTATTGCACAGTAGCTGTATAGGCTGACCAGCATGACTTTGGGAGCATTGTGCAGTGCTCTCAAGTGTGTCTATTTTATTTCTGTGCCATGTCTCATCAGCACCAGTGTCCCTGCAGTGACTCCTCAAGGAGTTCAGGCTCTGGATTTAATGTGGGTGGAAGTGACTTGGTGTTGACTGGTTCTATGGCATGCATATATTCTCTATTGTCCTTGATATAAAGGACAATTCAGATCAAATATTTTACCAGACCGGGTGTGTGGTGTTGTACTAAGTGGCAGAGTAGGTAGCATTTCCCTTAGCAGCAACTGCTGTATACCTTTGCTTTTCAGAATTTTGTGACTTAAGTCTAAGGCTTTCTAGTGCAATGCTGGATGTGTTTCAAGTCCATCAGTAGCTGACTTGGTGTGTGTATGGCCAATTTGCTTTTGGCAGCACAGTGGAAAACCATGTTTGTAACTTTCTCATAAAACCATGGACAAGTCCATGTAGCATGTTTCTTCTCGTCAGTTATTTACAATATGTAATTTAAATTATACCTTTTGCATTTGAGAAAGACATATAGTAAGTGCTTCTCATACCAGGAATATTTGGGCTTGTTAGAAATTTTCTGATGGGGTTGTTACTATTTGCTTTACTTCTCATTATTCTACTCTGATTTTGACTGGTAATAAACTAAATTAATTTCCCCAAATTGAGTCTGTTCTGGCCCTAATGGTAACTGGTAAGTGATCTCTCCCCATTCTGATCTCAACACATGAGCCTTTCATTACATTCTCTCTCTCCTGTCCACTTGAGGAGGAGAGTGACAGAGCAGTTTTTGTGGGCACCTGGCATCCAGCCAGGGTCACACCACTATAGTGGGAATCTACAAAATAGCTGCTGTGAAATAAATGCTGCAAAGATGTAATAGGATTTTATTTTGTTTTCCCAGGGGTGAGAGTATGGGTTGTATTAACCCTCTGTGACAATATTCTTATTCCTGAGTGTCCACACAGGGACTTGTTCTAGAAGAAGACACTAGTAACTAGCTACTCTAAGAGGAGTCATGAGTCAGGTTGTTGCTTGCTTTTGACAGCTGAAAAATACTTCATTTATCGTTCTTAAAGTCTTCCTTACTATGCATGTGTCACATATCAACCAATAGCTTTCTAACAGATCCTGGAAATTTATGTAATCTGTTAATGCCAGTCTTGATTCAGAAAACAGGAAATATGAGGGCAGTGCAAATGTTTTCTCTAGTGGCTCTCAAAAACTATGTTATATATAGTCCCATTAATGAATAGTTTTGTACTATGCAAATAATAAAGTACATACACACAGACATGCACAAATTGTATAGCCCTCACTTGCACCCAACAATGAGTTACAAAATATCTTGTCCTACTGGTGATGTTGCAGGATGGTTTTGTATGTTAAAATAAAATTCTGTTATTTTCTGTTGGCGTATAGATAATTCCATAATTCATGTTACTCTTTTTGCTTTATGACCTGGTCCCTATTAAGATCTAATTAAATACTGTAAAACAACTTTTCTCATAAAAGTGGACAGTTTTTGTCTCCCTCTGTGTCATAGCTTCTTGGGCTTACCACTGCAAATTGTGCTGGATGCTTGGTGTTCAACACTTAATTGAAATTTATAAAACGTTACTAGCTTCAGCATGCAGTGTTCTCATGTTTGTGGCCTGCTTTCCTGCCTCTGAATCTTAACTCAGAGCCAACACTTGCTTCTCTTTTCCTTCTTAGAAATATGTCAGCCATGGCAGTAGATCCAAGGTGCAAATTTTTTTTTTTCTACTCTTGGAATCTTACCTGAGTGGGGTTATCAGAGTCAGCTTTAAAAGGGTAAGTGATGCTTTTGTACATAAACCCTCTGCTAACAGAATCTCTGAGTAAAGCTAGAAAAGAATCCAAGATTTCATGCCTTACTGACTGAGAAGTACTTTGCTCAGTCTTTAATTTTGGAAGGGATAATAATAACAGTAGTAGTGTGCAATGCTTATTCCTCACTGACAAGAGTATTGTATGTTTTAATCATTCACTTGTTTCAGAATGTTTTCTCCCAATGTAAGCTGGATAAAGCAACTTGGGAAACAAAGTGCCAGACTAGGGATGGTCCCATTGGTCAGAGGAGAGAAGTTTGACTCCTTCAGATCCTTCTGAAGGCTCTAAAAATAGCTTGTGTGACATCTCAGTTTACTTCTATGTGACACAGAGCCCATGACACACTTCCTGCTGGAAAATGAAATAATCTGAAAATGAGATCTACAGTAGTGTAATTGCAAGACATTTTTATCACAGCTTTTCTTGGGCTCCTGAGCAGTAAGACATTTTTATGTTTCTTTTTAAAAAAGAAATCTCATTTTTCCAGTTAGAATAGTAAATTCAGATTTAATACTTCCTTATCTACACTACTGGTTTTAATGTTTAGGCAGGTGATTCTCTTGGGATACAGGCCCTAAAAAATCTGTAAAGGCTTTCCTGTTTAATATCATGACCATTTCTGCATGGGACATAGTCATATCTTCATGCTGAAGGTTAAGGAATGATAAATTATTAGGTGGCCTGTAGAGCTGAATACCCTACCAAGTTCAATCCTATAGCTAGCATCCTTCCATCCCCCAAAAAACCCAAACAAAAAATGCACAAACCCCCCCCCAAAGCAAAACCCCCCCCCCAAAAAGATGAAAAAAGCAATCCCCCCCAAAAAAAACAAACAAAAAAGAAAAACAAACAAACAACTCCCCCCCCCCCCGAATCCAAACTAAAAAGCATCACCAACAAAAAAACCCCACTGAAAAACCCCAAAAAGATCCAAAACCAGCAACCAAAAAACTCAAACCTCTGAAAGAAGAGAAAGAAAGTCTAATGAATACAGCAGATGCCATATGTATTTTGATAATATATACATTTGTTTCTGAGCCTGGTGAGAGCCTGTCCAAAAAGGTAGAATCCTAGAGGTTTGGAAAATCCAGTACCTGGGTGAAGCAGCTGTGTCTTATTGTAAAGGGTGAACCTGTCCTGCTGTGAGTCCTTACTTCAGCTAACTCCTTGCACCCAGGTTTTGATGGTTTGGAGCTTTGAGTAACGAAAGGCACAGAATGAAAACAATAATAATTCTTATTATTACTACTATCTTGAGCCTGGCATTCTTATTTCATATAGCTAGAAGTTCTTGCTCAAAATAGCACACATAGCAAAGTAAACAACTGATCCTAGCAAAGGTAGACTTTCTATTAACTACAGAATCTCCTAATTTCAAAGGTAAAGCACTGGATATTGTAAGTTGTGCTGAAGGACAGCAAATAATTTGTGAGCCAACATATACTGCTTGTGCTATCTGTAGGATGCCTGAAAGCATTAAAAATTCACGATATTTTAACAAGGAGCTACAGCAGTAACAACATCAAGCTCCAGCAATAGTTTTCAGGTTAGTGCTTTGAAATATTTATTTTGTCTGATTTTAAAATGTTTAGTCTGGAACATTTTAAATTATACTTTCCCACTGTATATATTTGGCTTGTGGAGCCTGTCTCTCGGACTCTGGACAAGTATGGACTGCAAGTTACTCTATTTTATTGTTTAGAAAACCAGTCTGTGGTAGAAGCCTAATGTAAAAAACAAAGTGTCCTTTTGAGAATGCCAGGGTCAAAGTGCAAGGCCAAAAAAAAAGAGAAAATGAGATAATAGGAATCTTGTGAGAATTCTTTGGTGGGAATAGAGACCTCTGAAATCCAAGCTCAGAGGAAATTTATAAAACAGTCTCTGAATGCATGTGCTAAAAGAAAAAAATCTCCTGTAAAGTACCACAATTGAGTTCTAAAATTAATGAAATGCAATAAAAAAATAGCAATCTCTTAATTACTTAACTGACTTGGTCTTTGTTGTGATCAATGGGAGTATAAAAGTCAGGTTTCATTATTTTATTGAGGACTTGCTGTTTAAAAAAAATTGTCCCAATTGGCAAGGAAACTGAGGCAACAGAAATATCCAGAACCAAATTAAAAGGAACACTGAAATGCCACAGTAAAATACATGGAAACTCAGCAATTAAAGCTGCCTGCTTCAGTTAGGACTGGATATTTAAATGAGGTATAAATATGTGCACTGATATATATACCTGACAACTGGCTAGTGCATTATATGAAAGTGGAGACAGGTTCTTAATTCACCCACAGTTAAGTCACTAGGAATGGGAGAAACTTCCTGATTAGGCAACATCAACTGGAGAACAAGTGAGACAAGTTTTTCTGTGGACATTTTCCCCTTTTGTGCTGTCCTTAGCTGCTTGCTTTTCTCTGATTTTTTTTGCCTTGCCTTCATTTGTTATTAAGGGCCAACTCTGTCTTCACTTATAAAAGAAAGGTACGGCTGTTGGAGTGAGAGCAGAGATTGGTTCTTGTTCTCAGGAGATATGTGTATGTCCCTAGAGATATTTTCACTTGTAACAATAACAAGTGATTGGCCAGTCTTCCACACAGAGGAGGTGTTTCAGCCAAAAAAAAAAAAAAATTAAAAATCTTTTAGTAGAAGACTTAAAAATATTTTTGTCTTTACTTTTTCCTGAAGAACCTAATACAAACTCTCTTGGGTAAATCACAATAAAACTTACTCTAGTGACAGACCTGCTCTAATCCAAAACTATGTCCAGCTACAACCAGTTCTCATGCATATTTGTTTTTAAAAATTAAGATGACTTTCACCAGTATTTTTGGTACACTTGAGACATGATGACATTTAATCATTAAAAAAGCTTTAGACACAGCATGGGAAAGTGCTCTACTTTCTATCACAATTTTCCTTCAATTATCATATAAGTGAAACCAGATAGAACGCAAAATAAAATCCACTCAACTGAAATATTTGCAGCCTTCATGTACATGTATTCTCCCACATTCTGGTAAAAGTCGCAGTCTCTTTGTATTCTCTCTCAATTTTAACATGACCTTTAGAGGTAGCCATATCTCTATAACCTTTTCTTTATTATTTTTTGCAGGCAAACAGATAAGTAACTGCATTATTTAAAATGTTCAACAGGCAAAAACTACTACAAAAAAGAACGGAATGAGTGGATACTGTGTCGGAACTGGAGGAAGAGTCCATGTTAAAAATATTTAGGGTTTGAAAGCATATCTATGCTTTGGGGATCAGCTTCTGGCAATCTGTTTAATGAGGAGCTAAAGTTTGGGCTGTACCCCTACATCAGTGCTATTGCAGTTCCCCGGTGAAGTGAACCTTCCATATTCTCTGTTGTGTCCATGCAGTCTGTCCCAGGTGACACCAGCAGTGCTTGGCCAGAAGACCTGGATGTCCTTCACATTTCTGGCTGCAAGAAAAGAAGAAACAAAGTGGAGGCATGGGAATGGTTCAGGATCCCTCTGTGAAGAAAACAAGGCCCTAACTAAAGAAATCATTCATAGATAAGTATTTACACAATCCATTAAACATGGAAGTAAATAGAGCTTATTCATGAATTTAGAGATGGGTTATTCTTTCTGAAGATTAATGTCCCAAATCAGGCTCTCCTAAATTATAGTTGGGGTACTTGCTAGCAGTAGCCACAAAAATTCATCAGTGCAAGTGTGATCAAGACTTACCAAGTTGTTTAAGTGTTCAAACAAATTTTTAGTAATAAACAAGTTAGGGTATTGTAGCAAATGTGGCTATAAGTTGTATTGTAGAAAAGAATCAAAGTTTCGGATACATGTGTTCTATTCCCCCATGTCTGAAATACCTTAGGAAGTCTTAAAAGAGATTGGGAAACCTGGGCCCCCCTTTTACGGCCTACAAAGTATATGGATAAGTGCGGTTTGGGGTTTTTTATTGCTCAGCAATGCCATTATGTATTTATGTATTTTATTAGTGAAAGAACAAGCTGAAAGAAAATATATTTGTGACAAGAGGACTGTATTTCTTTTATAATAGGTATATGTTTGACTTCTCTCCTCAAGTATTGTTCAGCCTTTTTGATGTATATACTTATCCACTACCCTTCTTTTGTGTTCCTTCCTTGCTTTGTCTGATGTACTAGTTTTTTTTTCCCAGTACAAAACAATTTAATTGCACCAGATTTGGGATAGTTTTTAATGGAAGCACAGCAGACAGAATGGGTATAGCTGTGGGGATAAAGTTGTCATGACAACAGGACTCTTTGCAGCCATAAAAAGAAGAATAAGACCCACCCATAAGGTATGTGAGCAGTGTAGGACATTTGAATGGGGCTTTGAGCAACCTGGTCTGGTGGAAGGTGTCCCTGTCACCAGTGGGGGGGATTGAAACTAGGTGATCTACGTGGTCCCAACGAGGCATCAGTCCCTTCCAACCCAAATCATTCTATGATTCCACAATTCTTTGAGTCTCTGAGGAGAGAAAAACTGAATATTGGGGAAGATATCTGGAAGGTTCCAAGGAGCTCGAGATTCATAAACGGATTAGGGTACATTTGGAGGTGGGATTGATGTGGTGAGTTGAGGCTGACGCAAGCTCATTGCACCAAGAAGGGCGATGCAGAATACAGCGTTCTTATGGATTGTCTGAGGGAGAGAGCTGACGAGCTCGCTGGGAAAAGCAGGAGCATCAGCATCAGAAACAGAATGGTCAGATAGCCCTTAGCCCCCAGCATTTTGGTGAGTCATGCTGGTGAGAAGGTAATTGGTGGTAGCTGTGCTTTATTTAGTAACTTTAGTTACTGTGTGGAAACCACCACTTGTTTCTATTAGGAACATGTTGTTTAAGTGGGATTAAGAATTTAAAAGAAAGCTGCCTGGGCACCCAGCCAAACAGAAGATATCCATTTATAGTTTAGCAATGATGAGCCAACACTGGGAATTACTAGGCCAAGTTCCTCCACAATATAAGCTAATATAAGCAAGCCTGAGGCCCTGGTGTATAAAATAAGGCTATGTTTCCCCAAAATGTAACTGATACAAAAAAAGCTTCTTGTTGTCTGCTTGTAGAGGTTCAGTATTAGCATAAGAAATTAGGGATTCTGTCTGGATGGACATTTGCCTGCTGAAAATAAGGTTCATACAAGGAAGGTAGGCTGCCAAGGAGGCTGGTTTTTTGTTGCTTAGAAAATGAGAACTTGCTAAAAATATGAAGATCTGTAGTGTGAGAAAAGGCAAGGAAGTATCCCCCACTCTCTTGTGTGACTGAGCTCATCGGGGAAGGGACTTGATTTTGAAGATGTGTTATTTCTTTTTAAAGTGATGAAACAGCTGGATGTCACTAGATGAAGCTGTGCAATACGAAAAATGCCTACAGCAAAAAAAGTTTTAACATAGAAAAATTTAGGTATCTCTTTTTCCCCATTCTTATCACAGTTGATTCCCAGGCTTAAATATTTAAATAGCTGCACTAGTTATTCACTATCTTATTTTATATAGGCATTTGCTTTACATGTTGCCTCATTCAAAATTAGCTTTAGTTTCTTGCCCACTGATTTCCTGCTATCCTGGGAAATTATAACACACTCAAAAAATATGATGTTTTCTTTCTCAGCTCTAAGCTGACGATATTATCCTGAATTAATTAATTCTCTGAAAGCTTGAGAGCTGTGCAGTGACTTGCCTAAAATTGTATAAATGGTCCCAGACGTTGTCTGGCAACTGTTTGATGTCCCTACCAATCAGAAGATGATTTAGATCTATAAAGTTCTGGATTGCTCTCAGTTTGAAGGAACTTCAAAGACCTCTGTGGTCTCTGGGGACAAAGTTGCATCCTTGTGACTTGGTACACCAGCTGAAGAAAAATTGATATAGCATGGAAATACATTGTCAAAGACCTGTCCATTATTTACTGTTGATCAATGCTGAAAGTTGAAGTTTAAAAGTTGAGGTCAACAGTTCTTTGATATTTAATGGAAAACAATCAGACGAATTGGAGCTGGGAGGACAAGAGGTTCATTTGATGAAGCACCAATTGATCACTCCCTGACTTCTCCCTTTGGGAGGGGTTGTGTGACAGAAGTCTGATTCATCATCTGTCCTGTGCAGACGGGGAGCAGTGAACGCTTTGTTGTGTTCACCTTTATTTGATTGAGCGCTGAGGACTACTAGGTCATATGGAAGGAGCAGACAGGAGTGTAAACAATTGAGAAGATGCATGGCATTGTGGCTACTCTCTCAGATGGGCCTGAATATTTAGCTCTAATTCTGATTACATGGGGTTTAATGCAATGTCATGAACAGAATAATCTCGGTGTGTGAAAGAGATGGTACCCTCTGTATCATGGAGAGTGCACTGGCAGGAAAAGCAACAGGTGACTTACCATCCTTTGAATGAGTAGCAGCCTCCATAATAGCCTCATTCACTGGGAATGTTTCATTTGCTGACCTACTTTCCATAAATTACTTAACTTCCTCAAAGGTAAGGTGGCTCTGTCAGGACAAGTGAAAGAACTGGACACAGAATGTCTAATGCTGTGACAAAAAACTCCAAACAACCGGCATCTGTGATTATGCTATGCTTGTAATGGAAGTCTTGGGGAACTGTGTACAGAACCTGAGCTAGATTGTGGAGAACGTCTACAAGCTGACAACAAATATATCAAGAGCAGACAGGAGTGATGAGGCTATTTGGTAGCATTTGGAGAGAGTGAGAGATGGGTGTTGCTGAACTACGTGCAGCAGGGTAGCTGCTGGCTGCCTGAGATACGCTGGCTTGCTTGAGGGCTTTCCTGCTGGGCACAGCACACAGTTTGCCAGCTGCTGCAGTAATAGCGAGAGAGATTCAATGAAGCAGTGAAGCAAAAATCTGGCAAAAGAGCTAGGAACAGCATAGTTTTCTGTTTTCCAGGCTCTTGATGATATTTTAAGTATTAAAGGCTAACTAAATGGCTGAAATTTTAGGAATGAAAGGAAACATTCAATGGCATTTTTAAAAAATGCTTTCTGCAGATCAAGGACTGTGTACTTCATACACCGTTATAGTAGAGATTTCAGCATCATTGGTAGGACTTCTGCAGTATTTCAAAGCACACTGTTATGTTTAAAAAAGGTCCATTTGAGGTGAGATAATTCTCTTACAGATAGCTTACCTTAGAATATAGGAAATGTGGCTGAAAATGTGGCATTTTCCATTTGATTTCTCTCATCAGTCCCACAAGGATATTGGTGTAAAACACATGAGATTCCAGGTGCTTTTTAGGCTGGTCTAGACCTGCACATGAAATCATACACAAAATGACACTTTTAATACTATAATAGCTGATACTCTTGTGCTTGCTAATTTTGAAAAAATATGCCCTTGAGGATGAGTGAAGTTAATCATATTTGGTTTAAGAGACAACAGAAATTCATGTCTGATATTGGAGCTATTAATGATGTCTGATTAATATACCCATTAAAAGTTTGCAAACCAGACTTTAAGAAAGGATTTTAAATAGAATGCAGTTAGTAAGAAATCACAGGCAGTATTATTTGTATGAAGTAGAAGGCTGAGGGATTGGTAACAAGTTCCTAAATCTTTTCTTTTTTTTTTACCTTACCAGTGTGACTGTAATCCTTCACAGTTTTAATGAATAATTCTTACAATATGTTGACTAATGCTAAGATACGTTAAATTTCCAGGTCCTGGATTGGTTCAGCTGAGCAGCTGCCCATGCTGTAGAAAAAACTGGTGTTATCTGACTTGAATCGCTCACAGAAGGAATGCCAGCCTCCCCAGAAGGTCATGGGGGAGAGAGGAAGGATCGAAGGGAAGGAGAACAATGAAGATCACTGAGATTGTGGCCAAGCTCCTCAATAAATACCAGAGCCAGGTGGCATGGACTGGGTTGCGCACACACTGTTTGGGGAGAGCTCCCTGCAGAGTTACATAGCATTTTGTTCTCTTTTGGGCATCACAGGGTCTCACGACATCATTGTTATTTTTGTGTAATTTTTTTCTGTTCAAAGATTCTGGAAAATCTGGGAGGGCTTTGTTGCTGCCAGTTACTGAAATGTTTTGTAGCATGAAATTGAAGGTTTTTGTTACACATGGGGATGTAGCTTGTGGGCATGCTGGAGTGTTTCAGGGAGCAGCAACCAAAGTGGTTAAAGACTTGGGATAACCTGCTCACAAATAGATATGGCAATTCAGACACTGAGATGGCAGAAGGGAGAGATTGCTTAAGCCAGAAAGAAACTCTGAGGATAGGTGTGTTTGGCTTTTTTCAGATTTAGACATTTTCTTGTGGGTGATGCAAACACCTGTGTGTTGATAAAGCTGGGGTTTTATGATTGAAACTGAATTACTCAAATTGTTTCTGTGAATATGAACCCCTGGTTTACTTTTTTAGCTCTAACAATGACCAAGCAGTTAGTTTTACCTTGACAAAAACCAGAATTACAAATGAAAATGCTTGTTTGTACATAAACACAGGCATGACATGAGACTAATTTATGAAGTCTCAGATAAGGGGTGGAGATGGATTACAAGACTTGCAGCTTGGCTAGATTGGCCTGTGGGCACACACAAAGTGATGTGATTTACTTCAGTGGCACAAAAGCCTGCAGCCTCTCAAGTGTTCAGCTGCATTTCCAAGGGAAAGCTTATTTGTGCTTAAGTACCAGATTTGGTTTCTGTTGACAAATGTAAATTTTATGTATGTAGCTCCATGTGATGTAGTTATGGCTGCTCAGAGTCTATCACAGAGACCTGAATTCCTTCCTAGAGGCATAATTACTAGCCTGTAACTTACTCCTGTCCAAACACACTGAAATCACAGGAATCTCTTTTTGTGCTAGACAATTGAGTAGCTGAGGTGAATGACTCCAGTACCAATGTGATCCATGGTGGGGTGCTTTAGGGCAGTGCACAGGGACGGTTCCTAAACTAGGGAAACAGATGGAGCTAGACAGACTGGATCAAAGGACAAAGGCCAATAGTATGATGTTCAACAAGGCCAAATGCTGGGTCCTACATTTGGGTCACAACAACCCCAGGCAGCTCCACAGGCTGGGGACAGAGTAGCTGGAAAGCTGCCCAGCAGAAAAGGCCCTGGGGATGCTGGTTGGCAGTGACTGAACATGAGCCAGCAATGCCCAGGTAGCCAAGAAGGCCAGTGCATCCTGGCCTGTATCAGCAGTAGTGTGGCCAGCAGGACCATGGCAGTGATCATCTCCCTGAACTTGGAACTTGTGAGGCCACATCTCCAATCCAGTTTTGGGTCTCTCACTTGGAGAAAGACACTGAGGGGCTGTAGCATGTCCAGAGAAGGGCAATGGAGCTGGGGAAGGGTCTGGAGCACAAGTCTGGTGAGGAATGTCTGAGGGAGCTGGGGGCGTTTAGCCTGGAGAAAAGGAGGCTCGGGGAGACCTTATCACTCTCTACAACTGCCTGAAAGGAAGGTGTGGTGACATGCAGGTCAGGGTCTTCTGCCAAGTGACAAGTGACAGGACAAGAAGAAACATCTACAAGTTGTGCCAGGGAAAGTTTAGGTTGGATTTTAGAAAAAAATTCTTCACTAGCAGGGTTGTCAAGCATTGGACCAGGCTGCCCAGGAAAGTGGTTGAGTGACCATCCCTGGAGGTATTTTAAAGATGTGTGCATGGTGGCAATGAGGTACATGGTTTAATGTTGGACAGTGCTGGGTTAATGGTGGGACTTGATGATCTTAAAGGTCTTTTCCAAGCTAAACATGCCATGCTTCTATGAACAGTGTGTTATACAATTGCAAGTAACTAAAACTTGTGGTTTAAGTAATTATTGCACCTTCTGCTGCATGTTAGTAATTGAGTGAAAAAGTCCGTACAATGGGCACACTCAGGGTCTAACTAAAGGAGCTGGCTGGAGCAGGGCCCGGGGGGGTCGTCGCTCAGGGGCCCGGCCGAGACATGGGAACGGCCCCAGGCAGTGGCAGCACAGCTGAGAGCAGAGGAGGCAGTGTGCAGGTTGCTGAGCAGCGCGGCCCAGCCCAGCCCACGCGGCCCTGAATGCGACCCCGGGAAGAGCGCGCAGGCACGAGCAGCCCCAACAGCCCCAGCAGCCCTGGCAGATCCAACACAGGAGCAAGCGAA
>NW_008237353.1:5010610-5011681 GCF_000691975.1 Corvus brachyrhynchos
GCGCCCCCGGCTGGGGACAGAGTAGCTGGAAAGCTGCCCAGCAGAAAAGGCCCTGGGGATGCTGGTTGGCAGTGACTGAACATGAGCCAGCAATGCCCAGGTAGCCAAGAAGGCCAGTGCATCCTGGCCTGTATCAGCAGTAGTGTGGCCAGCAGGACCATGGCAGTGATCATCTCCCTGAACTTGGAACTTGTGAGGCCACATCTCCAATCCAGTTTTGGGTCTCTCACTTGGAGAAAGACACTGAGGGGCTGTAGCATGTCCAGAGAAGGGCAATGGAGCTGGGGAAGGGTCTGGAGCACAAGTCTGGTGAGGAATGTCTGAGGGAGCTGGGGGCGTTTAGCCTGGAGAAAAGGAGGCTCGGGGAGACCTTATCACTCTCTACAACTGCCTGAAAGGAAGGTGTGGTGACATGCAGGTCAGGGTCTTCTGCCAAGTGACAAGTGACAGGACAAGAAGAAACATCTACAAGTTGTGCCAGGGAAAGTTTAGGTTGGATTTTAGAAAAAAATTCTTCACTAGCAGGGTTGTCAAGCATTGGACCAGGCTGCCCAGGAAAGTGGTTGAGTGACCATCCCTGGAGGTATTTTAAAGATGTGTGCATGGTGGCAATGAGGTACATGGTTTAATGTTGGACAGTGCTGGGTTAATGGTGGGACTTGATGATCTTAAAGGTCTTTTCCAAGCTAAACATGCCATGCTTCTATGAACAGTGTGTTATACAATTGCAAGTAACTAAAACTTGTGGTTTAAGTAATTATTGCACCTTCTGCTGCATGTTAGTAATTGAGTGAAAAAGTCCGTACAATGGGCACACTCAGGGTCTAACTAAAGGAGCTGGCTGGAGCAGGGCCCGGGGGGGTCGTCGCTCAGGGGCCCGGCCGAGACATGGGAACGGCCCCAGGCAGTGGCAGCACAGCTGAGAGCAGAGGAGGCAGTGTGCAGGTTGCTGAGCAGCGCGGCCCAGCCCAGCCCACGCGGCCCTGAATGCGACCCCGGGAAGAGCGCGCAGGCACGAGCAGCCCCAACAGCCCCAGCAGCCCTGGCAGATCCAACACAGGAGCAAGCGAA
>NW_008237353.1:5011775-5059264 GCF_000691975.1 Corvus brachyrhynchos
TTAGGAGATGGAGAAGTAGTAGAGTTCAAAATTGTGCAAGGTAGAAAAGGGTTACAAGCAGCAGAGGTCACTGGGCCTGATGGTGTTTTTGTGAAAGGCAGTATATATGCTAAAAATCATGTTAGACAGTATCTCCATTATAAACAGTCCTTACAGTCTCCCTTTC
This sequence comes from Corvus brachyrhynchos, assembly GCF_000691975.1. Lineage (NCBI taxonomy): Eukaryota > Metazoa > Chordata > Aves > Passeriformes > Corvidae > Corvus > Corvus brachyrhynchos. The sequence continues at coordinate 5,011,942 of NW_008237353.1, forward strand.
CTAAACCCACCTTTCCCTTTTACTCTATATCCTATTACCCCCAGTGTATTCCCAATCCGTTTTTTCACCCATGGTTTCCCTCACAAAACCATGCCTTTGCCAATTGTTTCCCCAAAAATCCCTTTCCAATGCCAAGTGGGGGATGAAGAGGGGGAGGGAAGAAATTAGCTATTGTTGTTTAGAGTTCCAACAGGTACAAATGGAAGAAACCCTCTCCTGCCTCAGTTTCCCCACAAAGCATGCTCGGAGAGTCCTGTCTCCCTTCTGTCAGCCTTAAGATGTTCCAGAGAATCTGTTTGGAGAGATTGGATGGCTTGTTTTGTTTTGAAACTGTCCTTGTTATCTCATGTTTATCCAGTTGTTTTCAATGTTAAGTTTTAAATCTCTTTTTGTTAAAAATAAATGGGTGAAATGTTGGGCCCCCCCCCCCCTGCCGTGGGGCCCTGGGAGAGGGGCCCTGGGGGGGAGACAGGGGGTTCCCTAGCCCCTGGTCAGCCTCGTTCCCCATTGGTTGTTTTGTGCTTCCCTGCACGGGCAAGGACCCTCGGGTCTTGTGATTGTCTCAGTTCCTTGGGAGAGCTCTGGTCTCTGGTAAACATCTCTGAAACATCTATCAAGAATCGGTCCATATGTATTTCTTTTCCACGGGCCTCGTTGTTTGATAGGTGTGTTGCAGTATCCCTACTGTGACAGCTGGCAATGTGTCATTGCAGCAATTTTGTTTATCATTGCTTTGGAGACTGTCAGTGCAGGCTCACATCACAGCTGAATTAGTGGTAACATGCAGTTTTCAGGAGAAACAATTTTTTGATATGCTGTAGCACAGCTGCTTGAAATGGTCTTTACAATGCATTAGGGCAAGGTTAGAAACTTTTAATGACATCTTGCCAAAATTACCACATTACAAAATTTCAGAAACTTCTCAATTTGTAGATGTACAAGTGGGTGAAATGAAATATGAGTAAATCCTATGAAGATACTCATATATTTAATAAGACAATTATATTAGCTAGGGGCTGCCAAGGTGTAACAGGCTAGAAGTGGGCCTTTTATAAAATGCAGCATTCCCCAGGTATTTGGGGAAGATTGGGAAGATTACCCTGATCTCTAGCTACCTATATTTTCTCTTGCTCAGGTCCCTACTAACACACGCATTTTGTTTCAATCAGTGCGCCTTTCATTTCACATGTTGATAAAATTATACCAATTATGTAGGACTGCATTTATGAAATTCCAGATTTTCAGCTATTATGTTATACTGTGACAGTACCTGGGACAGAAAGGGATTCATGCTTATGTAAATAGTATTTTTCTTTTTTTTAGCTACATGTCTCCAAACTTCCCTGAAAAATCTGGAGTTTGTTTTAACACGTAGAGTTCTCCTTCAACACTCTGTATTATGTATATCTCTGTGTACTTGGAGATATTTGTTATATTATCACTATTAGTAATGACACTACTGAACAGGCTTTTTAGAATTAGTTAAAACCCAAGAGGAATTATAAAGGAAAATCCTTGCACAGAGTCATTCTGTGTGTAATATAATTCTGTAGTTTAAAAATATCAGTCAAATTTAGCTTACAGTGATTGAAAACTGGAATATATCCATGCATTTTGGAAATAATTTATTTGTACAATTTTAAGCCAATTAGTATTAATATCAATCTAAAGACTTCATCATGAATTATCTATAGGAAGTCCAAAAGCTGATTAGTTGCATTTGCTTTTCTTTACGTTGTTTGAGTAGAACTTACTTAATACTAATTTGAGGGTAGGTGATGTAAGGTAGAAAATAGGGGGTGTTAGAGATTTTCAATTGTTTGATTTTTTTTAGCAGCATCTTCCTCAGAGAACATAAAGTGCCCTGTGATCTATATTGTACCTGAACATTGATTTCATAATGTTAAACTGGGCATGTGTTATTAAAGAAGATGACAAAAATAAGTAACTATGTTTGTCTCATATAAACCCAAATCAAAGATTTTCTTGTAGTCTCAATATATCTGATACTGGGCTAAGTGGAAGGAAAGATAATAATTTGCATATTTTAATCTGGAGGTTAGGGACCCCTGTCAGAGTAACAGCCTGGTCTGGGTCAGGCAGAAGAAATAGAGAGGAGAAAAATAATTGAAAAAGCAGTTCACTACAAAATGAAATTTGTCTCATTGTCACTTAAGGTTGTCTTCATGCCTGTCTGTAGGCGAGAGGTCATCCTGGAAGTGAAGGAGGGTAGGGAGCAAATATGTCTCACTAAGGACCAAAAGACAATTTTCTTTCCTTAGTAACAGGAGCAATTGTAATATATATTTATGAAGATCCCACATGGCATATCCCCGTTACAAAATAACCAGGTGTCCTTTTACTAGCAGCACTGCAGGCAGCAGGTATATCTAAAGGTTGTCCTCAAAGACGAGCTGTGTACAGAGCATGAGGAGCACTTAATGAAATAACTCACTACAACATATTGATTTTGAAGGCAAGAGGGCAGGAAAGGATTTTCAGCAAAATTAAGACTCCTCACCTGAAACAGCTGCAGTGGTAGGGCTCGTGTAAGCTCTTTGGCAGGATCAAGGGTAAGCTGTAAGTTTTCCCTTTTCTGAGCTTACCAGGATGTCAAATGTAAAACAGCAATGTGAACTTTTGTGCTTGGACCAGCTATAAATTCCGCTGTCCCACAATATTGCTGAGGGGACAGTAACCTTCTGGAAGACCTCCACATGAACTGTGGTTACTGTGCTTATATGCATATGTTTAAATCCTACTCAATATCATGTATTTTCACTTGAGTTTTGCATTAACCAGACCATGGCAACAGTAAGAGATGAGAGCAGGGCAATGTTACTTTAAACTGGGTGGGTTTTAGGGAAGATTCTCATCTTGGCCTGACATCTGTCACAAGAAACAGGAAAGCTCCTGTTTTCTGCATGAATAGGCCATGGACACAGCCTCTGAGTGTTGCAGGATCCTGTCTGTGTAAAAGACTGGAGTGATATGCCGCTCTTCAGAAAGGATTTGCATCCCTTTTTGATTCCTCTGCTAGTCATGGGAGCTGATTGTGTTTGTTCATGAACAACAAGGCAGATCAAAAATTAGCAAATGTATCAGTGGTCTCTTAATCATGAAGGCTCCTGAATTATTACAAAATGGACTATGTTTTCAGTTTTTAGAGTCTCTATTCATTTTGGCCCTCAGAAAAGAAAGACTTTCTCACCATATTTTGACAGGGACTGGTTTGGAAAGATGATGTGGATCCTCAAAAGTTGTGTGACTAAGCAGTGGTATTAGCAGAACAAGCAGTTTCAGCCTTCCTTTCCACATGAACTAATGAGATCACTGTACATCAGCATGGAAGACAGAAAGAGTAACCCTGGAATGAATATGCTGAACTAGAAGAATCTTGGGGAAAAAAGGCAGGAAGGCTTCTAATTCCATTGAAGAGGAAAGTGGAAGTGTTTTTATTTTGGAAAATTCTTTTGGACATGTAATTGCAGAAAAATGTCTGGTGAAGAGAGAGCGTTGCAGCTCAGCATCCAGTTCTCCTGTGAGATTTATTTCATTTGTATATGAGATGCTTCTGCAAAGCAGAACTCTATTTGCCTCAGAAAAAGTGTGTTGTTATACTAAAAGCAACGCTAATACATTCTGCGGCAGAATGAGACAAGTGAGATCAGAGTGACATTGTGTCAACCATGGCAGAAGTGCAGAGTATTGGGTCTGGCCACAAATGTTGATGACTGAAATATGATTGATTACACACTAAGTTGGCAGTGTGTCTTTAACAGTTTAACCTATCTGTATGTATGAGCAGCTGACAACTTTTACTCTTCTTCTCCTTGCCTTGGTAGAAGGGGAGAAATTTTATTCCCCCAGTGTTCACCCATACCCAGGTAATGAGTGATACCAGAATTCAGTGGCAAAGCAGGAACTGTAGCCCTGGTTCCTAAGGAACAGTGCCTTTAATGTTGGGCCAATCTTCCTTAGTGTGTGCATATGTGCCCACTGACAACTTAGGATTGAAGCACAATTGATAGGATTCCTCTCTGGACAACGTGAACTAAACAAATGAGCTGAAAAGCAGGATCCTAGTCAGATGGAATGCAGTATCATGAGGGTACACATAATGTGTTGCCTCTTGCAGTATCATGAATAAGAATCAAAAAGAGAATTGCATTGCCAATGCGGTTATCATCTTCCCTTATCTCCCTTCCCCAAAACCCTTGTTCCATTTTGTCACACTACGAATAAAGGCTGGTCTGGCTCACAGGATTAACACTGGGGCACTCAGTTCAGCCTAGGCAGGCTGCTCTGCTTCAGTTTTACTTGGTAGTGTGGCAACTGTTGGTCTCTTCTGTCTTGTTCATCAGCCCGCTGCAAAATGATTTTGCATCATTTTCCATGCTGCAAAGATCATCCCTGGTAAGTGCTGTGGTAGATTATGCACACCCATGAATCAACGAATGTCTCCTGTATGTCTTCAATAACTTCCTGTCTTGCTAAACTGCACTTGTGTTTAGTTCCATTTCAGGACAAATCTGTACTGAGTCTGAAGAGTTATATCAACATGTTATGATGGCAAATGCCTTCAGGATTGCAGTGCTTTTACATAGGCAAAGTTGCAGCACTGCCAAGACTTATTCAAGCTTCCCCAGCACTCCCCTGAGTATATGTAGCTGTGTTAGCCAAAGCATGCTTTTAATAGCATATCTTCTTATGAACTTTTTTTTGGTACAGTTTTGTTTTTTTGGTATGAAAACAAGAAACCTTTGACCAGCTGATCTTTGCCAGCAAAATATGTAATGTAATTCTGTCTTCATCTGCAGGAATCACAAATGAAACGTAGTTTTTTAGTGTATCGTGTAGATATTCACTTGTGTAGTTTTTAAACAGTGGAAAATACTTACTGTATTCATAGAATTGTTACTGTGGTGCACAAAGCATACCTCTGTTTTTCTATACAGTTCCAAAGTATAGTATAGACCTTTAGCTTTGCTTCATTGCTTTACCTCCCTGCTCCAGGAAAACATGTACCAAACCTCACGCTTCCAAAGAAGCAAACACAAATCCAGAGGATAACCTTCAACTATCTTTACAGATCTTTGTCTTAAGCAAAGACTACAGGTTTTCAGTGATGGCAACCTTCACTGTAGAAGATGAGCTAAGCAAACAAGTGAATTCTGGTTTACACATAATGCCACAAATCTATTGGAAACACAGAGCGCTTACATTTACCCTAAGCTGCTACAGGCAGCAGGCAACATCCTAAGACATTTATGCCTTGTTTATTTACCAACCAAATGTTTATATTGCACAACTTTCTTCAACTAGTAATGTGGCTAGTGACGCTCAGCTTCAGAGTATTTATGTCCAGTGAATGTGGCAATAGAGCACCCCCCAGCATTTCGCCACTTCAGATGACGTATTTATAAATGGGGGTGATGCAGTTCAAAGCGAATGTGTCACAATAGAGCAAGATCTGACACATGTTCTAAAATGGAAATGAAAAAAATGCCTGCATGCAGAGAGTAGCAAGAGATTTGCTGTTTATAGCAGAACATTGCTTCAGGGTTAAAATTTCCACATTACATGTTGGCTACACTTCTTCTGGTAGGAATTCCTTGCGCAGCTGCAAATTCCTGCCCACCTCCCCAGCTGTCTCTGCCAGTACTGTTTGTGTCATTTGGATAAAATGAATACCTGACTCATTTGTTTTCATGCTGTACTGCCACAATACCCCATCTGTAAGGCCCCTCCCATAATAGGCTTTGCAGTAGGCAGGCATACATCTGAGGTTTGCAGGATTTGATGCGAGTTCTTGGAATGGAAGACCAGAAGTCAACACTGTGCACAGCTGTGAGGAGCTCATCCTACCCTGTGTACACTGATTATCCAACAGGTAAGAGAAGAAACCAGTTTATTCTGGAGGCATGAACTGAAGGCTGGAGAGACTAACTGGGTGATAACTGATGAAGTTCAAGTTCTTTCATTATTCTGATTTTTACATATTTCAATAAGCAGAGCACTTAAGAAATTATCAGTGCATTGAACAAATGTATCATACCAGACCAGCACATTCAGATGATACCTGGCTCAGTATCCACCTGAACTAAGGCTACAGAAAGATAAACTACTGGGAAAAATCAGAAATTCTTTGTGACAGAATGGTTCTCATTAGAAAAGACCAGTGAGACACAAACAAATCTGTACCTCTCCCTCTTCCTCCAGTAACGTCTCAGTTTTAATATAAACCTTCACTGGAGGAATGTTTGGCTAAAGGATAAAATATTGGCCCGAAATAATGAGTCAGAGATTAAAAACCTTATGCTTAGTAGATTTTCTGTTTTCATGTTCCATGGATTGATCTTGAAATTGCTTATTAGCTGGTTCTGCTTCCACCCCACGATAAATGAGTGGGAGCTGTTTCTGTAAGAGAGGGAGTAAACAGTTTCTTGTATTTAGTGGAATGCAAACTCATGGCAGCATATGGCATTCCGATACAAAGGAAAATTAACCCTCCAGGTTGAAAAAGCAAAGAACTCTCCTTGTAATGTACTTTATAGAGGCAGATCCCTAGAAAAGCCATGTGACACCACTTATCATACTTGTGGTAAAAACACGATCTAAGAAGATGAGTTGGACAGAACATTTATAGAGGCAGATGAAGGCAATAACCTCTCCATAGGATTTTTTTCTTTTAATTTCCTCTGTAGCACTCAATACTGCTTCCCCTTCCACCTTCATAGAAAATGAAGGAAGTATGGACTATGAGGTGAGGAAAATTAAGGATGTGGACTCTGAGGTCAGGTAAAAATTGGTTGAATTGATGGGCTCAGTGTTTTGTGATCAGTGACACAAACAGTTCAGCAAGAGGCCAGTCACTATGTTGTATCCCAGAAATCGGTCCTGCAGCTAGTATTTTGTATCTTCATTGGTCACTTGGATGATGAGACAGAATATGCCTTCAGCAAGGTTGCAAATGACAAAAAATGGGAGAAGTGGCTGATACAGCTGATGGTTGTGCTGCCATCCACAGGGACATAAACAGCCTAGAGAAATGAGTGACAGGAACCTCCTGAAGTTCAAGAAAGGGAAATGTCAGGTCCTGCCCATGCACCAGGCCAGACTGGGGCCAAACTATTGTAAAATAGCCTGGAAAAAAAGGCCTCGGGGGTCTTGGAAGGCACTGGCATCAGCTGGCAATATGCTCCTGCAGCAAAGAACGCCAACATTGTCCTGGAATGCATTGGGAAGAGCAATGTCAGCACATGAAGTGAGGTGACCCTTTCCCTTGCCCTAATGAGATGTGACTGGACTGCTGGGTCCAGATCTGGGCTCCCCAGTGCAAGTGGGCACACTGCAGAGGGTCCAGCAAAATGCCACAAAAATGATTAAGGGTTTGGAGCAGCTGACATAGGAGGAGAGGCTGAGACAGCTGGGGCTATTCAGCCCAGAGGTGGGAAGGCTCTGAGAGATCTTTGTGTTTAAATACCTGACTGGGATGAATTTTCATAGTGATGCACAGCGGCAGGAAGAGGGGCAACTGGCACAAACTGAAGTACAGAAATTCCCATTTAAACACAAAAAACCACTTTTTTTTTTAACAGCGAGGTTTTTCAAACATTTGCCCAGAAAGGTTGTGCCATCTTCATCCATGAGGATATTCAAAACCAGACAACATCCTGAGCAACGTGCTCATGCTGACAACCATCAGCTGTATTGACCACTTCTCCTAGTTTTGTGTCATCTGTGATCTTGATCAAAGCAGGGGCTTGGACTAGACAGTCTCCAGAGGTCCCTTCTCACCTCAGCCATTCTGTCATTCTATGCCAAAGCTCTCCACTTGACATTGCCAGTCATTAATTTCCCAACTGTAGTTAGGAGATAAGTGAGGGACTGTGGCAGAGACAGTTTTTGAGAAGACAAGAAGTCTTGTCATTCATAGAAACCATTTGCACATACTCCTCTTCTATTAGGTACCAGTTCCCCCTGCTACCCTGCACACACGTGTGCATGCGTGCATGCAGGAGTGGGAAGGTGTGCACACCCCTCCCCTTCCTCTTCCTCTTGCACAGAGAAATACACAGTGGAAGAGATGTGAGGGAGTGTGTGTGTGTGGGGGTGGGTGAGTGAGTGTGGGTTTTTTTCAGTGTGGTCTAAGAACACGTCCAGATTTGGGGTTTTGGCCTCCTTTTTACTGAAAGTAAAATAAATGGAGAGGGTGGTGGTTTTTTTCCCTCTCATCTCCAATTCAATGGCGCTCTACACTGTTGGCAGTTTAATCTGACAGTGGAGCAGACAATAGTTGTAAGGAGAAATGGAATTACATTTTGCTCCCCTTTAGTTTAGGCAAATTTTCAAAATTAGGCGTTAAAATGCAAAAACACTGTAAGAATGAATTAAAATGCAGAAATTGCCACTCACAGGAAGCCTGCACAATTCTAATTCTAAACATCATTAGAAAAAAAAATAACATTCTGTGTCTAACGATCTTTTTTTCCGAGAGGGGGGTGGAATGGTTAATTTGAATTACAAAAAAGCCTTGATAACCCCCCACACATCAATTTACCTGTGAACAAAAAGATTCACACAGAGAAAATGGGACTTGGGACTATTTGATAAATTACTGCAGACTGCTTGAATATTCCATTAGCAAAATAATAGCTCGTTATGGAACCCAGAAGAATGTGGTATAATTATGATAGTACCATCCCCCCCACACACTATGGGGTAAGAGGAATGCAAATGTTAGAAATGATAGCTACTTAACCACAGTTTGGAGATAGGCCTGAAAACAAATCGAAGGGTTATATGATCTCAGGCATTCATAAGGGTTTCTCCAATGTCAATGCCTTAAATTGCTGAATACGTTCCAGCTAGCTGAAGGTCATATTATTAATAGTCATCTTTATTGTGGTAGAGTACAAGAGCCAACGAAGAAGGAGGAGGCCCTTTTGCAGATGAGATGTAAACAAAGAGCGATTGAGAGCCTCTGCCCCAAAGTTCTTACAAACTAGAGCTAAACAAACGAGGCAAAACAAAGGGCTGCTGCAGTGACACAAAATAGCATTTTAGTCTCACATCTGGTTTTGTTTGTTCAGGCTTGGGGGGTCACTTTGGAAGTAAATGGAATGGGAAACCAAGCAGAGTGAGAGACCACAGCAGGGGAGTGGGGTGAGGGGGTAATCTGTGATAAACAAAAATCATTGCAGGTTTAGAAATTTTTCTAAGTCTTAATTGCTTCTGCACTTGTGGCGATGGCCACAGCTCCTGACACGTATATAAACGTGGTGTGCTGCTATTGCCCCGTGCCCAGCGTGCAGGATGCTTGGCATATGGTGCAAAGAATGAAAGGGGGTCTCTGTCTAATTTACTCAGTGTGACCTGGCTGCTTCCAGCTTTGTAGTTTGAGCTCCTCCAGCTGGCTAGCTCCATGCAGTGCCCTCACCCCTGTGCTCTGTTATGATGCAGATATAGCCCCTCTTCTGTGGGCATTTATATGTGGATGTGAATGCACATATATGAATGCAAGAAATAAAAGATCTGCTTTTTAGGATCAGGTGCCTCAGAATTCAAAGAAATGATTATAAAAATTGGCCAAACTGAGCTCACATTGGCTCCATCTGCACAGGAACAGCTTTCAGTGGTTATGTAGGACCTGTGTCCTGCCATAGGCTGAAATCTGTGTTCAGCCTTTATTTCTTACTGTGTTCTGCTATTAACAATCCGAGTCTGCATAGTCTATTCTCTCTTCAGAACAAGTAGCTGATCGATCATCATTGTGTTTTCTTGGAAGTAGAAACACATGAAGCTAAATGTTATGACATTTTCTAAAAAGTTCTTAAGTTAGAATCTGAAAAGATGTTGAAGAACATGGGTTTAATTGATCAAAAAGATGGTTTTTTGAAAGCACCTTAAGCTAGCTAGGCAGCTACCCATGTTAGTCCTAGACTTTGAGGGTGGGAGGGAGAATAGAGAAAGCTGTTTGCAAGCACTTTAACTCACAGCCTGTGAAATAAAAAGGCAGCTTTTTATTTCACAGCAAACCCACCCCAGCCTTCTGGCTTTAGATGCTGGTCCAATGCAAACATTGGGATGGCCATCATCTGGTGGCTGGCTCAAGGTTCAGTTGAATAGAGAGCTTTAGGATTCGGGTCTTAGGCAAGTTAAAAGAACGAATCTTGGCACTATCTTAACCAGCCACTGATGGAGCAGCATCAAAGGTGTCTCATGACGAATTATCAATTCTGTCTCATGAGCACAGGTACAGCCATATAAGCTGCACCAGGCTGAAGAGTTGAGTGTTCTATTTCTGCTAAAGGATTGTGTACTTGCATCCTTTTCTATAGGCTTCCAAGCAGGTAGAAAAGTTAGAAAAATTATGTTAGAATACTTTGTTGACTCAAGGTTTCTACAAATCTCTGTAAGCCTCCCAGGCGCTATTTTATGAAAAAATTTCCAAGAGGCATTTCCAAAAGTGCTATGTGTCAACATTTATAAATAATATACAGCCTAGGACAGGCTGTGTGTTTGTGAGACTGTGTTAAAGAGTAAATAGAAATGTCCAATGTGATGTGTTCATAAATATGTAACAAATGCCCTTCTCTTGCTCTCTGGTAAAAAAAATTAGTCATATTTCTTCAAGGCTGCAAGAATTTAGTTTCATCTGTGAGGTGCCAGAATGTTAAATGTGACATTCAATAAACCACCTAGGAAAAGCTAAACAGTGCTAATCAAGCCATTTAATCTTTTGGAGTTAAGAGCTGCAGTAGGAGAATAAAAGGTATAATTAATAACTCCAGCTGGGAAAGTAAGGCAGAGTAAAAACAGGAGCTAAGACAAACATCTGGTCTTTGTTTCATGAAATATTTACCACGAAATCAAAACTTTTTTCCACCCTTGTGAAATGTGCAAAATTTCCTGAGTTGCAATCCTCAATGCTGGAAAAAGTTTGCACCTGCAAATAAAAATTTTTTCACATGCACCTGAACTTGCACATGTAAGTAAATGCATGGATGTGTTTGTATGTAGGTGTGTGCCTGCCTCTCTGTCTCTCTGAGTTTGTTCTAAGGTAAAATCACAAATGATATCAAATTTTTAAATTCGTACAAGGTTGTCACAATTTTTTTTTTTATTCATAATGCATCTGCCTTTGTGAACAATTAAAGTTTAATGTGCAACAAAACATGTATCAACCTCATTTAGTTGCCTTGTGCTTAGCTGCTTTTTCTGCCTGATTTGTCCAGATGTTAGCATGGTGACTTCTGAGTGCTTTGCTCTGTGTTGGGTATGTGGCTTCACAGAACTTAAAAAATAGGATTATGCTCACCATTTTTGTAGATGGGGATCTGTGGTAGGGCTAAAATGAAATATCTTGTCAAAGGTGACAGAGGAAATCTTAGTTGAGAGAAGGAAGAAGCAGGCTTTAGGATTCTGGCACATGATTTATGAGTCATTAAAGCCCTAATGAAGGACTATAAGGTGAGTTACGCAGTCTTACAGCTGGAACAGGCTGAGCTGACAGTGCTGCAGTTGCCAGTGGTTACTGGCAATAGCTGAGCAGTCGTGATTTGGCCAGTGGTGTGAGCTCCCATCCGAACAACCTATGCACTGGATTATCCCTCCCTCTCCTCACTGTTACCATGTGAAATTTACTCATTAAATAGCTCACTGGTATGGAGTCCTACCCATCATTAGTATTTCTAACATTTGTAGCTCTCATCATAGAAATTTTTGCTAGTAGTGTAATAGAGAGACGGAATTCTGTGCCCGCTCCAGTTTACAAGTGCAGGCCTTCTCATGAAGTTCTGTGGCCAACAGAGCCCTGCAATTTATGTGAATTCTGAACATGCTTTTCTTACTCTCTCAGTTTGTTGAGAAAGCTGTCTATATGTTTGTCACACTTGCACAGCAGGGAATGATACTTTGACACTCCCTCTATGGGCTCTGCATATTCTTAAGTGAAGACGAAATGTACCATTCCCACCATAGTCCAGGCTTTGCCTGTCTGTAAAACTGTGGGGTGTGACAGCAAAAGCAACATGCATGACAGTGGCTGTGGAAAGATGAGAGTCCAAGGGCATCTGTGTTCTTGCAGCCAAATGTATATCTGACGGACAGTGCAGAACTGTTCTTTTAATAACATCTCTGGGCAGAAGGTGGAACCTAGAGTCTGGAGAAATTAATGAAAAATTTACTTCCGCATTTTAATAGAGAGAAACTGGAATATATTTCTGTGATGTGTTAAAAATTCAATAATTTCGGAACCATGAAGATGGCCATGGCTTGTGTTCCCATCATAGAAATCCATCTGCAAACCTAACTGGGATAAGATGCTGCAGAAGAAATGAATATCCAGAGTGAAAAAGCACTCTGGTCATCGTTAAGACCTGTGTGGAGTAATGTCTTGAAAGGCTCTTTATTAAATTATTGAAAAGATGCAAAAATCAGAAAGGTATCAGCAATAGAGTGGTCAGCAGGACCAGGACAGAGATTGCCCCACTATCCTGGCCACTGGTGAGGCTGCACCTTGAATCCTGGGTCCAGTATTTGTCCCTTGCTACAAGAAGGACATTGACGTGCTGGAGTGTGTCCAGAGAAGGACAATGAAGCTGGGGAAGGGTCTGGAGCACAGGTCTGATGAGGAGCAGCTGAGGGAGCTGGGGGTGTTTATCCTGGAGAAAAGAAGGCTCAGGGGGGACCTTGTCCCTCTCTACAGCTGCCTGAAAGGAGAGTATAGCCAGGTGGGGGTCGGTCTCTTCTGCCAAGTGACAAGTGACAGGACAAGAGGAAATGGCCGCAAGTTGGGGGAGGTTTAGATTGAATCTTAGGAAAAATTTCTTCACCAGCAGGGTTGTCAAGCACTGGACTAGTCTGCCCAAGGTAGTGGTTGAGTCCTCAGCCCTGGAGGTATTTTAAAAGATGCATAGATGCGGCACTCAAGTGCATGTTTTAGTGGTGCACTTGGCAGTGGTGGGTTAATGGTTGTACTCAATGATATCAAAGGCCTTTTCTAATCTAAATGTTTCTGTGATTCTACAAAAAGCATAATGAATTGATCAGAGGAATCAAGAAGACTCAGTGGTAGATAGGTTTTTCAATTTGTTTTGTTTCTCTAGTTTATTTAATAATATAACAGGATAAAACCAAAAGCATCAAATAATTTTTTAAAATTTAAAATTCTTAAAACAATTAATTTGGGGTTTCATGGCATATTAAATTATATTTTAAAAATCCCTTACAAATGAAAATATTACTTTTCTGGGTTTCTAGTTTGTTTGTTTTTGTTTTAATGTAAAAACTAACAAAAAAAATAATTTCAAGAAAAAAGAAAGAAACTGCCATTCTGAATCATTTGGGTTGGAACATTTTGACTTTATCTGAAGCTTTAAAAGCACTACTTTTCTTTTGACAGGATCTTTCCCAAAGACAAAATATGGCATTTTAGATGACCCTACTCTGGAAAGGATGAGAGCTGGGTGTGGGTGGAATATGGCCATTACCATGCACTGGTCAGATAATCATGATCCCATGTCACTGTCATGTCCAGCTACCACAGACAAACAGATTCGGTGAAGTCCTGCAGGCTTACAGGACAAGGAGAGTATGAAATCCCCCCACAAAATATAATACAGGTTTCCATATCTCTTTATAACTCTTCTAGTTCATTCCCTTTTTTCCTCAGTCCCATGGAGTTCAAATCCAGCTTCACAGCCATACTTTCCCACTACACCTGCCACAGCCTTCCCTTTTCCCCGCCAAGTACAAGATTTGATGGTGTCCCAGATGTGAGTTTTGTCCTCTTTTGGGGCCACATAGTTCAATTTTCCTGACACTGATGAGAAGCTTAAAGTTGTCTCTGTACCTTCTTTTGCAGTTGTTCTTGAGTTGCTTGACTGTCTTGTTATATTTTACCAGTCTCAGGTTTTATAAAACAGTCCAAACATAATTTCTGCAGATATCCATGATCTGGGAAAAAAAAAGAGTCTATCTTCCCTAATTTGTCAGATCAGTGGCCGACATCAGCCACAAAACCGGTATTACCAGGCAATTCATGAATGACAGTAATCCACAAAGAGTTTAGTTTACAATAAAAATGATTCAGGAGACTAAGTCAGACAGGAGGTGATTCATAATCAAGTCATAGGCCCTTCATTCATCATTAATTGTACATCTTCCAGTGTCACAGAAGAAGAAAGGCAGAATGTGCCTCGTTTCTGAAAGTCTCGACTTAGTTTTGCAAAGTTTCTGCAAACTTTTTGTTGGGCCCAAATATTTAGCATCAGCTGGATTTTTCTGTGTGATTCTTTTATGTTCACTAAGTTATTCCTACTCTTGATGAAATAGGGTGGTTTGCTTTGTTTGTCACAGCTCCTAGCAAACACCCAGAAAACATGTACAACCTCCGTCAATGGCAAGGCAAACACAAATGGTTATATAGAAAAAGAAAGTTATTTTTAGCTTTGGAGAAAAATTTGTGATAAAATTAGAGCAGATTTACTTAATTGGTGAAACCTGTCCTTCTGTCCTTCCCTTTACTCTTGCAGACATGATGTTTGTCCATCTGAGCTGGACTGTGTTCCTCCAGGTTTCACTTGGCATGGACTAAAATACAGCAGAGAAGGTGAACTTCTCTATCCACACAGCCAGGATATACTTCTCCTTTTTTATTTTTCCTCCTCATCTATTCAAAATTATTCATCTTCATCTTTGAGGGGTGTGAACTAGAGCATTTTTTTTGGCTGAAGTGCACTCTCTAGAAGCCAATCTCCAGATGTACCCTGGACATCACGTGCTGGACTTTCCAACGAACAGAGGTCTCAGGCTCCGCACCTGGATTCAGTTCAAATTAATCTAAACCTAAAGACATAATCCATGAACACCCACAACCTCCTTCCATCACTAATGGGAGTTCAGTCAACAAGAAGAATAAGTATTCAAGATAAAACTCCTTGAAATGTGGATGCTGTGTATGCTCTGTATGCTGGTTCTCAGCACTGGCTGTTTCTGTGATCTTCTGTTGGCCTGCGTTACATCCTAATATAGACATAACTTGTAGACATGGCTGAGAAACAAGCACCCTACAAGCACTGACAATATCAAGATTACCACTTTCAATAGCAGGTTTAGGGAACTTCTGATTTCCCTGTGATTGCTGGGAACTTTCATAATTTTCAGTTACAAAACCCATGGGACAACAGCTTCTTTCAACAGCTGCAAGTTTTAGGGTGTGTTAATTTATGGAAGATTGTATTAATTTTGATGCCTTTCAAATAAAAACTAGATAATGAAAGAAGAGACGTCTTTTTTTTCACTGTGTATGAGCCATACTGTTTTTTCAGCAAGCTATCTGGTTATCAGTTTGGGACCTGCAACTTGAGGTAGAGCCTCCCTCATAAGTAAAGAGAGCCCTTACATTGTGAACAGCATAGTATGGTAATGTTGCTTTTTTAACTTGGGGCACAAGAGCTTTTATAATTTTCTAATTTGCCTTAAATTGAGAATCTTTAAAGGGAAAGGACGGGGTGTTTTACTTTGAGTCCTGATAGAATATGCTACACTGATGGAGTTGAAGTATTTTGTCACCAACAGAAAAGTCTTTTCATACTCTATGTTTGAAGAACAGATCAAAAACTGCTGTGTTTTTCCACAATAATTCTTGAGTGTGATGTGTTAGGCAAGTCTTACAAGGACAAGACTTTTTCCTCAGCTATCAGTTAAGTGCAGCTGAGGTATAGTTCCTTAGGCTGGGAGGCTGTCTCTTTTCAGTGTCCATTAAATCCTCAGCTTCTTTGTTGCCAACAGAAATGTTGATTAGTTTTAATCATGATGAGAGAGGCCCCCATTTCTTTATAGAGACACTTTGCTGAGTAGGTCACTGATCCTTTTTTAAGACTCTAAAAGATTCAGAATGTCTGAATGCTTTAGTTCTTATGAACTCCAGGTCGTCAATTTAACTTCTATATTGGCAGAGGGAGGCCTCATTTCTTCCATGCATCTTTTCCTATTTTATTCATTGGATCTTCTCTCAATAGTGGGGTGGTAGTTGAATATTGGGATAAAAAAAAAAAAAATTACATAAATAATATCCTGTCTGATTCTTAGAGACCTCTGTCTGAAAGCAATTCAAAAAGGAATACTCAGAATACCCCTGTCTTCCCTGTCTTGTCTCTAAGGACTTGTGAGGATGGTGCATAAAATTTTTAGTGACCCTTGGTTTCTCTGGGATGTCAGTGCCCCACATAATGGCAAGGGAAGAGAAATACATTATGTTAATTTTTTTTCTAGGCAAAAAATCCACAAATCTACCTGACTGCTGATGTTTTAAAACTGTGCTTGCTTTGTGCTTTCTTCTAGAGCATATGCCAGTAGTCCTGGCTCAGAATAACTCCACTAGAAGTAATACTGGGCTTTCACTCCTGGTTATAACTGTCAGAGCCTCTTGAGTTACAGGTCAAAGTCCACACGGAAAAAGAATTTATGCTTTTTTGGGGGAGAGAGATGCTTTTTTGGCCAAGGGGAGAGACTTTTTGAAGTGCTTAGATCCTGCTAGAGCTTTGCATGAAGGACTGGAATGGACTGAACTCCTGCCAGGCTGCAAGAGATCTCTCAAGTGCTGCCTCCCTTCCCATCAATCTTGGACTCATGACGAGTGAGGTGAACCACCTGCTCTGCACACTTGCCTCGTGCCACAGTCTGAGGCGCAAAGTCCTGCTCGGGAGGTTGGAAGAAACCTAGATTCCTTTAATCTCCTTGTCAGAGCAAAGTAGTTCTCATAGAACAACATGCCATGTAGTCCCCTAGCCTGCCTCCAAGGCATTTGAATCCCACCCTTCTCAGAGAAAACTGTGTTCTGCATCAGGCACGGTTTTGAGAATACTGTGGTTCTCTTACAATGGCAGCATTTTTATGGCAGGAGTTTTTACTCACAAGCATATAACTCCCAGCAAGGAAAATGATGAAACATTCATTCAGTGGTGAGCTGTTATTCTTGTACTCACTGTTCAATTGTGCAAAGTACAAAGTGCCATTCTCTCCCAGCTTTACAGAATCACAGCACTTTCATGTATGGCATATGAGTTTTCCTGAGTATGTGCACCACTTCTAGGCTTTTGTGTCATCCAGAAAATAATATAAGTTGCAATTACATTTGGGGAGGAAAAGCCATAGAAAATATTGGTCATTGCCAGCATCACTTATTGCTGGCAGAGGTAAAAATGGAATTAGACTGGGCTCTCTCCTTTAAGATGGGAGATGGTAGCTGTGTGGCAAATCCTTTTTCTTTGGAGATGAGGCCCAGCCCAAAGCTCACTGTAGCTGCAGAAATAGCCCTTAGCTGCCATTTCATGTTTTATGCCCTTTTAGGCAGTGCCTGCTCCTTGCTAGCATCTCCCTAAGCTCTCGCTCCCTGTGAGTAAAGAATGATGTGGCAAAAAAAAGATATTTCTGAGCAGAATTTTCTCTCTCCAGATCAACATGCAGTTACATAGCTGTGCCGGCATCAGAAAGAAGTGAAAGGGCATCACCAGAAGGAGAGAGTAGTACAGAGACTGCTTCAGTTGGAAACAGATCTGTGCAGCCATGGCTTCATCAGCTTCAGCAGTCTTCAAACTTCCCTCTTAGTGGTTTCTCTCATGCCAGGTGTTACATTTAGATACTGAATAGCTGATGTTGTAATTTGCTTTATTTTAATTATTGGTAATTAATGTCTCTCCTAATAAGGATTTAAAGAAATATTTAATTCTTAAGACTATTGATTAGGGAGCTCAGTGAGTGTAGACTGTAATTTGCTATGGCTATTTTTTATCTCAGAGTAGTGTTTTAGGCTGTTTTGTTTTCCTTGGACAGTCCATTTGCTGAGTGTGTTTTTTGAGTTGTTTAGGTACCCAAAGCTGTGATTTTCAGTGTGGCTCCTTCACTGGCATAGGTCTGGATATTGTATCTAGGAGGATTCATGAGTAGCTTCAGCTTTTTGCTACCCTCTCTTACATACTCATATACTAGCTATAAGACAAGGAACAACAACATCTGTTATATGTTCATGAAGAGTAGATTCTACATTTGAAACTTCTGACCTGATAGAGACTATTGAGCAGCAGATGTTTCAGAAGACTTTAATCCCTCACCTTAAAAGTTCACAGAGGTTCTTTGGTCTAAATTTTCAAGGTTTCATTGAATTCTTTTTTGTCTATTTTTATCAGATGACCGTTCATTAAGGAGCAGAACGAAAATTAAAGATTTTCAAAAAACTAAGATAATTTCTTCCCCAGTTATTATTATGTTTAAAAATGAGCCCAGTATTAAAAAAAAAAAAAACTGACAATATGTCAAAGCTGAAAATCTTCAGATGCCAGCTAACACACTCTGTTATAAAATAATTTAGAAAAAACCTTGATTTTGTTATGGATCTTGTTGCATTGTCTGACTAAGGTTTGCACTGAGGCAGAAGTTTGAAAACTTCTCTGGTAGATGAATGAAATGGAATTAGAAAGTAAGTTTTAACCTCAGCTCATTTTTTCATGAGAACAGTTCCTTTGACTGAAATATACATGTATTATGTCACTGTGCATAGGTGCAGCCTGCCTGCCCAAAGGAACATGAAATGAATGTGCTCAGAACTGAGAAGTATAGCTGGTTCTAAGACAAAATCTCAGTGTCCCTGGAAATGTATGGAACTTAAATCCCAAACCTGGCCTATTTTTCTGCAATTACTTCAGTCCAGCCTCCTGATCCAAATTCTGCTGAACTTTGGGACTATTTGGATGTGGTTCCAGAGTCTGTAGTTTGAATCCAGCTATATCTAGGAGGACAGATTTATAAAACAGATGTTTTCCCACTGGAAATATGTACATGAGCCCTATTAGCAAAACAAAAGGGTTTGTTCTGCAAAACATATCTGAAACATTCCCTAAAGCACTCAGCAAACAGCAGAGGAAAGCTTATTCTCTGGGCAGCAAGTTAATGTCTCACTCGGAGTCAGTTTGAAATGCTTCCAGTATGGCTGGCATCTGCCACCACATTGAAACGAAAACAGTGGCTTTGAGGAGTATTGCAGAAATACATTATGTCCTGTTTGACTTGAGGGAATGGTTAGGACCAAATGTAGTATCGAGTGGTTATTCTCTCATCCAGAGGTGAAATCCAAGCCGTACTGAAATTTATGGAATTTCAGTAGGGTAAAGATATTAAGCCAAGTCTTCAACATTGCAGCAGGACTTACCTATTTCATTTTTCAGAAGGTCTGGAAAACCTGCATGCATACACACTGGACAGGGTTTCTTGAAGAAGACAACTTTATGCACCTGTTATAGCCAAAAGCTGTACGGTACAAAAGGTATTTGCCAAAACTAAGGGAAAGTGTCATCATGTCTCCACAACTGTGGTGTGTGTTGATGGAAAAGCACTGCTACTTTGAGTTTTTGACAGTTGCTTGAATGTCAAAGAACAATTTAATATTACCAGTGTAGAGATTTGAATCTGTGTTTAGCTTCCTTTTTTTTTTCAAATTTTTTAATGGCCCAAACCCAAGTAATTACATATCTAAATGTGATCCTTCATTTACTTTGGCAATGAATCTTCATCTGTCATCATTTTAATCCATCTACTCAGGGAAGCTATAGAGACTGCCATACCTGAGAAAGAAAGAATGCTATCTCGGATTTCTCCAGCTAGAAGTATTTCAACAGATGCCATTTTTTGTCATGTCTTAGAACAGCCTCTTTATCTGAACTCTGAATACTGCTGTTTGTCTCATAAATATTTTCTAGTATTTAAACACTGTGTATTTGACTTTTTGAATGACAGACTGTAATTCCTCTTGAGCCATAGGACCTTTCAAGTTGACATCTATTTCAATTTTGCACTGTGCTTCCTTTATCATTCCTTTCATGATTTGTGTGTTTACAGTCTGAAGGATTCAGTGCATTAAAGAAAACAATTATTTTGCTGTTAGATGAAATAATTTAAAAATTCTTCAAATTACAGCAACAGATGCTCTAAACCATGTTACCACTAAAGAACTCTACACTGGGCATGAGGAAAGAAACAGAAGCAACATCACAATAAGGGACAGTCACCCCAATACACCCTCTAGCAACCAATGCAAAACGGGTGAGGGAAAACAGAGATGAAAATGTTAAAAGCAGTTGCTTATTGTTACTCCAAGGTTTTACCATAAAATAAGGGCTAGAATCCAGACCATTATTTTGAGTACCTTTCCCCTATTTGTTGAACAAGGATTTCCTTGTGACAGGTGGATATTAAATTCCTTTCCAGGTCTATCCAAGCAGACAAACTCTCTTCTTATTCATTCTAGAAGTGGGAAATCTGAGCTACTGGGAAGTGAAGACATGGATGAGATTAACATTGAGAAAGGTCAGAGTCTTTTTAATAAGAAATTGAATTCCCATCCAGATGCTGAGTCCTGCTGGGTGTATTGCCTTTTCAACTATGCTGTAGAGCACGGAGAAGCTGTCAGTCATGTAGCAACCCTGAACATCCTGGTATTCAATTTTGAAGTGATAGTACATACACACCATGCAAAAAAGTTTAGCATAGTCTCTGGTGTTTCCATCTGAATGAGCAAGAAAAAAAAAGGGCTATCTTGGCAGTCATAACTTTTACATTAACATGTAATATTGGGTATATACACAGGCAGCTGCCTGAATACTATTGAAGCTGGGTGCTGAACTAGGTGCATGCACTGACAGGCAGTAGTTAAGCTGTTCTTATCTTTTTTTCTTCATGTCATTGATAATGATATTCTAATTCTTTTCAAACCATGTTCCTTTGGCTATGTTTTGATAGCATGGTTGTTATTCCAGTGGTCTATGCCATCCTGTGACAGTGTCATTTCTGCCAGGGAATTTTTCCCTAAATTTTGGTTTTGAGTACCTTTAGGTATTTTCTATTAACCATTACTGCTCTAAACCACAAGGCTGTACCTAAGGACAGTGGTGTAAATTGGTGTAGTTTTTTTGGGAGTTCATGAGTGTTTGCAGCTTATACCAGCTGGAAATTGGCTTTTCCACTAATTGATATATGAGATGCTAGATTTTGTTGTTGTTGTTAAAATAGAATTGTTATTTTAGCAAAAATGAAAGAACTTTTCAGAATGTTCTACAAGGTAATAGAGCCGAATTTGAAAGCACTTTTTTTTTTAAATCTACAGTAACATATAGTGAATTTGGAAATTCTTTGTTCAAAAAATTTACTATATTGTCAAATTTATATAGCAGACAAACATATTGTAAATTGTGGATGACTAAAGGGGCCTAGTGTATGTTGCTATGTCTTGAAGACTGGACTACAAGAATCAAGGATTAGATTTTGATAGTGTTTCTTACAGAGTATCTTCCTTTTCCGCTTTGAGTGGGAGCACTCCTGAGGTCAGACAATATGAAATGTAAGATGATGAAAATCTATTTCAAAAGCAGTAACTACATTAAAAAAAAAACAAAACAAAACCAAAATAACCAACAAAAGCCCATAGACTTGTTCTTTGAACTTTATACTTTGCTAAAGAAAATGCCATTTTTAAAATCACACAGGTAATTTACCAAGAAAATTATTTTTTTTCTCAATGTCTCATTTGCAGAAAACTACTGCTCAAATCAAATTATATGAAAAAAATTTAAAATTCATAAATTACAGTGACAAAAGTAGACTGGCTCAATCCAAAAAGCCTGATGTGAAGGAAATGAGGCACTTCTATACTTTGGAGGAGTCACATAAAATGCAAAGATTTGTCCAAATTTTTCAAAGTGTTCAGCGTAAAGAATTGCAATTTCTACAAATTTGGCTGAAAATCAATATTCCTTAGGTTCTTTATTAACTGCAATCATCCTTGCATCTTTGAGGCTATAGGATCAGGGAGTAAGGAGTAGAGAAGGATGGAACAGGGATCGGACTCAGGTCTGTAAGGATGACTATGGATAGTATAGATGTTTGGGAGACAGAAATGTGAGGAGCCATGGGAGGGAACAGCCAGAAGCTTTTGAACTGTATTTCCACTTGGATTTGGAAAACCATGTAAGATTCATGAATTGCAACAATTGTGAAGCAATTAATTGTGAAATACAGTTCAAGGTTTGTCCTCCATCCACTGCTAAGGTCAGATTACTGAAGATAACAGCCTCCTGATTTGCATTGCTACTGGTTAGTCTGGTTAATCAGAAGAAGACAGTGTGACAGAGGCAAAGATTGTGGTTCCATTATGCTTCCATTTGATGCAGTTTTATATATTAGTTTTTAACATAATGGTCTTGTCTATTTTTTATTATTATTTATGTTACATGATCTTGTGGTTAGAAGCCTGGGATATCAGCCCTCAATTTGTTAATGCAATTTGAATTTGGGTCCCTTTACAAGTTCATGTTGCTTATGCATGTGACCATGAGTTTTCTTACATTGTTTCAGTTTCATTCAGTAGGACCGAGTAAACCTACTCAAGGAACAAGTCAACACTGACTGGTAAATAAAGATATTACTTGAATAGCAGGATTTGGACAGTGTGCAATGGGTAAGGTACGGTGAGAGGAAGGGATTGCATGATTTTTTGACAAAGGCAGCATAATCCTTGCCATCAAAATGCAATTCTACACTTCGTAACAGCATACAATTTCTGCATGATTCTGGGAAATCCATGGATATAAACACGCATTTGGGCAGCTGTTCATGTCTCACTATTCTGCAGTGTCAGTTTCAGGCACCCAGTGGCAGCTTCGTGGTATGTTAAGTACTTACAATTGAATTTTAACTTTTCTGAAGTTGTCAACCCACAGAATCATACAACAAGCGAAGGAACATGAAAAATTTGATCTTAGGCTTTTCAGCTGAGAAATTAAGAACTCCTCTGAGCTCATGTATATGCCTTAGCTCTTCATTTAACACATGGGGAAAATCCTATGCTCTCCTTCCATAAAAAAGTTTGGTAGATCAAACCATTAATAGTTGGGAATAAAAAAAACCCAAATCATTAAAATGCTGGGCATCAATGAGGAAATTGATGTCTATGCAGAACAAGACATATTCTGTCTCTGCTCTGAGGTTCACCTATGAGGCACTATGGAAAGAGTATTGATTCCCATTCTGGAAGTGTTTTCTTTCCTGTAGTCTGGGTAAGGCAGGGAGAATGAAGCAAATACAATGTGACTGAGTGGTTAAATATCCACAACTCAGATAAATATCCACAGACTTGACTTTGTGGTCAAAATTTTCTAAAGTACTTGATATTTTGGAACACTAACAGTTCAGACAATTTCTTCTGAGCTGCCTAGAACCCTGTGTAAGATGTTTTACTCATGCCTGTAAGACAGTTTTAACAGCTATTAGTCAAGAGATTAACATTTAATAAGCCCTCTGTAAGTAGATCCTTAAGGTGACAAGATATGTGGGAATATCTCTTGAATTTTGTTCAACTGAACGTCCCATTCCAAGGGGTTTCTCAGGCCCAATGACTGTATTTAACAGCTTTTGGTCTCAAAACACAGGCAGTGCTGCATACATTACAGAATTACAGTGTGCTGAAGGCAGCTTTGGCATCATTCATCCAAATGGTCAAAAGTCATTTCCAAGTCTCTGCTCATTTCAGGTTCAGAAAAGCTCATCCCATGGGAATGAATTTCCTGACCTTTTTTGCTGTGAATAGCTACCACACCCACTCAAAGCCACATCCAGCCAATCAATGATGATGTAGAACCTCCTGAAATAATCCATACAATCTTAAAATAGTAGTCTTTATTTATACAGAAAACAGAAATGATAGACAGTTTTTCCTTTCCTTTCTTTTCTCAAGATAAGCTGAATATCTTCTGTGAGTTTTACACTTCAGCTACTTTCAGAATCCCAGGCTGAATCTCTTGACCCATGCATCTGAAACCCACTCTATCTGGGTTTTCCAAGCCAGCACTTCATTAATTACTATTTTAGGGAGAGGAGGTTTCTGAAAACTGCAAGAAACACTATGCAAATAAAAGCAGTGATTAGTTTCAATGTTAAGTTTTATTGTAAAAAAATGTAACACTTGTTACTACTGTACTCTGCCTACATGAAAGTCTTCCTTTAAGACAGTGCTTTGTAATTTATGTCTCAGCCTCCATAATGTTAGTGAGATATTAATATATGCATGAAGAGCAGCAGTCAATGTAATTAAAGTGGCAAAGTGATAAATGCATAGCCATTTTGCCTGGTAATACTGTGTATTTAACAGGTTTATTTGTTCAACAGTTCTTACTTTAATTATATTTTGCCATTTGGGAATTTCAGGCATATAACAATCATAGCTCTTCCACGAATATTATTCTTAAAATAAGTGTTCATGCATTATTAAAAATGCACGTGTGTTTCCTCATTTATTCATTTACAGTGAATTTTTCCCTCTTTTTTAAAAACACTGAATTTTTTATTTTTCCAACAAACTTGGAAAGAAAAAACAACTCATCTGTTACAAGAAAAGATACAAGGCAGATTTCTTGCTGTGGATGAGCTCTAATTAGGACTTATGCCATATTTTATGACAGAGGAGTTAGAGGTAGATGTCACTCATTTTGAAGGGATAGCCCCAGAACTTTGCATGGATCCTGTGAATGTACAAAATCAGTGAAAGAAAATAAACAAGAAATTTGTATAACAGACAGACACAAGGTGTCAAAAACTAATGTTGGTGTTATTGGGGTTGGTCTCAATTATGACAAAACAGTCCGTTGGAATACTTGCATATTTCAACAAGGAAATTTTGGGTTAAACCTACCTGGGATGCAATTCACCTAACATTAAAAGATCTATAAGGCAGAGTGCACAAACTGGAATACACTTTTATGCCTTTGTACTGAGTACTTGAGTATACTCTGATTCTTGAGAAACACAGAGAAATACCCATTTTCAGGTAACTCGTACAATTGTTGGACCATGTGCACTGTTGAAATTAGAGACTAAACTAGATCCTCAGTTGATGTAAGTTGATAAAGCTTAACAAAGCAATTAAACTTGCATTAGGAATATCTCATTTGGACTGTGACCTTTTTAGAGTGAGCTTTTGTGATTTTTGTCATAAGTCTCACGGTCCACTTTCTAAATCTCTGTCTCCTTGAATGATGGGATTTCAAAGGAGCTGTAGCCTTTTCTCAGGGTACTGGAAATCCAGATTCTGGCCTTGATAATAAAGACGCTTCAAAGCACATATCTTAATGATTTAAAGTAGCAAGGACAGAAAAAGAAATAACATTGCACCCCAATAAAGTGTTACTGTTTTTAAGTAAATATTCTTATTTCTTCATTCTTATTATACTTGTTTTTGAATAGTGATGGCTGGAAATAGAGTCACCCTTAGTTTTCCAGAGAGATGGTAGCTTCAGTGCTTGGGACATTTCTTTCAAGTTCAGCAGACTGAGTTTCAGAATGTTTCCTCCCTGAAATCTGATGGATGGGAAGGTAACAGGCTTCAGACTGATGGTGATATGGGGTCTTGTTTGCTGGAGCACAAAAGCTTAGTGAACAGTCCACTCCAGCTCTAATTATAAAAACATTACAGTCCTAACAGTTGCTGGCCATCAATTATTCTGAAAATGTTTAACCTGGAGATAAGAAACCACTATCAACCTGTCACATTTCCCCCAGTAATGAGTTCAGCATCAGTTTAAAAGGAAGTGCAATTCATGAAGCAATGGCTCTGTGTCATAAATTATAGGTATCCGGGCATACATTACAAGGACAGAAACAGTAAAATAGCACGGGACTCTTTGCTATACACTGACAGCGACAGAAAATCAGAACGCCACAGGGCTTAATCTACAATGGCTTTTTTATTCCCTTTCACATCCATGCCAGTTTTGAAACACGTGGTGCTGTATTCTGCTGCTACCTGCAATTAGCACAAGGGTTTATTTAAAGGTTTAGGGGAGAGAAAGAGGTTATCTGATATAAAACACTGGACTCTCTAATCACTCGGGCTGTGGAAAATGCTGTTGTCACTAAATCCTTGTTCTCATTTGTTTCCTTGTTTGTGCATTTGCATGCATGTGCATGTGTTGCTTTGGATGAGTTTCTTTTTTTTGTCTTTAATGAAGTACACAATCCATTTCCATTTGCATGCATGCGCATGTGTTGCTTTGGATGAGTTTCTTTTTTTGTCTTTAATGAAGTACACAATCCATTTTTGAATCAAAATCTTATAAAAATATCTGGTGACTAAAAAAATCTTGGTGTACACATTCAGGAAAAAAAGAGAGTGAATAAAACACCTGTGATAATATCTTCATGAAACACCTCATGAAATAAAGAAGAGCTATACACTAAAAATTAAAAACAGAGGGATACTTTCCCAAATAGTAACAGCTACATAAAGTGGATTAATTATGTTTTCTCATATGAATGAGTGAGGTATGGTAGCAGGAACGTAGGAGAATATTCCTAAATTCCTTCCCCAGTTCTGTCATCATTCTTGGGCTTGTCCTTCGTGTCTCTCTCTTCCCTCTTTTGAAAACTAGGTAAGCAAAAAACATGTTTAGCTTTACCACAATAGTATTTAACAATTTATACAGACAGATTATGATAAATATGTAAATTTGCACAAAAGGATGAGGGTAAGAAGCTCATCCTGTGAATGGAACAGCTGAAAGTGGGGTAAGAAGCTATGCGTGCGCAGAGAACAGACCACAGAAGAAGGGGAAAACATGTCAGTGGATACAAAGAAATGCCAAAGTATGAGAAGATAGTCATATTATCATGCTTCAGGAAGGAGACGAAGAAACTTTAACCTGGTATCTCTTTCCTGTATGATACAGGTCTTCCTCACTGAGCAGTGGGGTAAAAAAAGTGTTTTGATTCTGACCCTTAACTTCTTCAACTAAACATTTCATTTTGTATTCAAACTCAAAAAAAACCCAATCAACAAACAAAAAATGTACAAACCTTAAAAATTACTCTTCTCATGTTTTAGTGAGTAAAGCCACAGCAACACATCTTCATTCACTCAGATTTGGACTCTTGTTCCCTCAGGCTTTGCCTCTGACTGGAATCTGAACAGAAAACCCAGCTATTTACATCCTTGTGCTCTGAAACATTATGAGCCCTCACTCTGGTTGCAGGCATTGCCACAGGGTCATTAGAGCTTGGTCTTTGTACAAAGACTCAAGGTATGAGGAATCACAGAGTCAAGGCTTTGGAGTGCTTATCGGTTCATCATGTATTTCCAGACTTTTGGCAGGTAACCCAGATTCTCCAGGTCTCATAACCAGTGACACAGGCCAAAATTCCTTCAAACCAAAAAGCCAGAGGGATTGCTATGGAGATTGGGTCTTGGAAACTGTTCCTTGTAGCTTGGAGAAACAGGAGGTATGTATTAGGTGCAGAGGTTTAAACTTTGTCAGCAAAATCAAAAGCCTGAATACTGCTGCAGTAATCCTGCTTAAATTTGCTACGATTTCAGTATATGTTTGGATGGATTCATGATGTTCAAAATGCTCCTTTCAGGCAGAGATTGAAATCTTTTAGGGAAAAACCATTTATATTATCAACAAATTATTAAACGTACACAGTATTTTGTAAATTGCTCTTTTAGATTATTTGTAAAGAAGGAAAAATTATTTTCTTTCACAGTGTTTTTATTCTTCTGTCTTTAAGAAAATCATAATGTACTAAGACTAAGAACTGGATACACTGTCATGGACTGGTAGAGCAGCTGATTGACATTGGTCTTTTTTGGTACACTAAGGAATATCATATTATGAATATTTTAAGCCCCTCAGTTCCATAGTACTTGGACTGCTGCTAACTTTTGCCTTCAATATTCAGGCCTTTGAACTGCTTTCTAAGCCTTATTCCAGTTCTTGTGACTATTCTCATTTTTGGCTTTACTCTTTGATTCTCCTCTGGCACTTTACTGGATAGATTCAAACCTGCCACTGGAGAATCCATTTGTCTGCACAGAAAGGAGTTAATCAATATCCCCAAAACACTGTGAAGGCATATCCTACAAACAGGAGTACAGTGCCTAACATTGCCAGAAGACAGTCAGCAAGGGGCAGCTGCTTTACCCCTGTTAAAAGCACAAAATCTGCAGGCATCACTGAGTGAAAATCATCCAACTTTGCTTCTTACTGGCCTTGTCAGTTAACACAAGGAAAGGAACAGCTTCTCTTAAGGAATATATCTGCAGCAGCACCCAGTTCTTTCTTGCTTTCTTGAGTTTGTTTTGCATCTCAGTGACAACTTGTCTGCCTTAGGTGAGTTGGCAAGCACATTCTGCTTCCAGTGATAAAGACTCTCTGCCTTCCATGTCCCCTCCAGCGGTGCCTGGACTGTCTGCACTTGAGAGTGACATGAAACTGTTGAAACACTTGTACTGTGGATGCACCCATGTCAGCAAAGACGTGCTTTACCCTGCACAGTGGAAATGCCTGCCCACTGGAGTCCAACTATCTCCTCTGCTGAAAGGATCATCTGTACCTCTAAATACTAATCTGACTTTAGGTGTGCCAGAACTGCATGGGCTTCCCAAGTCCTAGGTGTGGCTTATGCCACAGTTTGACTGTGTCTGGGTGTTATTGTGGTGATATGTGGACATGTGCCCTCTCCTTAAACTGTTAACATTTCCACAAAGATTAAAGATTTCTTCCTGTCTATCCACCTCCCTAGCCTAATAAGTGATATTGCTTCTGAGGTTTTACTCCTCTTTAGCAAGGGTACGTCTCCTGCATCTTGACCCAAGAAGAAAACGAAGGAGTAGGGTGTGGGACATGGAGTCTGGCCAAAGACATCTACCAATTGATAATCCTGAGGCACAAAGTAAACAAACTTCCTAGGTCAGGGGATGCTGTGGCAGCACATCTCAAATAATTGTTTTGTATTTTGGCCAAAATCTGAATCTTTCAGTCCCCAGTAGAAAAACAAAGCAAATCACTAAACACCAAATGAACAGAACAAATAACTGAAAACCACAGAGAGAACATCTACTACTAGGTACAATTTCAACTTGTTGGAGCCTGACATGTTTGTGGATGGGTTTATGGATGCTTTTGACCATTTGAAGAACCAGTAGATGGTCCTTAAAAACATGCTGCACAGTTTCTTAACTTTTTAGTATCAATAATTCTTGTGGTAATTCAAGTTCCCTGGGAGTAGTTTATCTGGTACTGTTTTAACAATATCTTTATACACAGAGGGAATGTGCCTCCTACACAGAAACTCTCCTGCAAAACCATATAAAATACTTCAGTGCCTTATTTACAGTAACTAAGTCTCATAACATTACTACGATATAGCTTAAAGGACTAATCCTTTATGTGGAAAATCCACAAAATTTCCTGGAGTGGATACTTGAATTTGTTTGAATTTTGTTGCTTGTTCTAGTCCTCAAAATCCACAAATAGTTTTGTGCTTCTGTAACACCTCAAGGAGAAACACCTTTAATTTTATACTGTGTATTTGTCAGATCATGGAAGGAATATAGATAAAACAGGTATTTAGAAATAACAGTATTCCTTCCGTCTTTATCAATTAGTGAATCAAGATGGTGCTGTATATATCAGACACAGAAATATGTGTATATATAGATATATACATATATAGATATATACACATGTATATGCATGCGTAATATTATTAGGTAAGGGCATTTTCAGCTCTCTGCATGACCTTTAATCTGACAGCATACACAGATCTGAATACAACACACTGAATGTAAAGGAAATGCACTTTTATGAGGCTGCAGTTAGAAAAGGTATTCAAGTAATGTAGAAAAAATTAGCAGATTTTTTTCTCTTAAATCTGAAAGCATAGACTCATTATGGCTGAAGACTATCCACCTGTATCAAGGATGAAAACTACAGTATTCAAGAATTTCAAGCTGAACAGTGTTGTCTTAGTCTATCCCTCAAGCAAAATGTGCTGGATATGAGTAAGGGATCCTACTGTTTTTATTCAGTTTATGTAAGTGGCTTTCTCTACATCACTTCTGCATATGTTAGTCTGTGGAAGGGTAATAATGTCATTGTAGGTTCAGCTGTGATTTTATGCATATTCAGTATTTATGGTGGCACTGTTTGAGCAAACCTGTGATTAATGATCAGTGCTATCCATTTTTCCATAAAAAAGGCTTCCTCAGTGGCAGAAATGCAATGATGCAAATCTCAGATAACATAAAACTGAGGCCTAACCTGACTTTTTATTTTAGTTTTATGCTACTTGTCTCACACAACAGCTGCAGTCACTATCAAAAAAGTTTAGTTCTACATGCCATGTAGAAAACATTCCCTTAAGGTTTTCTTAAGTCATAATTTACACCTTTCTTTCAAGGTATTGCATATCTCTTCTAAAAACTTGCTTTTTTCTGAAGTTTTGGCACAATGTTTTATCCCCATCCACCTTCCTGTTTATAGCTCCATAACTGTTCCTTAAAGCGTGGGATGAAGCTATTTGAAGAATGGGATGGGCTCTGGCAGATGGTCAATTTTAAAGAAATATAGTTACACTTGGAAGACATAGTTAATGGGGTTCTCATAGCTGTTGCTGTAGTAAATAATGTTACAAATATTGTGTTGTCAGACATTTAGGCATTGTCTAATCTCCTTTGATTTAAAGTACATTGAGGCTTCCTTTCTTCTCTACCACTACTTAATCCTTCAAAAAAGTTGAATCAAACTTAATCATAGCAGGCTTAGAAGCCTTACTTGATGATTTCAAATCAAGACTACATCACTGAATTAGGAAGTAGTAAATTTACGCTGGGCATGGCTTTGAATATTGGGATTTTACTTGTTTTTATTGGAATAGAGAAGCTTCATCAAGTTTTGCCACAAATACTTATCCATTCTGTCTGTAAGCTTTCAAAATTTTCCAACCTAAATACATCCAAAAGTGCATTAGTAACTTCAAAGGAAGCCCTGTCTCTGTAACTGTTTATGAACTAAAGCAATCCCCATCATCAAAACACCAATGTTTATAAAAGGAAAAATAATGTCATTTTTAAAAGGAAAAATGTCTTTTACTTCTTCCTAGCCAGCACATGTTCACTAGCCATGCATGAGCCCTGCTGACAAAGAATCAAAAGGAACAGATTAGCTTTGTCTTTACACCTAAATATGAAGATGCACAATTTTTTCCTCTTCATGCCAGAATCTAGGCCAGTTCCTCATCAAGCAATGTCTCAGGAAGCTGGTTCCAGTAATCTGGAGACTGTACTATCAGGACAGCCACGTCACAGGTTACTGAGGTTATTTGTACTTGTGCAAAAGGATAAAAAATAATCCTCACATCAACTCAAAATGACATCACACTCTTTATCTTCTTCTCAGAAATTTTTCGCAAAAATTGCTGTCATAAAATCTGATTTGAGGAGTCCAAAATGCAGTGTCTGAGGTTCTTCTTTTAAATCAAAGCATGCCTTGATGGGTTCCACAGTGCATGCCTGACATGATTAGCTCCTGGACGTTTGTCTACACTTTCCCACTTGTACATCAGACTTCAAGGGGCTGTGTTTGGGCTGAAATTCAGGGAACCTAGAAGCAATAGCTCTAAATTGAATGCATCCATGCTACTTCACACCCAGAATAAAAACCCTGTTTAGCAGTGTGCTTACCAGTGTCTGAGATTCAAGTCTCTTCTAAGGAAACATGCAAGTTTGAAAATTAAATTTCAATTTAGGTAGAAATCTGTTTGTGTTTTAAAAAATAAATTTTTTTCGAGATTTGTGTTTTAATATTGGACAGATTTCTAACTTTAATTCCAAACATCCCTCAAACCACAATTGCAATTACAGTTCTTACAAGCTCCATAAATTAGTCTGTAAACAGCAGAGCTGTAGATGTTCTGGCATCTAAACTGAGCGTTTATGGGATCCTGTGTCTCATTCCTGTAGTATCCTGGGCACCTGGATGCAAGTCCTCTGTCTATCTATCTAATATTAGTATTGGCTGCATACTGCCACTGTGAACCCAAACGTAAAGAAACCTCCCTCTGGCTAAGCCATTAAATGCTGTGCCAAGTGTATCTCAGCTGGAAGTGGCTTTTTCCATATCTTCCCAATCTCATATGACTTGTTTTCCTTTCCAAAGGTTGTGAAATATCTGGGTCAGCAGGTATAATAGAAAGGCAAATGGAAAAAAAAAAATCTATTTTTGCAACTCCGGAGCCCCATTTCCAACAATTTATTGAAATAAGATGTCACGCATGCATATGTATAATTGATTTCAGATGTGTGATAAAGTTGCCAGAGATATGCTCAGCAGAAATAACTGTAATTTTTTCAGATGTGCTCTTTTCCCATCAACTTGGCCTCCAGAATAAAAATTCAGCCCCAAATGAAATGTATTCATACTCCTGGGCACCTGCTGCTGTGTCTCCTGTCTCTCAGCTGGGAGAGGACGGAAGGTTTGATGCAATCATGGCATCTGCTATAACTGGACTTGCTCGGTTTGCACCTTACATTTTTGCAATTCTGATTTCTTTTGTAATCATTGTTTTAGTCCTGTTCTGTCTCTGATATTGAACTCTCGTGACACTGCTTCAGGAGCAGCAAACAACATGCTATAGTGAGAGGAAAGACTGTTTCAGTGCTTTTAGCAATGTGACCTTAAGTATTGATTTATAGCCTGCTGCAGTGCTCTAGTGCAAAAGGGAACTGTGGTAATTAAGTTAGAATCTGTGCTTTCTAAAATAGTGCTGAACTGCAACAAAAAGAGACCCTTTATTTTTCCTCTCCGCCTCTCAGTGAATGCAGATGCAGGCACTGCCCTTTGACCCTGCTCAGCTTTCCCCAGCTGCAGATTATTTTTCTCTCTCTGTGCCTTTAGGTGCTGATAGACATAGTAGAACCCATTAATTCTTGTGTCTGACTTTCTTTTTTTAGTGCAGGCAATGGAGCAAGTCTCTACACTTGTACCTGACTTTCAAAACATTTTGTGTCCTTATGTGGGTGAAAAAAGAGCAGTGGCTAAGGAAATATAGGAAGAATTAGAAAATTCAGCAGAGTGGGTGGTCACAAAGTGGCTCAAACTAGAAAGCAAATCCTTTTGCATGAAAATTCCCACTTCTCAGCATGACACATTATTCTGAAACTCATGTATAAGGTAAGAGCGTAAACACAATGAGAAATCTCTTTTGTATTCCATTACAGTCATTAGAGAAATAGGCCACAAAAGGTAATGGCAATAAAACTGAATACCTTGCAGTGAACATGTAAATTACATGTTAATGTATGCAAATTAGAACACTGTGTTCAATGTCCATAAAACTACAAAATACAGCTAATTAATGGTAGGTAAGATGCTTCATTTTATACTCACAGAGTTACAGGGGAGGTAGTATATTTTTATAATTGTGGAACATTGGCCTTGGGGAACACATCAAACATTCAGTTTCCCTCCTCTGGCAAATTCACCCAGCACACTGGAAGTAATTGCCCTTCTGCTTCCTCACTCAAGGTCTTACTCTGAGACCAGTCTCTGAAAGCAGAAGCAAAACAAAACAAAAAGATTCCCAGTTTTACAATTACTTTCTTGTGGAACTAGTTCTTATTAGTGCTAATATTGTCTCCGTTCAGCAAAATACCTAAACACATTTGGTACCGTTGGCATACTTGAATGGATTTAGTAACTGAATCCCCGCATGGATACAGGCTTCATAAAGCCCAGATATTTAGGTAATCTGTTGCCAGAAGAATTAATTCACAGTCCCAATACAGTGTGAAAACAGAGCACCTGAGAACAGATTTAGAAAAAGTGGCTCATCCAGGAAAAGAGGTGAAAGGAGCATGGGGGTCAAGCCCCATTGCTGGAAGATACCAATAACACAAGCACAGGCAAACTCGTCTGCCCACATTCTTGAATTCTGCGTGGGAAACAGCTCTGGTTTTAAAGCCATATCTATCCTGTGCCTGAAATTAATACTCCCGTCTTTTCGACTATCTGGCTGACAAAGTGAAGGGGCCCCTGTCAAGATGGAACAAAGCCCCGTTAAAGGCATGTGTAGGTATGTGGGTTCCTACGTGCGTGTCTGTGTGCAGCCTGGGAGAATGCTGCAATATGAGTTGAGTGAGAAAAATGAATTTTTGAGGGTACACATAAACTTCAGTAGGAGCAATGCATATTAATGAAAGGTCTTCTGAGTTCCCTTTTGCTATAGAGGTGTTTGCATTGCAATTTGGATCATAGAATCATAGGATCACAGAATGGTTTGTGTTGGAAGGTATCCTAATGATCACCTAGTTCCAACTTCCCTGCCATGGGCAGGGACACCTTGCAGTAGACCAGATTGCTCAAAGCACCATCCAGCCTGGCCTTGGACAATTCCAGGGATGGGGCATCCACAGCTTCTCTGGGTGTCACTGGTCTAGTGCTTCACCATCCTCACAGTAAAGAGTTTCTTCCTAATATCTAATCTAAATCTACCCATTTTCAGTTTGAAGCCATTATCCCTTATCCAATTACTAGAATTCCTTGTGGAAAGTCCTCTGCAGGTGTTTTGTAGCCCCCTTAGGTACCGTAAGGTTCTATAAGGCCTCTCCCAAGAACCTTCTCTTCAGGCTGGACAACCCCAACTCTCTCAGCCTATCTTCATGGAAAGGTGCTCCATCCCTCTGATCATATTTGTGGCCCTCCTTTGTATTTACCCTAACAGGTCAACATCCTTCTTATGTTGGGGGTCCCAGAGCCGGGTGCAGCACTGCAGGTGGTGTCCACAGGAGTGGAGTAGAGGGGCGTGCTGATCACAAGGGAGCTCTCTGGGTGTCTATCTGTGTGCCATTGATCTGTGGCCATGCCACACCCCTCTGCATGTCCCTGGTGAGAAGCTCTTTAGAGCCCATGCTAAGGCAGGTCAGCATAGCTGCTTTGCAGAGCTTCCTGCACAATCCAAGCTTGTGGACAGCTTCCCTGTACCAGAGCAGCTCCAGGATCTGCTGCTTCTCCTGGCTGTCATTCCACCACAGTGGCTGCTTCTCTCTACAGAGGTCCAGTGCAGCAGAGGAATGATCAGTTTGGAAAGAAACCCCACTCACGTGTCATGGATGAAGAGCGGATGTGTTTTGTGTAGGGTCTTATTTAATAGGCACTGAGGCGAGTGATGGTGATGAATGTAATATGTCTTAGGTACCCAAGACAGAAGTTATAATTTGCCAAATACTTTTCATGAGCCAGCAGTTCTCCTTCTGGAAAGCTGTTCAGTTTCAAAAAAAACATTTATCTTATGTGCATGGATGTGTGTGTATGTGTATATATATACATAAAATCTGCACCTGTTTGGCAAAGCAGTTGAACTTTGATCAACTTCAGGTAAATGCTTACCTTGCACTTCATGTAAAAATTAACCCCAGTGCTAAACATGCGCCTAAGTGTTTTCTGATTTAAGATGGTTTTCAGGATCGAGGCCTAAAAAGAACAAATGGGTGCAGCTGTTCCAGACACAAGAAAATGGAGGCTGCCATAAAAGATACACAAAGACCAAAAGGTACATGAAATATTGTAAGGGCTTTTAAGCAGAAGAAGGAAAAAGATGTATGATAAAAGTAACATGCTTAAAGAGAGAAACAACATATGAAAATAAATGTCAGAATAGGAAAAAAGAAAGGAAATAGAAAGTGGAAATAGGGGATACTGGAATCTCAGTTTAAGGCAGAACACCTTTTCTTATGTTAATAACCTAAATAAACAAGCTTGTCTGACACTCGCAAATTCAACCTCAATTCTGATTTGTACCCATACTGCCTCACATTTTGTCATGCTTCCCTCTGCTAAGGACTTTTTAATAAAATGTGCTTGGAAGTCTCGTATTGCAGGGACTCTCAGTTACAGGACAGATGCAAAAAAATGAGTGCAGGAATTTATTTTCTAAGGATTAAAGGAATAATTGCAGGGGGAGGGAATTCTGTGGAATGGGGTATCTAAGGAATAATTCTGCACAAGTGCAGAAGTTTAACTGTATGTAAGACATCTTTCAGACTATCAAGGAACTAAAACTGGCTTGCCACCATTGGACATCAGGGCCTGTCATGGACAGTGCTGTTTGGAAGACTGCTGATTCAGCATGTGATGTGCAGGGGGCATGGGCTGATGTAAACTCGTGGTGGCTATGAAAGGTCTGTAATGATAATTACACTATATTTTCACAGAAGAAGGAAGACTGATAGAGAGAAGGATCTGACCATAACCTCCTCCAATAAAATATTCTGGTACTAAAGCCTTTTTAATGTCTTCACGAAGCTTCAGGCTAATCAGGTATACCAAGTTGTTCGCATTAATTATTTACATCAGAGACAATTGGGAATTAGCAATTTTTCTCTTCATCCCTGACACCTTTTCATTCTGAACTAAAACTATTGAAAAAGTCAAAGGTCTTTACCCAGGCTGCAATCATTAACACAGTTCTTTTCTCCCCCATCTCCTGCTTTCCCTTGCTGCCATGTGCTATATATCTTGGACAGAGCACAGCAAATCTAAAACTGATGGCCTTGTTTCTCTTGCTTTTTTGGCCCAGCACAAGCTCAATACCTGCACAAGAGGGGAGCAGGATCAGCTTGGGAAAGAAAACAAAAAAGCCTCTGCCAAAATAATAATCATAATATTAGCACACAGCTGTGGGGTGTAATTTTTTTGGCATCTAGAGCAAGTGTTCCCTGCTCTCTCCTTCAGTCTGTAAGCCTATTTCTGCTTTTCAGCTTTTCACTGGCTACCAGATTCCCTGTTTCCTTGTCTTCCTCCAAAGCCTTGTGGTTGCTCCTTGGTTGTGGCAGCAGCAGAAGCAACTAAGAAGTGTGTGTGTGTGTGTGTGTGTGTGTGTGGAGTGGTGACTCACGTGAATATGATATTCCTGCAAACTTGAAATGTGCTTCAAGGACTTGATGCAATTTTCTTGATCTTGATCTTGTTCATTTGGAGGGAGGAGGAGGGGAAAAGTGAGGGAGAGAGAGAGAGAGGGAATGCTGCTCTTGGCAGAAGATACAGGCAATTGGCTGCTTTATGGCTTTGCCTTGATGTGTGTTTAAAAAACAGCTCAAAATTTGGCACAGAGAGATTTTCCCCACTTGTTTTACTTCTAAATATTCTTCAAAAGCTTCCATGGGATATAGAATATTTCTTTGATCAAACGAATATACTTTATGCTGAAGTTTCTAGTTAATACTGACTTCAATTCATATTCTGCCAATTTTTTAATTTCAGATTTGATTTCAAATTTTCTGTAGCTTGTAGACAATAGAAAAATAGGACAATTTCCCCTGTGGATCATATTATTTTACTGATGTGCATTGAATTTTAAGAAGATAAGGAAGAGTGAGCAAAGAAAATATCAAACTTGCTTCTTCAGCAAAATGTAAACGTGACCAAAAGGCTGAATGTACACAGGGAGTCTACTCCCGACAAAGATGTTCTGGAAAAGGTTCGTAGCTTGAATTACTTTCATATAAAGCCCTGATATTTGCATTCTTACCTAATCCTTATCAGAGCTGTTTGAACTACTCATATTTGAGAAATTTTCTGGAAATGTCCAGGTGTGGGCCATGATGTGTGAGCCACCAGGCTTCCTGTTTCTGCTCAGTCATAAACCATCTCCTGACAGCAGACTTGTCACACTGTTTGGGACATTTATGATCTCATTTGGAACCTATAATGTAAAGACATTGTTTTCTTCCCTCCATTAATGCTGTTTTTTGAGTATTTCCATGATCTAACGTCGATTAAACATCACTGATAAAAATAAAAGCCCCAACACTCAAAAAAACCCGTAGTTGTGATGCAGAGCGTCTAAGTCTGGGACAGTTGTTAAGGCACATCTCCTTGCCCTCCAGGCTGTGTTACTGTTGTGTTTCTCATTTGAGCTGCTTTGGGAGACGACAATTTGCCCTTGCAGTGTGGTTCTGCTCACTTATTAGACAACACAAGTGTTGCAGTTTGCGTGTCACCTGCTGTCTTCAATCCATCACTAATTTAAAGTAGCAGTCACATACTTTTCATAGGCTGCCACAGTCAAGATGTTGTTCCTTCCTGGTGCCATTGCAGAGTCTGGTGAGCAAGGGACTTTTTAGTGAAGGATTTTGGATTCTGGACCTCATGTCACTAACCCAGAGTTGATAATACTCAGGTAAAGAAAGACTTTTATTTATTTATTTTGAGACAGTTACATATGGGATGATTTCTTTAGCTGTGAGTAAATAAAAGTGCTTAGTAGGTCATGTAAAGCCATAGCTGCCTCTTGTCACTTGTATCCGACAGTGCCATGCTGGTGCTCTTACCCTTTGCAGCCTGCACAGAGGGGGGGACAACAGAGGGAACAGTGGGCAGCCAGGTGCTCTCCTGGGGGAAACATGAACCCACTGTCATGACAGGCAGGGATAAGGGGATTCCCATAGGCCGCACTAATTCAGGGGCTGTGATTCAAGACTAATGCCCTCAGTTAACATCCCGTGACAGAAAACAGATTTACCTTATGGTGTGTGCTACCATCTCCCACAGGGGGAAGCACATTGTCCTCCAAACGTGAAAAAATAGAAAGCAAAAATCAAATCCAGAGAGAAAAGGCCACTTTTGTGGCACTTTGCAGCAGCTTCTACAAAAGGCAGGAGAGGGAAGTGCATCCACTCCTTAGCTGGCACCCTGACTGATGCCACAGAAGTTCAGCAATGACAACTATGCCATTATTTTCATCCTGGAGGTCTGCAATGTCATGTGCTTGTGATCTGTCTTCAGCTGCTAGACTCAGACAAGTTGAATTGGCCAGGCAGCACTGCAGCAGCAGAGAAGCCCAGCTGTACCAGGGCCATAAACAGAACAGTGTTTTCTGTTTAGTGCCCACCAGAAGGGAATTCATGTTATTTACTAATACTTCACCATATGTCAGGACTTCACTTGCCAGTTCGTGAGCACCACCTTGTGTTTTCTGGCATAGATTGGTGGCACATAGATGATGGGTGTGAAGGGCACCCCTCCTAGCTAAACCCATCCTAAAAAATTCAATAATTTTTTATCTATTTCTACTTTGAAATGTGAGTAGTAGGGGCATGCCACGGTGGGGATACATGGTGGCAGGTGGACGATGCTCCAGGAAGTGCCTGACAAGGTGGTTCAACCAGCTGGTGTATGGCAGACACTTTGGTTGGTGCTGTGAGTACTCCTGATGTTTCTCATGTGGTGTTGGCAGTCAGGGGAAGTCAGGCAAGCTGGGAATATAAGTCAGAGATCAAAACAGCATGGATGCTCATTCCCCAAAACTGCTGCCTGAGGTGCAGTAGGTGTAGACACAGGATAGGATAGTGGAGACACAGGCAGTTGATGTCCCCAGAGGGCATTGCACACTGCTTTTAACTCTACTTGCGCTAGGGCTTTCTGATATGGGAGCACAGTAAATATTCCAAAGCCAAAGATAAGTCACAGCAATGTCCCGGTTTCTCACCCCTCACCCCAGTTTTAAGCCGTGGTGACCTCAGAGAGCACGAGACTGTGTTTTTTATTTTTTTTTATCTTTGTGAAAGGAGTCTTGTTTGCTTGCTGGCCATTGCACACCAAGGCACTGTTGTGTTACTTAAAATTGTAAATTATGTCTGTTTAAGAAAATGTCAGTGTTTTTTAAAACAGAATAACAGAACTGGAAAAGACTTGGCTGTGCTGTTTGTTACACAAGTTGCAGGCAGGCAGAATGATGCATTCACCATTATGAGCAGATTCAAGGAGGCTAATGACTGCTGTACAATATAGCTTCAGTTCTTTCAAGTAATGTGATAGTTGTTTCTTTGCTTGCCAGCAAGATTATCTGAGCAATGTTAATGCTCGTGTGCTGACGTATAGGGGAACCATCAATATGGGGCTGTGCCTACCAACAATAACTCCCTGCCCCCACTTGCTAATTGAAATGACCTTTCTATCAAATAAAAAAAAAAAAAAAGAAGAGGATTGTAAGATAAATACAGCTTTGATGGAGGGATTTGATTTCTCTGGCACCTATCATTGTGCATATGGGTATTTCTTGTATATTCCTCAGGAATTCTGTAAAACAGTTACTCAGCTTTTGGATAGGAATAAGTTATAATGAGCAATTTTGTTGACAGCCTCTAAAAGCATTCTAGGAGGATCTCTCCTACTAAATAATACTGGTAAATGCTTGTCAGCCATGTTGCTTCCAACATGGATACTCACCGCAAACCCCAGATCCTTTGAGAAAGAGTGAATTAACAGGAGAAAAAACATTCTGTCTCACCATTGACACCTGTCCTCAGTAAAATTCCTCTTCTCCCATCCCAAATGGAAACTTAATGTTCCTCAAAATAGCAAAAAAAAAAAAAAAAAAGCAAAAAAACCAAAAAACCGCAGCTGGATCTTTGCTATCAGTGTCTATTTTATGTGGAACAATATACAAACCCAAAGGAACTTAGAGCAAGAACTGTTGTGCTTTGCAGTTTTTCATCAGGAAATGCCATGAGAAAATGGCCTCAATTGATTCACCTTAGATATCCAGGAGAAATTAGAAGAGATGCACTCACTTTGTAGTGGCTGCTTTGTATGTTTTTGCTTGCCCACTTGTTTTAAAATATTGCTCACAGCTTGTACTCCCTTCTTCAGTAGAGGTGCTGCCTTTCCTGTGTTTTTTCACCAAACATTGAGGTTAGGCCCTGCTCTTCAGTGGTGTCATTTTGGGAGCCCACAAGTGAGGCTTCAGCCACAAGAAAATGGAAAAGATTATATTGGCATATATGTTTTCTTACTAAATAAGGAGAAAAAACTAACAGAGGGCCGCAAGCTGGATTTGTCTGTGTGGGCGTACCATGCTTGACATGAAACATGTTTACCAAATTTTTTTCCCATAAGAATCACAGTTTTCCTCATCTGACATCCAGGTTTCTCATCAGAGGAACTGGGAAAATATGGTATTTCAGCCACTATTATGGTGACTCAGAGATCTGGCCCCTCAAAGGTAACAAGTCTGAACTCTGATCGCCCTTTTGCCTTTCACACTTGGTCACAGAGACTTGCCTGGGCCCCTGAGGACTAAATTTTTGGGTTTTCTTTCCATAGGTATAGGTTTTGAAAATTTAAGGTTTTCAGAAGAGATGAGAGATCTAATGCAAAGAATGTTAAAGTCAAAAGGGGTCTGATTTTCATAGGGTGACTCGTAATTACTCTTGAAATTCAGACCCACTTTGTGGACTAGGTACCCCTAAATACAGCTAAAAAATGATCATGTATTTGTATTAAACTGACATTAATGGGTACAATGATATGATACACATTTCCTTAATGTCCTTCAAACCCAGAAAAAAAATATCTCTGAGTTCTCAGCTTTTAGTTCACAGGTGAATGGGAGAATCTATATTTTTTCTTCAGTGTATGAAAGGTTTATAGAAACCCCTGAAAGTGTGGCTTTTGGATACATTGCAAAAGAGGAAAAAATGTTTTCTTTCTCTGGCTAGCAGCCATCATCTAATTTTAGCAGCAATCTTCAAAGGCTGTGGAATGGGCACTGCCTCTTCCCCAAAATGTGATTTCCCTGGCCTTGACACAGACTGGACTAAGTTGCTATTCACTGCTAAATTTGCTTGCGTGCAGCTAAAGCCTGATAATCTTGGGTCTCAACTAAGCCAAAGCTCTTTAACTTGTTTTATTCTGCTAGGCCATATTAAAGAACAAAGCAAAACAAAAAATCCCAAACCAAACCAACCAACCAAACAAAACGCAACAAACCAAGCCAAACCAACAAGCCAGCTTACTACACCTTACTATTTAAACGGAATTGGGTTAAGTCAGTAACAGTCCAGATGCTGAAGGACAAGCTGTTAATGTTTCAAGAGAAGATGGTGTTCATGCATCCCTACTGAACCAGCATTTAAGCATGGAGTGCATGATGAAAAAGGGAAAAATAAGGTGCTATTTGTCTTTATTCATGTTTTGTGGGACCTAGTTTCAGACATAACTGGATCTACTTCTTTAAGTCCACCTTCCTGCACTATCTGCATATATGCTAAGTGTCTGTGATGTGTAAGGTACTCATATTAGTAACATCACACTGCCAAACAGCTGCTACCTTCCCTCCCAGACAGGAGTGTATTGACAAGGGAAGAAAGTCTGGATACTGCTCCATTACTGTGTCTGAATATCACCCCCACTTCCATACATGTATGTGTGTGTGTGTGTGTGCATGTGTGTGTGAATATACATGCGTATATATCTCTATATATCTATACTCACACATACAGTTTTCAGTAGTATTCCTGACACAATAAAGGTTACATTTATTTTATAAGCATATTTATACTACTTCTTACGTACAAAC
Organism: Corvus brachyrhynchos; assembly: GCF_000691975.1. Lineage (NCBI taxonomy): Eukaryota > Metazoa > Chordata > Aves > Passeriformes > Corvidae > Corvus > Corvus brachyrhynchos. The sequence continues at coordinate 5,054,182 of NW_008237353.1, forward strand.
AAGTTTTCTTAAACTCATGTTTGCAATCTTCTGAATAAAACTGAAGAATATAACTGAGACTTTGGATTTATTATATATTTAGAATTACTTTTAGACACGGCTGCAATTTTTCCCATCTTATTTTTTCAAATTGTAGCTCTTTAAACTGTGCAAACAAACCCGTCTATAAAAGCTAAAACATATTTCTCAGAATAGAAATGTCTTCTAAAATGCACAAAAAGAAAAAAAGAAAGAAAGGAAAAAAGGGAGTTGTGCCTTCTGTTTAGCATGGCCCTCCTTCCCTCCATTTTGATTCTATTTCCATTTCTCAGTGAGATCAAGTAGGGCATTCAGGTCTTCCATTTTAAATGCAGGAAGCAAATGGCTCATATTCCAGCAGCTGTCTTTCAGAGCCTCATTTCTGCTCTGACCTTGATTTCTTGCTTCTGTTATTGGCATCAATCATTGTTTAACAGCATGAGAAAGTTCCATAGTTAATTATTCTGCTGTCCAGTCCCCCTCTAAGTCTGTCTTCTAATAACAACAAAACATAGGATCAGACATCCATGTGAATGCTAACTTCATTCCTCAGCTAAAATACCATGCTTTATCTGGCTGAGGGTGGGATTTCCAAGGAAGCCTAAGAGGGTTAGGTGGCTGAGTCTCACTGAGATTCAACAGCCAGCTCATGTAAAAAAAATACAATTTAAAAAAATCACATTTTAAACCTCAAATCATGTGGAAATATTCTGCTATCAGAAAAAAAAAAAAAGTCCTTTAAAGACTAAGTCTGATTTAAGTTCTTGACTAAAATCATGGACCACTGGGGCCCTATTCAAAGTGTTATACTGCACATAGACAGCCCAAGACTGCGAAAAGCCAATAAAAGGAAAAAACAGGACACAAGGGCTGGAGAAAAGGTTCATACTTGTTTTTCTAACCATTGCATTAAAAGCAATGAAAGTCTGTTTCTTTTTTCTTCACCTCCACTAATGACTCTCCTTCAAATAGCTCATGGAGGCTTTTAGAAAGGTTTCACAGGAAAAAGAGAACCTGTATGGCAACCATTGGAGCAAAAGCCAGTTTTCCCACTCCATCTTGATGTCTGGTAGGCATCCCTATAAAGAGATCAGAGGAAATGCATGTGTCAGTCAAAACTTTTGAAAAACAGGGTTCAGGTAAGTAAATATCAATTGATTCAAGTCAGGTGATCAGATGCTCAGAGTACTCACATGTGTTTGTGGTTTGCTTTTATTTTTTAAGATGCATTGGCCTCAGCTCTAAGGGTAGAAAGTACATAAGGAATTTTAATTGCCACTCCTTCTCAAAAATCACATTCTTGAGCAAACCTGGCTTACTGGAGAGATTAATTTAATGTATAGACATAAAACAAAACATGGTTTCCAGAGTTTGTCTTTGGAATATGCTTTCCAAGCAGATTTCAAAATTTTCATTCTTTCCATGTCAGCATCCCACAGCTACCCCAGCAATCCCAGCACAGCTGAAGAAAACTAAGCATAAGAAACAGGCATAATGCCAAAGAGTGATATTTACTCACTAGGCTGAATAAGAGGCAATGCAAAGTCACCATGTCTGGTGGGAGTTTTGGAGAGGGCTACGAGTTTAAGCAGGACATGTGCTGTTCTTTCGCGACATAAGGGGAACGGCTGGGGATGAGGGGCAAAAAAGCTAGTTCCTTCTCATTTTCCTTGACATAACTCTGGATCCCAGAGGAGCTGGGAAACCAGGACTGAGGTCCTGGTGAGTCAGCAGCACACAGGGCTGCGAATGGAGGAACTGCACTTGTGCTCCTGATCCTCTGGAAGACATCTTGCTGGACTCAGGAGCATTTAAAGCAGTTTCCTCCTCCTCTTATCCTGATATTCATACTTCCTCTGGTTAGCAGAAGTCTTGTCTATATGCCTGTCTGGTCTGTTTTCATGTCTGAACTAACAATATTTTTATATTATGAGCTGTTCTAAAAAGGAAACACATTGGCGCTGGCATAGCTCCTAATACTGTATATTTTAAAATTAATGCCAGCCAACAGCAGCAGGGGAAGACTCTGAGCCTTGAGAAGGTGGAAAGCAATCCTGCTCAGAAAGAAATCACCTTGGTTTGGCTTGCTAGAAATCTCTCAAAAAGCTGAGCTGGTAAAAGAGGAATTTTATCAATCCTTGCATCCAAGTAAGCAGCAGCAGCAGTAGCAGCAGCAGCAACAGCAGCTAACTTCTGCTTGTTCCTTTCTGGAGCGGTGACAGCTGTGTGCAAGATAAGATCTGTGAAGCCTTTGGTGTGCTTTGGAGAAACACAATCACCCCAGACTAAGAACATGTAAAAGCATTTGTCAGCCCTGCCATTTCACTGGGCCTCAGCTCCATTGTGTGGGGTAGAGAGACAGGAGAAAGGGAGAGAAGTGTGAGGAGGGACAGGAAAGGCCCAGCGAAGTAGGAGAGTGTCACAGAGCCATGTAGCTCCATCTGCCCATCCAGCTCGACCTGGAGTCAAGCACCTGGTACAGACCACGGAGGAGTCAGTGCCCCTGCACCTAACAGTGAGCAGGTGTTCCACTTTAAAGCTGCTCCCAGTTGGCAGTTGGGATTTTTATGACGGGATTATGAGCAGTTGTTTCACAGAAAGAGAGAAAACACTGCAGAGGCAGAGGGGCTGCCCTTGATGTTGTCATTACCCTGCTGGCCCACCACATCCTCTGGTCTAAAGAGGATCTGCAGAGGCAGATGCTCACAACACTGACCTCTTTGTCCTGCCACCGGCACCTGACAGAGCACTGGCAAACCTGAGCCTTATCCTTTCTTCAGGGTTGGAAATGACTTCTAGGCCCCTCATAACCTCTTTTCCAGCTGGCATTTCCCTCTTGTGCCTCGTTTTCCGATGGCTGTGTGTCAGCCCCTTGCCCTACCCATCTGTGTGCGCAGCTGAGAAACAGCTGCAGAGGTGGAAACACTGCAGCCAGATGCTGCTGACAGGGCAAGGAGGGGAAAAAAGAGCTGCTGAGCATCTGCCAAGACAGAAGCAACTCAGAGCAGCTTTATCGAAATGCCACAGTGAGAACTATGTGAAAAAATGTCATTTAAACCTTTTAGAAATGAACCCTGTTACCATGGGTGTGTGACATTTTTGAAACTCTGCTCTCTACAATTTCTTCTTTCATCTGGAATTATCTTTTCATTCATACCCATGCAACTGCATTTTTGGGCAAATTTGCAGTTTCTGGAAAACTTGCTGGTCTTTAGCTACAACTGAATCTTGGAATGTTGGCGCCAGCTCCTCTTCCATGGGACAGGAGTCTGGAAAACATGAGGCCATCTTTCCAGACCCAGAGTTTTTGTCAGCTCTGTGGTCATGATGTGATCCCACCAGTCTGCCTGACTACCCAATAACTAGGCAATGTGAGCAAATAGGAGCTTGTGTGCATTGTGCCAACTTAACACAACTGCATTTGCCTCAGGTGGGTATTTATTGCATTTGGGAAAGCAAGAACAGAGAACTGTCACCCTTCCTTTTAGCATGTCATTGAGGTGGGATTTTTTCCATCCAGGTAGACTGGTGAGTCAGATGAAAGTAAATAAGAAAGGTTTAAGTCCCTGGGAGTAGAAGCTAGCACACGTGGGGTTTACACTCAGTTTGTCACTCACCTATAAGGCCACTTCATGAGAACAGAGTGTCGTGAAAGCAAAGAAATTTTTTTTATTATAGAATATGTGATAATACTACAAATATTGTAGTATTATCACATATTGTGTAGTAGAGCTCAGTTGAGACACTTTAGGAATTAAATTAAGAGAAAATGTTAACATGAGGACCACGAGACAAGATGAGGAAGAGACAGCCTGGAGACCCTGACTGGGTTTTTTGTGTGAATTCTTAGTGTATCTATTTGTTTTGGAAAAATTATAGCCAACCATTGTCTTTACTCATCTATAGTTGCTGCTGTCACTGTTTCTATAGTCCATTTTGTTTCCTGGAGGTTCTAAGACTGTATTTTCAATGATACAGACATACACAGACACACATCTGTATTTCCTTCATTTGACTAGGATAGGTCATATATTGTTGTGCTGTATATTTTTGGTCATGGATTCTATAATTCCTAGGACAAAAAGTGTTGATAGAGCTTTTCTTCTAGCCTGGTAAACACCTGGTGGTGGTTTGTGGAGAGGCAAGCTCCAACATCAGGCTTGGTGTTCAGGTTGAAGAGGCAGGCTCAGCATTGCACGGGAAGGCTGGGAGACTGCTGGCAGGTTCTTGGCTCCTATTGGTTTTACACCTCAGTCTTCCAGGATGCTGTGCACTTCTTCTCTAGAGATTTATAGATTCAAAGAGTCACAGAATGGTTTGAGTTGGAACGGACCTTAAAGATCACCTAGTTCCAAGCCCCCTGCCATAGGAAGGGACATCTTCCACTAGACCAGGTTACTCAGAGCCCCATCCAGTCTGGCCTTTAACACTTAAAGCTTTGAGATCCAGCATACCTCATTTGTTCGGCTGGATAAACATGCAACAGCTTTTCAAAAAATGAAGATAAAAAACTTGTGATTTAGAGTTAAAATTCTGTTCAGTACAGAGAGATTTATTATTATTTTTGCTACCGTTATTTGCATTTTAGGTGACACTACTCAATAACTCCATTTATCTGGTGAGACATTTACAAATATCTTGTGCTAGCTATTGTACAAATGCATAAAAGATAGCTCCTGCTCCAAACAGCTTACATAAATTTCACACCCCTAGTTCATTCAACAAACTTTCTGATATCTTTCTGTAGAAAAACATTGTTGCTGGTACAGGATCAATAACTTTCTAGAAACTGATGCTCAGTATGGAAGTTGTGTATTTTTTTAAAGATAGGGAACATAACACACATTTTCTTCCTTTTCTTAATTTTTTCTCAACTTTGCATTGTTTTTAAAATTTGTTTCTGATGGTCTGTTTCCATTACGCTGGTATCCTCTTCTCCATGACCATTTAATTCTACATTTTCTTTTATACTCTGAGCAGAGTATTTATGACAGCGGTAAAATGGGATGAAAACTCGCAACTTATGAAACAATTCACTCATCACAGTGAAAAGTAAATCTTCTCT